>NC_081438.1:28647576-28966958 GCF_949786415.1 Peromyscus eremicus | reverse complement strand
ATGTAGATGCAGTAGACTGGGATGCGGCTCAGTCAATAGAGTGCTTGCCTAGCATATATGAAGGCCCACCTTTGATTCCCAGCACTGCATAAACCAGGTGTGATGCCGCCTGCTTATAACTCTACCACCTGGGAAGTGGAGGCAAAAGATAGGAGTTCGAGGCCATCCTCAGCTACATAGCAAGTTTGTGGGCAATCAAGGGTACAGAGACTGTTAATGGGAGGAAGAAGGGAGTGAGGGAGGAGAGAAGGAGGGAGAGACAGAGAAGAGAAGGAGGGAGGAGAGAGGGAGGAAAGAGGGAGGAAGGGGAAAAGAGAGGGAGAAGAGAGGGGGAGGGAAGAGAGAGGGAGGAGAGAGGGAGGGAAGGAGACCAAAATATATTCCACAAGTCTGTGAAGACAAAACTATCAGATAAAACCGTTAACGCACATAGGCGCCGACCTGTAGACTGTAATAGAGGAGACTGGAGTTCATTTACAGCTCATTTTCCGTGTGAGATAAAAGTCAAAACTGTTACCCCACACAAAAATAAAAATAAAAATAACATTTTAATGGGTTTTCTTTACTTTCTAGTTTCCAGGCAATAACCCACATGACTTCCATCAGAGCAGGTTATCACTGCTGGCTGGGAAGCAGGTGCAATGTTGGAGATGTTTTGTTTTAAACATCAGGAGAGCGATTCCCAGGCAGGCCCCATGTGCTGTGCAGGGCAGGTGCGGACTCTCAGTGGCCTGCACTTTCCAGACGAGCTCTGCTCCTCGGTCCCCTTTGGCCATCCGCATAATCACAGCAAAGGATAATGACAGCAAAAGACCACAGTCAGTCCTCCATAATACAAAAGACGACCCAAATTTCTACACAGTGAGGATGTGAAAATGGAAAAATGGAAAAGTGAAACCCTTTCTTAGTGGGGAGAGCCGGGCTGTGCCTCCTCTGCCATAAAGGAGTTTGATGGAGCTGGCAGACATCTGAGGCCCGAATAATAAAGATTAGGGGAGTGCTGTGGAGCCAAACAAAATAGCCTGACTCATAACAGCCAGACGCATTCTGAGCCCAAAGTCTACGCCTGTTTTTTGGGTTGTTGTTTTTTTTGCCGTTGGTATTGTTGTTTGTTTTTTGTTTTGCTCCCAGCCCCAAAAACCTGCCCCCCACCTAGCACCTCAGATTTATATTTTTGGTCCTTCGACTCTCATTTCAAATTCTAAGTTTTTGGAGAAACTCAGAATAGCCTGGAGCTGCTGGGCTTGCCCTGTGCCCCTGTGGAGGACGTGTGGAAGTCACATGGCACAGAGATGATGGCAGAACCCAACATCCACCAGCATGGTGGCCCTTGAGCCCCCTCCGTTACTCCTGGCTGAGAGGGCACTAGCTGTTGGCTGGTGACTCAGTTCCAAGGTGGCATGTTCCCATCACACCAGACATTCGTGCACACCACTGGAGAACTGAAACTCAAGCCCGGTTAGACACACATGAAAATTTGGGCCCTGAGGTTGGAGGATACTTCACTCCACATACGTCCCACTGAAACAGTGGTTCTCAACCTTCCTAATGCTGCGACCCTTTAACACAGTTCCTCGTGTTGTGCTGACCCACAGCCATAAAACTATCTCATTGCTACTTCATAGCTGTAATTTTGCTACTGTTATGAATTGTAATGTAGGTATATGATATGCAAGATGTCTGATATGTGACCCCTGTGGTTGAGAACTGCAGCACTAAAAGGAGCCCTGAGTGGCACCCAAAGTCACCAGAACAGAAGACTATTTTTTCGTTTTTGCTTTATTTTTAAAAATTTGTGTGTACGGATGTTCATGTGTGGGTGCATATGTGTGGGGGGGGCACACTAGCGTGTGTGATGCTGGTGGGAGAGTGGGCAGGGTGGGGGCAGAGGTCAACATCAGATGTTTTCCTTAATCGATTTTCACTTTTTTTTTTTTTTTTTTTTAGATAGGATCTCTCTTACCAAAACTGGAAAGAGCCAATTTAGCCAGGCTGGCTGGCTGGCAATCTCGGGGGATCCTCCTCTCTGCCTCACCAGAAATAGGGTTACAGTTTTTGACATGGATGCTGGAGATCTGGACTTGGGTACTCATGCTTGTACAGCAAGCACTTCACTAGTTGGGCCAGCTCCCCAACCCCCTATAATTTGTTTTTAAAAGATGAGATTTATGTAACCCAGGCTGGTCTCAAAATTGCCATGTAACTAAGGATGACTTTGAACTCCCAATCCTGCCTCCACCCATGTGCTGGGATTACAGGTGTGCATTGTTGTAGGTGAAGTTTTCCTGTCCTGAAGCCACTCTCGAATAAGCACACGGAGGCTTATATTAATTACAAATGTTCGGCCAATAGCTCAGGCTTGTTACTACCGAACTCTCATACTTAAATCAACCCATAGTTCTTATTTACCCTCTGCCACATGACTCATGGCTTGTTACCTCATTTTCTACATGTCCTTCTCCCTCAGCAGCTGGCTGTTGTCTCTCCTGACTCCGCCCTTCTTCCTCCCAGAGTCCTCTGTGTCTGGCTGTCCCGCCTATACTTCCTGTCTGGCTACTGGCCTGTCAGCTTTTTATTAACCAATGAGAGTAATACATATTCACAGTGTGCAGAAGGACTATTCCACAGCACATCACCACCACTCCCACCTGGACTGAGGACTCTGTGACTTCACAGACACCCCAGATTGCAGTTGTTTTAAAGGACAGTCCATGGACAGGAGAAGGACACAGCTTCTGAGTCCCAAGCTTGCATAGCTCCATGAAGGACTAGGGCATGGTGAAACAGTACCCCAGAGCCATGAACCAGCATCCTTCAGCAGGCATCTGTTTCCATGGTAACTTTTAGGGGAGGCACCTGCAATCAGTAAATTTTGGAGTTGTTTGGGGTTTCCATATTCTATTGCAGACCCACTTATTGGCTGTCACTCATTCTAATACAGTGACATGCTCTTTATGAGGCCATCCGGCCAAAGCCAGCATGATCTATACCAAAATGTAAGCTTGCCAGTAAGACCTTGAACCAGGACTGCAGGATCTGTGCATGTACATGAACTCTAAGGCCAACAGGTGGCACTTCTCATGGCTACAGCTGCTGACCGTGACAGCTGCTATTGTAACCCACAGTAAAGAGGTGGTATGAGTGCTGGGGAGGTGTCTCCGCTGACCTGTCCCGCAAGCATGAGGACCCCAGTACAATTCCCAAGTCCACATAGCAAAGCTGGGCGTGGTGACACACAGCTCTGGGGAGATAAACTCTGACCAGACTAGCTGATTCCAGGCCAGTGAGAGAGCCTGCATGAAAAGACAAGTTGGATGGCTCCTGAGGAATGACACCTGAGGTTGACCTCTGACCTCTACATGTGCACACACCTGTACGTGTGAACACACACACACACACACACACACACACACACGCATGCACATGCACATACTTAAAAAAATAAATATTTTTTTGTTTGTTTGGTTTTGTTTTGGTTTTTGGTTTTTCAAAATAGGGTTTCTCTGTATAGCCATGTCTATCCTGGAACTTGCTCTGTAGACCAGGCTAGCCTTGAACTCACAGAGATCCACCTGCTTCTGCCTCCTGAGTGCTGAGATTTAAGGCGTGAGTCAAAACCACCAACTGGCAAAATAAATCTTTTTTAAAAAAGCAAGATTAGGGGCTAGGAAGATGACTCAGTTGGTGATTTATGTTCACAAGTATGAGGACCGGAGAACCCATGTTTAAAAAAAAAAAAAAATGAACAGCTCTGTGCCATGCCATTCGGCTGGGGCGAGCAGGACTCAACCAAGCACTGCCTGGGGTTTCTAGCCCCAGGCCCTCGAAAGGACAGCAGCTCCGTGCCAACCAAGAGCCTCCGACACTGGGTGGTCGGGCACCATTATGGTGAAGGAGTATAGGATGGGGAGGTGGAAAAGAGCGAGGTGGAACAGTTTGTGGGCTGGGGAGACAGGTAGAACTGAAGAGGTGTGGGTGCTGAGGAACAGGCTGGCGTGAATAGCCTGCCTGCCATCTGAGTCCAAGGTGATATCTGAGCCTGGGCTATAGCCAAGAGCCAAGTCTTGGTTAGAGGCCCTGAAGAAGCTGAGGGATCCTGAGTTGATGTCTGTAGCTCCTGTCACCACTGAGGGCCGTGCAGAGACCTGTAGTCCAGGCCACCACCTGGGGTCACATTGGTGTCCAAGGGCCATGATGCCACAGGGGCCATGCTGATCTGAGTGGCCCAGACTGACACCTGGGTCATGGTGACACCGGGCCTGGGCTGCTCTGGAGGATCATGTCTGGGTCCATGGTCCTACCACAGCTAGGGTCTGTGTTGATGTCCAGTGGCCCATGTTGCCACCAAAGGCCACACAGATGCCCAGGGTCTAGGCTTCAACCTATGACCATAGTGGTATCCAAGGACTGTGCCACCATCGGTGCCATGCTGATTTGGGTGCCCAGCACTGTCACCTGGGGCCATGGTGTCATCTGGGCCAGGGCTACTGCTGAAGGCCATGTTTGAGTCCATGGCTCTACAGTAGCCAAGGTCTGAGCTGATGTCCATACCTCCTGATACCATGGAAGGCCATGCCAATGCCAGGGGTCTGAGCCATCACTTGGGGCCGTGCTGATGCCTGAGGGCCATGCTGCGATCTGGGTGGCCTGCACTGCTGCCTGGGGCCATGGTGACATCCAAGCCTGGGCTGCTTCCTAAGACCATGTCTGGGTCCATGGTTCTACCACAGCTGGTATCTGTATTGATGTCTGTGGTCCATGTTGCCACCAAAGACCTCATGGATGCCAGGGATCTAGACCACAGCCTGTGGCCATGTGGGTGTCCAAGGGCCATGATGCTGCCAGATCAGCTGATCTGAATGGACTGCACTGTCACTCTGGGCCAGTGTCATCTGGGCCAGGGCTGCTGCCGGGGCCATGTCTGGGTCTGTGGCCCTACAGCAGCCAGGGTCTAGATTGATGTCCGTGGCTTCTGTTACCACCGAGGGCTATGCAGATGCCCAGGTCTGGTCAGCCACCTGAGATCATATTGGTGGTCAAAGGTCATGCCACTGCAGAAGCTATACTGGTCTGTGCTACCACCTGGGGCCATGGAGACATCAGGACCATCTCTGGGTCCATGGTCCTTCAGCAACTAGCGTCTGTGTTGATGGCCATGGCCCATGTTACCACAAGAGGTCATAGGAACCATGAATGTTGAATTCTGAGGGCCATGCTAAGCTGGCCGCACCCCTTACTGGCCCTGGGATAGCTGGCCCTGCCCCTTGCTGGATACTCCAGCAGGAGAGATGGCCACCACACTCAGGAAAGATGGCCCCAGTGCTCACCACAGGCTTGCACCTCACCTGGGGAGCACACTAGAGCTGACCCTGTTGGAGATGGTGCAAGTGAGCTGACCCTGAGGACATGAGAACAGTAGGGCTGAACCCTGCCGCACCCATCTGCCATGTGGTGACATGGGCAAGGGAAAGGCCCTCACACCCATCCCTTGCTACCTACGGCAGGCGAGAGAACTAGCCCTGCCCCTCACCAGGTGCAGCACACAGGAGAGCGGGCCCTGTAACCTGCTAGGGCAGCATGCTAGAGCTGACCCTGTTGTCAGGGATGCAGGTGAGCCAGTCCTGAGGGTGTGAGAGCAGGAGAGCTGACCCCCACACACACTTTATACCCCCTTCAGCAATTAGGAGAGAGGGCCCTGCACCTTGCCTGGGTAAGACAGTGGAACTGGCCCTGGTGGTGTGAACATGAGTGAGCCTGACCTGAGGGCCTGAGAACGGGCCTCACTCCTTGCTGTAGGCCACACTGGGTGAGCTAGGGGGGCAGTGCTGGAGAGCTCGCCTGGGTGGTGATGATGGGGGAAAGCTGGCAGGCTGACCAGCCTACCTTCCACCGAGGCCCAGAACCAGGGCTATGAGTTGGCCCACCCCAACATCCACCTCATCTGTGGACTGTTAGAGCATGAGAAGGAGACAGACCTACAGATCCAAAACAGCAGGATCTCCACGACACAGGACAACAACAGGATATCCGAGAGGAGCCCCAGTGAGGGCGCATTACCAATGGTGTAGTGGAAGCCCGTGGCCTGGAGCCAGATCAATGACTCAGGACAGGGAACACTTGCCAGGGAAGATGGAAAAACTAAGGGTGAACTGTGTGACTCACATGACACACCGCAGCTTCCATGACAAGAGTCTTCTTTTCTGTTTGATTTGGTTTTTGTTTTTTCTTTTAAATTTTGTTTTGTTTTTGGGGAAGGTTGCAAGGGCAGATGCAGGAGGGATGGGGAGATGGATGAGATCGGGATGCATGATGTGAAACCCACAAAGAATCAATAAGTTTTTAAAAAAACACTGAAAGCTGGCTTTGGTGGTGGATGCTTGCCACCCTAGCGCTGGGAGATCGAGTCAGGGGGTGCCTGGGACTTACACGCTAGCAGCCTACTTGGCAAACCCCAGACCAACAAAAGAATGCCTCAAAAGAGAAGCAGGCTGAATATTGCCGGAGGAACAGCACCCAAGGCTGACCCTTACACACGCATGCAAGCATACACGCATGAACACGTATTCACAGGCAAAGAATCATCCAATGAGCCCCCAATCTGAAGGTCTCCCAAGGACAATCAAGTCATCTGCCCTCACCCACTGGGGACCCAACAACCATGCAGTCCCAAGGATATCTCGATCCTAACTGGAATTCTGAAACCTCAGCACTTGGAAAATCCAACACACACACACACACACACACACACACACACACACACACACACACACGATAATAAATATAGCAAATGGAGACACAGCCCTTGTTTAAAAAAAAAAAAAAAGGATTTTCACCAAATATATGAGCTGCCAGTGCCAGGGAGGCTTACTCAGCCAAATGACTGGGCTGTGATTTTATTTCTAAGTGTCTTTTTAGCACCATGGTGTCACCTAATAATAAGTGGCATTTCTTGTCCAAGTAGTAGAAGATCCTAATTGGCCCTGGGGAAGGCATTTGTCACCTGTTTCGGGGAGAGGGTGAGCAGCAGATGCCGTTACACTAATGGTTTCATTTTTTAAGACACTGAGCATTGTTTATGCGCCGTTCTTATTTTATTGCGCTCGGATTAACAATCGCTCATGCCCAGCAGAAAGGCAAGCTCTGAGCGCATTCCATTTGCTGGTGGCCGCTCTGCTGTCTGTCTGTCTGTGCTTCTTGCAGGACAGCAGCCAACTCTGGTGGACCCTGTTGAATCAGTCAGCTGGGATTTGTCTCATCCTTCTGAGTTAATTGAGTCCTCAAAGAAATGCTCCAATAACGGAAAATGTATTTTTTTCCTTCTCCCAAGGTCCTTCACTTTGGACTTACTATGGTCTGTGGGCAGTAGTGATGTCCTAATGCTGGGATTCATGGAGAGATGCGAATGGTTTCTTTCATTTTCCTTTCTCGTCCTGTCTTTTTCCTTTTCTTTCTCAATTGATGATGGATTGAATGATTGATTGATTGATTGATTGATTTGTGTGTCTGTGTATGTGTGTGTGTGTGCCTGTCCGTATGGGTGTGCACAAGTGTGCATGTGGCTTTTTCCATTACCCTCCTTTCGTCTTGAGACAGAGTCTCTCACTGAACCTGGAGCTCACCAATCAGGCCAGCCTGGCTGCAGTGAGCTCCAGGGATCTGTACCTCCCTGGTACTAAGAATAGACACATCGCCATGCTTGATTTTTGGTTTTTTTCAAGACAGGGTTTCTCTTTTGGTGCCAGTCCTGGATCTCATTCTGTAGACCAGGCTGGCTTTGAACTCACAGAGATCCGCCTGGCTCTGCCTTCCGAGTCCTGGGATTAAAGGCATGAGCCACCACCGCCCAGCTCCATGCTTGATTTTTACATGGCTGCTGAGGATTTGAACCCAGGCCCTCCTCAAGTTTGCACAGCAAGCATCTTACTCATGATCTTACACTATGTGGGCAAGAAGGTGAGGGAATATCTTTGTTACCATGGCAATGCATCAGTGAGCCAATGCTGTCTGCACCTGAGTGTAGATTGCATCCTTACAACACAAGGGATGACATATTCCTTCATATTGGTTTTTGTTTGTTTGTTGGTTGGTTGGTTGTGAGACAAGGTTTTGCTGTGTAGCCCAGGCTGGCCTTGTTGTTTATAGCCCAGGCTGGCCTTGAACTCACGAGCCTCCTGCTTTATCCTCCTGAGTGTGGAGATGACAGGTGTGCACCAGCTCTGTTCCTATATATATTTTTATCACTGTGTGTATGTTGTGTTATGTATGATATGTGTGAATGTGAGTACACACATGTCATAGCACATGCATGAAGAGGACACCCTCAGGTGTCAGTTCTTGTCTTCTACCTTGTTTTTGACAGTCGTGTTGATCACAGCCACATATTCTGGGCTAGCGGTCCCCAAGATTCTGGATTCTCCTGTGACTACCCCACCAGAGATGATTACGTGGTGCATATTACTGAGTCCCGCCTTATGTGGATGCTGGGGAAACCCTGGTCCTCACAGCAAACACTTAACCCACTGAGCCATCTCCTTCTGAGCCTTTTTCTTCTTTATTTCTTGATACAGGGTCTCATGTAGCCAGTCCAGATCAGCCTCAAATTTGCTGCATATCTGAGGATGATCCTCCTGCCTCCACCTCCTGGGTGCTGGGATTACAGGCATGCCCCACCATGCCCAGTTTATGGGGTGCTGAGGGTGGATCTGGGCCTTTCTGTTCGCCAGGCAAGCACTCTACCAACTCAGCCACATCCCCAGCCCATGTCCCTAACTTCTGAGGTTCACCTTAGAAGACACCATGAAGTAAAAGCAGCCCAAAATCCTCACTGCTGGAGCACCTCTGGCTCCTGAAAGCATCGACAACTGAGTCTCATCATTCTGGTAATCTCATTCTGGTAATCTCATGCTACAAAGTCATACAAACACTGAATTACCAGATCACCAGCCTTAGGAAAACTCAGGCATCCGGTTGCGGCACCTAAATCAACCCGATGGGTAAGTACCAAGCACCGTGTGTGTCTGACACATACTGTTGACTCATTAATGCTGAACTCAGTGTTTCAATGGAGCTTACTTACCGCATACATCTTTTTTCCAGAAGGCATGTCTTAACCTTGTCACATTTGGCTCTGTGCTCTCTTAATCACTCTCCACCTTACTTTTTGAGACAGGGTCTCTCACTGGACTTGAACTTGTCATTTCCACTAAGCTGGATGGTCAACAAGCTCCAAGGATCTGCCTGTCTCCACACACACCCCCACCCCACCTGCAGTGTTACGTTTACTGATGTGCAATGCTCAGTGGGCAATGTGTGGTGACGTACCCAGCTTTTGTAAGGTTTCTGGAGGTCTGGACTCAAGTTTTCATGCTCGCACAGCCGGCACTATCCTCACCTAGCTGTCTCCCCAGGTCCCCATTTTGAGCAGTGAAATCAACTACAAAAAAAAAAAACAACCCACAAAGACTGTGAAGATCGTGGCACCATCTAGCCTGAAGGAGACACTTGTTTGCAGAGTAAGAGCCAAAACAAGAAGGGGGTGGGGTGGGGTGTCCATGTTTATCTGGGCACATCAGCTGCTGGAGTCTCTTACTCTTCTGCAGATGGGAATTCAGCACGTTGAATTCCGTGGACTCATGAGTATCATGGCATAGAGCTCAAAGTCATATGAAATTATCTTGGGGAGGTGGGATTAAAAGGAAATACCCAAAGTTTACCTGGCTGCTTTCCCAGACTCGTGAATTTTGAAGGAGGTCCTGATCACTGTTGTTATCCTTTGCCAGGAGTTCTCCTGGGAGAACCTAATGATGTGTGGACCCCTTATCAGGAGTCTCCCTGCTCCTAACTGCTAACTGACGTCTTTAGGGTATCAGCTCTTCCTGCAGGGAGTGCCAGGGGCTATGAGAGAAAACACCATCACCCACATTTTTTGGTCCAGTTAAGCAAGGTTTATTTTCTATCAGACAGGGCTATCTCCCTAATGATGTTGTTTGAGACATCAGCACCAGACACAGGAGAAAATAGGGTTTCTATAGCCCCCAAAAACTATAGCTACAGGGGTTTCCAAAGGTTGGGGGATGTTTGGTTAGAGAGGAACTTGACTGAACATCTTATCTTATCAGGGTGGAGGTCAGAACACGTCAAATTCCAGAAAATGGGTCAAGACATGGTCAGATTCAGAAAACAGGAATGAACTTACTTTGACCTTGTAATAAAATGGCTTCTAATCTTAAGATGGAGTCAGGCTGGTCCGTCAGTCTTTTGGCTGGAGTCAGAGTTCTGGTCCCGCCAACTCCCACTCCCCTGACATTTGGGGCCCATGATCACATAACTATCAGAAGATACTTATGAAATAACAATTCTTTCACACCTATCTCCTTGGAGCCTCTACTATTTTTTGCTGGAATCATTTCCTGCCCCAAGATGCTTTCAGGCCAGTTTCAGAGGTAACAAACCAGAAAGTAACATGGGCAGTAACAAACACAAAAGCACACGCCTCCCTCCTCATTCTCTGACCGAGCAGTCATCCATCAGGCTGGGTCTCTGCCACTGGTCTAAACTGAAACTTCCTGTAGACTCAGACAAATACCTTTCCCAACGGCATCCCCAGAGTCCAAGTGGGTCCTCAGCTCCTCCAAACCTAAATCAAGTGACTCAATAAACCTTTAGGTTGACTTCGGGGATATGCATAACAATGAGAGAACATTTTTCTTTGTCCCCTGATGGAAATCATGTAGCAGGAGTAAGGAGTGGTTTTAAAACCCTGAATTCCATTTTCAGAGAAAACAGGCTATGCAGCGCACATTTGGAAGAGCACAGACTAGCTGAAGAGCATGCGCAGACTGGCTAAAGAGCCCTGAGCTGAATCTGGAAGGAGCTCAGATGGGACAGAGAAAGAGGCACCTGGCGGGGGAGGGGGGGAGCTTGGGAAGGGGAGGTGAATGGAGATGGGGAGACCACTGAAGAATGCACAGCCAAGATGCACACCTTGAAAGCTTGCTCTTCATGGCCTGCCCAGCCTGCTTTCTTATAGAACCCAGGACTACTTGCCCAGGGGTGGTATCTCCCACCATGGGATAGTCCCTTTCACATCAATCATTAATCAAGACAATGTCCCCAGAGACTTGCCTGCAGGTCCACCTGAGACCCTAGCTTGTGTTGAGTTGACAAAGTCCTAGACAACAGCTGAGCCATCTCTTCAGCCTCAGCTCCTCATGTCTTGGTGGACCAGAATACATCAGGTGGTGAACAACAGAAGCACACATCGCCTTCAACGTCCACCCGCAGTGACCCACTTCTACTATGTAGGCCACAGCTCCACAGTCCTAACACAGCGCCACCTGCTGGAGACCAAGTGTTCAGACATAGAAGCCTGTGGGGGACATTTCACACTCAAACTATGCTGGTCTGAGAGGTCAAATTCCCACTGGTGCAGGAACTCACTATACATACCTTGAACCCAACCCCCAGCTCTAATTCTCTAACTTTCTATTTCTGCAGAGTGCAATGAAGGCTGATGGAGCTCTGTGTGTGTGTGTGCGTGTGTGTGTGTGTGTGTGTGTGTGTGTGTGTATGTGTGTATGTGTGTGCATGTTCACATTGTGTGTATGTGTGTGTGCATGCTCATACAGTGTGGATGCATGTGTATGCATGTTCATGTGGTATGTGTGTGTGCATGTTTGTGTGGTGTGTGTGCATGCATGTGGAAGTCAGAGGACAACATTGGGTTCTAACCCCACCCAGGCTCGTTCCACTTTTCATTTGAAACAGTATGGTGGTTAATTGTCTACTTGGTCTGACCTAGGATACTCTGGGAAGAGAGTTTTAGTGAGGAATTACCTAGATCGGGTGGCCTGAGAGTTTGTCTGAGGAGTATTGTCCTGACAGCTAATCAAGGTGGGAAGACACACCTAAAATGTGGACGGTACCATTCCACGGGCTAGCCCTGGAACTGCACACGAGTGAAGAAGGCTAGCTGAGTAGAGGCAGCAAGCAGGTAGCACGGGGGCCATCGTTCTTCTCTGCTCTTGATCGCAGGTGTGATGCTGAGTCACTGTGTTAAGTTCCTGCCTCAACTTCCCCTCAAGTGGATCTGATTTGACCTGTAGCTCTAAGCCAGATTTAAGCCACCTTTTCTCAGGATATTAAGTCAAAGCAACAGAAATGAGTGGTTCTCTTACTGGTCTGGAACGCCACCAGTAGGCTAGGCTTGCTGGCCAGCAAGATCCCAGAAATACCCCTCTCTCTTCCCATCCTATCATCACTGGGGTTGTATGCCTGGCCACACCCAGCTTTTTATGTGAGTTCTAGGGCGGGGGGAGTCAAACACAGATCCTCACACTTTGGAGGCAAGCATGTTACTGACTGAGCCATCTCCCCATCCCCCCAATGGGGCTTTCTGAGCTCCCTGAAAGATGGCAGGTCTCTAGAGGCACTGAGCCTGCCTTGCCGGGGGAAGCGACAATGTCAAGAGGCAGACAAGGATATTGATGCCAGCTGATTGGCTGGACCGTGAGCTCCACGGCAGGGTCAGCTTTGGGGTCTGCAGGGCCTCCACATTTCTGGGACCATATGAGGCAGTAATTTGTATGCTTGACCTTCTTAGAACCCAAAGTCCCTCTCTGATATATATAGACAGTTACTAGGGGAGAGGGGAGTCACCAGGGTCTCTCCCTCCTCAGGGATATAGAAAGTTATCAATCACTGGTCAGAGTAGAGTTTGTTTGGTTGGTTGGTTTTTTTTGGTTTTGTTTGTTTGTTTGTTTTTTGTTGTTGTTGTTGTTGGGTTTTTTTGGTTTTTCGAGACAGAGTTTCTCTGCGTAGCTTTGGTGCTTGTCCTGGATCTCACTCTGTAGACCCGGCTGACCTCGAACTCACAGAGATCCACCTGGTTCTGCCTCCCAAGTACTGGGATTAAAGGTGTGTGCCTTTTAGGAGGAGGGCGTTTTTATAGTTGAGTACCCACCCATGATCCTGTAAAGAGCTCCTCACGTGTACTTTATTTAACCAATACTCATTCATCCACCAAGCTAGACTTGAGTGTCTATTTGCCCTGCCATGGGTACCCTATCTCGAGTGAACAGACCTTTTTTCACCTCCCTAAGAAAAGTGCATTTAACTTAGTATCATAGTGGACACCAATCAAATATCCCTCAACGTGGGAAGGAGTGAGTTAGTGGCTAATTGAATCCTGGGTAGGAACCCAGGTTAGGAAGGACAAGATCTTGACTCCAAGAAATTAATAATATTATCAGTATTGAAGGAAGTTCTGTGTGTGAACCTTGAATACACTGAAGAATGGAATCCCTGGCCATGGAAATATCAGGCAAACAAAAGCCAGGTACCCAGGAGTTCAGAATGGTCCAAGGCAGTTGAGTGGAGCCACCATGAGAGGTCATGTGGGAGCCCACCATAGGAGGACGGACTGGGGTGACCCTAACTCACATTAGATGCATTGCTGGTTTCTGTGTAAAGTGATGTGACTAAATTAGTCAGAGTTCTCCAGAGTCACAGAACTGATGGAATGAATCTCTCTCTCTCTTTCCCTATCTATCTATCTATCTATCTATCTATCTATCTATCTATTCCCTTTATATGTGTGTGTGTATTGTATATATATGAAAAGGGAATTTATAGGAATGATTTACAGGCTGCAGTCCAACTAATTCAACAATGGCTGGCTGTAAATGGAAAATCCAAGAGTCCAGTAGTTTCTCAGTCCCACAAGGCTGTCTCAGCTGGTCTTCAGTATCTGCTGGAATCCCAAAGAAGCAAGCTCCAATTCCAGTGAAGGAATGGATGTGCTAGCAAGGTGAGGGCAAGCAGGCAAAGAGCAAAACCTTCCTTCTTCCGTTGTCCTTACACAGGCTTCCAGCAGGTGTGGCCCAGATTCATGGTGTGTCTTCCCCGTCAAGATCCAGATCAAAGGTGAGTCTTCCTACCTCAAAGGTCCAGACTAGAAGTGGATTCACCCACTTCACAGGTGTGTCCTCCATTTCAGGATTATAGTTTGTTCCAGATATAGTCAAGTTGCCAACCAAGAACAGCCATCACAGTGGCCACAGCTGTGCTTTGGGGACTCTCATTCTGTCACTGGAGTATGGGCACTCTAACATCTCATTGTGTGTGTTGTTAATTCTGTCCCTCATGCCTCCAACCCTCATATCTAGGCGTGGGACTGCCCTGCAAACTGCTGTGTCCCCTCTTTCATCCTCCCTGGGTGGCTGGGTGTGGACTCTAAATCCAGCTGTCAGTGTCCACAGAGGGGCTTTGAGATAGGAGCCAGAAAAAGCCAAGAAATGGACCTCATAGGCCTCCTCCTGCCCAGAGCGGCTGCAGAAGGACAGTTATGTCCCTTGTCAAGCGCCAGCAGTGGCAGCAGCTACCAGTGTCGGGGTCAGAGGGGGTCAGACAAGCAAATCCCTTGGGGATCCCAAGTATCAGCTGAAGTAGCTGCTAGCCAGTGTGGCTTGTGAGCCTTGTCAGTGGCTAGGAAGCTTTTAAACCTGGCTCTTGGACATTCAAGAGGTTCCAAGAGCCCCTAAGTCCCTTCTCTGCTCCAATATAGCACATTCATTTTGCTGTTCACAGTTAAAACTCATGACCAATGTTGGCCCCAAGCTGCAAGTACTCATTCCTGATGGCTGAGTCTCCATCTCAGTGGTGGAGAACCTGCCTGGAATCCCCCAGTGAGGGGCAGGGGTGTGTCTCAGTGGTAGAGCACCTGCCTGGAATCCCCCAGTGAGGGGCTGGGGTGTGTCTCAGTGGTAGAGCACCTGCCTAGAATCCCCCAGTGAGGGGCTGGGGTGTGACTCAGTGTTACAGTGCTTGCCTAACATATGAAGGGCCCTGGACACATCTGATATGATAGGAAGGGCAAGAAAATATTAGAGAACTCTCTGAGACAGGGACAGAACAGGTAAGGGGTTTCCCGAAGGGACTAACTGAAGACAAGAGACCTGCACCAGGTGTCAGTGACTGACCACAGCACCATGGGATACCATTGTCATCTGACTTCACAGGGACAAAGGGGTGGAATCATAGAGTACGGAGAGAAGAAATAGGAGGAGATGAAAGAGAAAAAACAGAAGCAAGAAGGAGAACAGTATTACACAGTCATCATTTGGTATCATGGGGAAATTGGATTTCTCTGCGGCTATCAAACTCCCCGAATATTCACATCCCTAAATAAAAAAGCGTGGTCTGCATATAACCCAGGCACATCCTCCCATCAGACACTATGCCATGTTGTTTAGGAACACGAGGAAAACACCTGTGTGGACTCAGTCCAGAGGCAGTGTTTCCAGCCAGTTACTGGAATCCACAAATGAAGACTCTGCAGACATGGGGGGAGATGGGGAACAGGATGCTCAGAGGTCGCTCCTTCCTCCTTCAAGGACCATGAAGAGTCTGCAGACATGGGGAGTAGGGTGGGCTGGGATGCTCAGGGACTATCGCTCCTTCCTCCTTCAGGGACCAAGATTGGCCTACAGAGATTAAGTCTCTCATACAGAGACAGGGAGGCAGGAGAGGTCTATAAACACACTAATACAATGGAAATTATGGACGCCAAGGAAGTCACAGTTAAGGCATAAGAAAGTTGGAAATTGGGTTCTGAACCTGGCTCTCTCATTATATGATGTATATAAGGATTCATTTAGTTTCAGTGTCTCCAAGGCTTTTCAATGAGACAATATGAGTTTTGTAGCAGTAAGTCAAATATCCCTACATCTACAAGGCTGGGGCTGTAGCACACTCAGGAAGTCCTGGGTTCCATCCCCAGAGCCACAGGAACTGGGTATAGTAATGCACACCTGTAATCCCAGCACTCTGAAGTGAAAGCAGGAGGATCTTAAATTCAAGGTCATCCTGAGTTTTTAATGAATTCTGGGCTAGCCTAGACTACAGGAGATCTGGTCTCCAAAAAAAAAAAAAAAAAAAAAAAAAAAAAAAAAAAAAAATCATGGAGCTATAAAGACGGCTCAGCAGTTAGGAGTACCCTTGCTCTTCCAGGGGACCCAAACTCAGTGCCCAGCACCCATGTCAAACTACTCACAACTTCCTGTAACTCTAGCTCCAGGGGAAATGATACCCTATTTTGGCCTCTGAGGGCACCTCCCCACACATGCACATACTCACACATCCACATAAATAAGTAATAAAATAAAAGTTTTTGAAAAATACTTCGTATGGCTCTGATTGTAGTCACTGTAGCCAAACTCCTGAAGAAGCAAGTCGGAGGAGAGGGTTTGTCTTGCTCAGGATCTCAGGGGAGTCTATCACCATGGGGGAAGGCGCAAGGGCAGGAAGACATGGCGGCAGAAGCCCCTGGTGGTGAGTCCCCACATCTTGATGGGCGGGACACAGAGAGGAAGGAGCCAGAATCAGGACGAGACTACAACCCTCAAAGGCCCGCATCACTTCCAGAACATTCTAAAACCTCCCATCTCTTCAGGCCCCATCTAAAGATATCTGCAATTCTCTGGGGTCCACACTCAGGTGACTTGTAGCTAGAATGATGCTGACGTGTCCCTCCATTGTAGCCCATCCCCACGGATGGAGTTTGGGGACCACTTGAGGAAGTGATAACCAACCCAGATTCTTACCATGTATAAACAAGTGATACCCAGCCCAGATTCCTACCGTGTACAAACCAGTGACACCCAACTGTAGTGGCATTCCTGCTGAGCTCCTGGCTTGGCTCCAGAGAGCAGCACCTAGCCCTAATCCTTCCTTTGTTTAACCACACCTTTGGTTTCTCTTACCTTTTGTTTCTCTTATCGCCCTATGTGAATCTTATTTGAGAGTCAAGGATCAGAGAGTCCCCCAAGGATCAAAGGCCTATGCAAAACTTGGTCCAGGAAACTGGAAAACTGAGGTACCTGATAATTCAAGTAATTTGCACCTGGCATTTGGTCTCTGGGAGCTCCTTTTGGGTTGCTTTGAAGGTACGGAAATTAACTATCTAAACTGTAAAAAGGAGTAAATAAAAATGCCCTAGGTGAAGGGAAGAGTGCTTCAGGCCTTCGAGGCTGGACCCCCCCTGCAGCCATGAAAGGCTAGATTCATTCTTAAGATGCCTCTGTGTCTTCATTCCACGGACCCGCATGAACCCACACATTCATGTAGCGACCACACAGCTACACCCAACCCATTTTCCTACCATGTACAAACCAGTGATACCCAGCCCAGATTCCTAACATGAATAAGCCAGTGATACCCAACCCATTTTCCTACCATGTACAAACTAATGATACCCAGCCCAGATTCCTACCGTGTACAAACCAGTGATACCCAGCCCAGATTCTTACCGTGTACAAACCAGTGATACCCAGCCCAGATTCTTACCGTGTACAAACCAGTGATACCCAGCCCAGATTCCTACCGTGTACAAACCAGTGATACCCAGCCCAGATTCCTACCGTGTACAAACCAGTGACACGCAGCCAGTTCTCCCCTTTGACCCTCTAGCGTCCCCTTCTGGTCTTAACCCAGAGTAGTGGAATCAAGGATCTCATCCTATCTTATTTGAGAACTGGGTTCATCTACAGTTTCTTAATTTAGCCAGTGGGTCTAGGAACTGGGAACATTGGCCTGGATCCTCAGCTGCAGGGTAAAACAAAACAAAACAAAACAATTTCTCAGTGTCTTTACTGGTCTCACAACTAATTCTGCACACGGCAGTCTCTTAGAACTTCATTATGAAAATATCTTAAAACAAAATTGAAATACCTTTACCATAAATACATGTACAATCTGACCTAAAAAGGTTCTTGAAGAGCGACACCCAAGGTTGACCTCTGGCCTCAACATGAATATATACACATGCATTTGCATACATTCACACACATACAAACACATACATACACATGCACACACACCTACACATACAGACTCACACACATGCACATATGTACACACATATACACAAGTGTATGTACATGCATAGACAGATACGTACATACACACATACATACATACACATTCTTCTCCCTTCTTCTCTGCTTTCCCATTTATAAGTATTCATTCCACCCACTCAGCCAGTCCAATATCCTCCACTGTACTTCAAGCACCCCTGGTAATGTGTGACTTTTCCTGGGAAAATGTAAACAAACATCTCACCCCAGATATAGAACCAAGACAGCCAGAAAAGCAAGTCTACTAGTCCAAGTTTGCCTAACTAGTGACATTTACAGGAGTGTGGATGAGGAGTCACAGGATCAGAGGTGACTCAAAGGGAGTCTCCAAAGAGCCCACACTGGCTTGGGTATTGATTCATGAGGGATGGAGCCCTGGAGCTCTCTGCAGGACTTGCAAGCAGTTCAGCATATTAAACCTTATACAGATGGTCTCTACTGCTTATACAACCTGGGAGTGGTAAACCTTTGTAATCCTGTAAGTTTCAGAACTTTCTGGGACTTGTGAGTTGTTCACTTCCTGAGTCTTAAGGAGAAAACAAAAGTTCAGGATCAGTTCAGAGAATATTCTGTACAACACCAGGCTTGACCCCACACCAGAGCTTTTGCAGACAATATTTCCCTTCCCTGGTTACTGCATATCTTTCTCTGTCTCTCTCTTTCTCTCTCTGTCTCTCTCTTTCTCTCTCTGTCTCTCTCTGTCTCTCTCTCTCTCTCTCTCTCTTTCCTCTCTCTTTCCGTCCTGCACATTTTTGCTCAAAAGTCACTTTTTCAATAAGAGACCTCCTGACCACTCATTTGAAAGGGCAGCATCCTTCTCATTGTTTCTGGCCTAGTTTTCTTGGCTACACCCTTTTAAAACCCGATATATATTTTTTCTTCACTTATAACTTTCTATCATGTTGTCCCCTTAATCTATGTGCTATGTTGGCTGTTTATCACATGCATCTCCCTTGGATGTAAACTCTAGGCCAGTGGGAATTTTCACTCCCTTTTTTCCCCAATAAATCACACAGAGAAATGCCAGGTGCAGAATAGGTGCTCAGTAAATAGTTTTTAACAAACAAGTGAAAAATATTTTATTAAAGATTGGTGATCTCTCTCATCATGCTCTGCATTTGCAGCCAGTGGTCATCAGAGTTCCTCGTCTGCAGCTTAGGGTTTTGAAATATGAAGATGTTTCATTTTGCTAAAACGGTTGTCATTTTTTTCTGGTCTTATCTGCTCTGTGTAGAAACCTTCTGCTAGGGAGAATTCAGCTGATCGGTTACCCCTGAGAGCAGCACTATATTTCTTCCTAGTCTGGACTGAGATAATAACCATGAAGGACCACTCGGGACATCTGTATCCTCAGCTGCACACTCCCAAAGATAGGCAAGGTTGTACCACACACAGTAACAAATGGCTCAAAAGCCAAGAGCTTGGAGCTGCTGAACTGACTCTGTAAGAGTGCTTGCTGCAAACTGTGAGGACTTGAGTTCCAATCTCCATTATCCACACTGAAAACAGAAGGCAGGTGGGCCAGCACCCCCGTAACCCTAGCTCTGGGCAATGAGAGGACGGAGACAGGAGGATGGCTGGCACTTGCTGGCTGCTGACCTAGCTCCAGTTTTAGGGAGAGATCCTGTCCCAAGGGAAAAAGCAAAGTGTGGCAGAGTACCTCTGACCTTCACATATGTGCGCAACACACACAAACACACACATACACAGAGAAACATACATTTATATGCACACACATACATATACATACACATACACACAGAGAAAGAGAAACACACATATATATACACATACATATACACAGAGAGAGAAAAACACATATATGTGTGCAAATACACATACACAGAAACACAAATATATCCACACATGCATACATATGCACAAATACACACACAGAGTGAAACATACATGTATATGCACACACATATGTATACACAAACACAGAAACTCTCCTGTATATGCACACACATACATATACCTAAACACAAACACAGAGTGAAACACACATATATATGTACACACATATGTATACACAAGCACACAGAAACTCACATGTATATGTATACACATACATATAACCAAACACAAACACACAGAGTGAAACACACATATATATGCAGACACATACATATATACAAACACACACATATATGGCACACACACACAGAAACTCAAATATATATGCATGCACATACATATATGCACAAACACACAGAGAGAAACACATATATATATGCACATGCATACACACACACAGTCCCCCAAAGACATCTGGTGATAGCTTATTTTCCACATGTATTTCTATCTGAAACCTGCCTCTGCTCAGAAGAGAGGAAGCCATCAGGACAATTTTTGCATCCATTTAGAGAGTATTGATGCATCCCCCCACAGGTGTGTTGGAAGCCATTTAGCACTTCCATTAATATTAGTTAACGGTATTGATATTTATCGAGCACCACTCCCCGCCAGGTGCTATGCTGGGCGCTGTAGATCTGACGTCAATGCAGAGAGTTGGTGTCTGTCTCACTGGAGCATGAGGTCTCCGGAGAGTCAGATGCTAATGATGCAAAGATGTGTTAACAGTGATAAATGCAATGAAAGAAGCTGTAAGAGAGAAAGGTAGAACCAAGTCAGTGTGAGGAGGTTAGCTTTAACAGTCAACTTGGCATGACCTAGAACCACTTGGAAAGAGATTCTTGAGTAGGGATTGTCTACGTTGGGTTGGTCTGAGAAGATGTCTACAGAGAATAGTCTTAAGATTATTGGTGTGGAAAGACCCAGCCCACTACTGGTGGCACCAACCCCTAGGCAGGAGGTCTGAACTGTATGAGAATAGAGAAATGGAACTGGGCACGAGCAAGCAGGTGAGCACACATGCATGCATGCATGCATTTCTCTCGCTCTTGACCGCAGATGTGATGTGTGTGACTGAACAGCTGTCTCAGGCTCCTGCTGTGACTTCCCCTCAGAGATGGACTGTAACCTGGAATCCTGAGCTAAAATAAAGCCTTTCATCCATAAGTTGCTTGTTGTCAGGGTATTTGATCACAATAAGGAAAGAAAACCAGAACAGACAGGAATTTGGTATAGGGGCCATACAGGAGAGGGGGTGAGAGCCAGGACTAGAGCATTCCACAGAGGTTGTGTGGAAGCTTGTTCCCCAGCTATGAGGAGTGGGTAGAACTTTTAAGAGGTGGGGCTTAGCAGGGGGCATTTAAGTCTTTGGAAGTATACCCTTGAAGGGGATATTAGCATCCTACCTCCTCCCTGGCTTTAACTCCCTGCTGGCCATGAAGGACACAGACCTCTTCCTGCCATGTGTGTGATGTGAAGCAGATGTGAGCCAGCATTTGCTCCTTACGAGTTGATTATTTCAGGGAAGTCGGCTTTGTTGTTCCAGTCATGGGGTGGCTGCGGCCACACTTGGGACAGGGTCTGAGGGGGCACTGTCTATCCCTTCAGTGAGAACAAAGGAAGAAGAAACCGCTGGAGGCAGCATTATTACATGCCTGTGTGTGATGGAAGAAAATATCTGCCCTTACCAGAGATGTTAGGGCCCAAGTCCAACAGTCTAGACTCAGCCATATGCCTTCAATAGGCAACTTACAGAGACAATAAGGAAAAGAAAAAAAAAATTGGAGATGTATTCAATGTAGCCACATTGGCACAAATACAAATCTGGTGATTCCGCCCACAAAAAAAATCCCTCAAGGCCGTCTTTGAGGTCCTGATGTGAGGCAAGAAGGATGTGTATCTAAGCAGTTCCCATCAAGGTGTGGTCCTGTCAATCACTAGCTCATCACTGTCTTACCTTCAGCATCTCCTACAAGATGAGCTAACAAGTTGTCAGAACTGTGTGGACTCTTCTCCTGGGAGACAAATTCCTGTCCGGCTAACACCAGCCTTCAGCCTTTTTCCTCTTATTGCCAAAGTAAGATTTCTGGGGAAAACTCTAATTTCTTAGGCCTATGGTTTCAGTACCATAATAGTCATGAGAGATAGAAGATGGTCAGGCAGTTTTAGGGAAAGGGGGTTCTCAAAAACAAGACAGTCTTGAAGCCAGCCCTTGACTGTGGCCAGAAACTGGAAATGCTCTGTGGCTCTGTCCTGCACGGAGGCCAGTGATGCCAGAGGTGTTTAGCATCCTGGCTCCTATTCCGTTTTCCGCCTTCTTACACATCCTAAAATGAGCACCAGAGTCTGGGAGTGTTACAGGGGCTATGACCAAACCCCAGCTGAGTGAACACCCCATGACTGGGACAACTGGACTGACCCACTCACCCTTCCCGTGCTCCTGCCTCTCTCCAGTAAAGCTTTACTAACTCCTAGGTGAGAAGTTTCTTTTTCTGCAGCTGTGGTATAACACCCTGGCAAAAAAGCAGCTTAGGGGAGGAAGGGTTTGTTTGAGCTCACAGTTCCAGGTTCCAGTCCATCACGGTGGGGAAGTCAAGGCAGGAACTTCACACAGCTTGCAGTGTCACAGCCACAGTCAGGAACAGAGAGAAATGCATGCATGCTCCTTGGTTTGCTCACGCTCAGTTCAATTTCTCCACTAAAGTTCAGGATCCCCTGCCTAAGGAGTGGCACCACCCACAGTGGGCTGGGTCTTCCTGCATCAATTAAAACTCAATTCAAAGAAAATCCCCACATACAAGCCAATGGGCCAAACCCAACGTAGACAATCCTGCTGTGGGATGGTCTGTATGTCAAGTGTGTTGCTGATTGGTCAATAAATAAATCACTGATAGCCAGTGGCTAGGCAGGAAGTATAGGCGGGACAAGGAGGAGAATAAAGCTGGGAAGTGGAAGGCTGAGTCAGAGTGACACTGCCAGCCGCCACGATGAGAAACAGCATGTGAAGATGCCAGTAAGCCACGAGCCATGTGGCAAGGTATAGATTAATGGAAATGGATTAATTTAAGCTATAAGAACAGTTAGCAAGAAGCCTGCCATGGCCATACAGTTTGTAACCAATATAAGTCTCTGTGTTTACTTGGTCGGGTCTGAGCAGCTGTGGGACTGGCAGGTGAGAGAGATTTGTCCTGACTGTGGGCCAGGCAGGAAAACTTTAGCTACACAATCCCTCATAAGGACTCTCTTCCCAGGTGATTGTATGTTGTGTCGATTGACACTTAAAGTTAACTGTCATCACAGGGACCCTCAGTGGCAACCCATATTTGGGACTCACTCCTGCAGTACAGGAGGAGCTCGGCTTGCTTCTTATCTCTTCACCTCTCATCCTTAGTAAACTCTTTCTGAACACTCACCCTCCCTGTCTGTGGTCCTGAAGTTCATTTTTCCAGTTCATGAGGTAAAGACATGGGTCAAATGTGGCTTTGGTGGTGGCTGCTTTCCCACCTCCCTGAGCATTTATTGCCCATGTGAAACAATAAAGATTCTGTCACTCTCAAGGGTCTCACTTTCCCCAATATCAATATAGCCAAAAGGAGGGGTACAAATCTCTTTAGAAAAATCAACATTTCTGTCAGGGTGGTTACTATCCATGTGTGGAAGTTGAAAATGTAAGTACAATTATTTATGCACATCAAATCCTGGGTAATTTTCCTTTTTGTTAATTAATAGATGGTAATAAAATAATCATTGATTTTAATTAAGGCATTGATTGATGTCATTTCATGTTCATCGGCACATACACATGTGTCCATTTTGCGGGTGATGCTTTGCATTTAAGGCTGTGCCATGTCCTGTCACTTTGGCCATTTTGCAAAGAGCACACCATTCAAAAGCTTCCACTCCCAACAGTGTGTCTCTTCCTCCTGAGCCAATCCTGAGATGTGTCTCAACCCACTGGACATGAGTGTTGTTACTTTGAATAGAACTCACCAACTGTTCCCCCAAATCCCTCGTCCTAAGCACTCCTCACCTGCTGGAGCAAGCCGTCACCCTGCAGGGCTGCCAGCATCCAGCATGGTCCAGCTTTATGTTTCTGCAAACGTAATGAGGAAATAGCGCTTAATTCCATTCTGATTTGCATCTCCCTGATTACCGACCACACAATCGTTTTCAGATTGAACTAAAGCAGTGAGTGGTTCTCAATGAGGGACAATTTTTTCCCCACTCAAGGAACCATTTGGCACTGTCTCCAGACATTTCAGGTTGTCACGTGATGTCTGTTGGTTAGAGACCACAGATGCTGCCCAGCACCCCAAAGTGCACCTGGCCAAGAAGGTCCACAGAGCCAATGAAGAGAAACTCGGGACCCTCAAACTGGCATCTCCCAAGATCACTTGCAGCTGTGAGAGGGCAGGAGGAAGTAATAAACACTGTCATTGTATCTAGACCGTGGAGCTGAGACACATCACTTTGAAACAGTCTCTAGGGTTATTATATTTTAAAAAAAGATCATAATGAAATATTTCTCAGCTAAACCTCATCTTTTGTACACATGCCTTGGAGTATTGCCCTCCGACACTGAGTACATAAGCCACAGTAGCCGAGGGGACATCCTATCATAGCAACAGCAATATGGCTGTCTACAGTGTTGTCATATGGCGTGATATAACCATTGCCATCTTGAAGTAGAGATTACCTTGGCCCAGTAGCCATGGCAACAAAATAAACAGAAAAATGAGGAGGTAGCCAGGTCTATGGTAATGGTAGCAAAGCTATTGACACTCCCTGGCTTAGAAAGGAAGAGGAGGGTCAGAGGAGCCTCACTTGGGAGTCCAGCCATTACTTCCTCCTGCCCTCTCACAGCTGCAAGTGATCTTGGGAGATGCCAGGGTACACAGGACATGGGATAGTGACTGGAAAGGGGACTCCATGTTGCAGCTTCCGTGAGGCTGTCAGTGACACTGGGATGGGACTTCACCGTGAGGCAGCTGCTTTGGGGTCACCTATACTACTGCCAATCACCCTTCACCTATACTCTGTAAGGAAGCTCAAATTGGTTCCTCGAGTTGGATTTTGAGGGCATTGTTGCTTGGGTCTTCCATCATTGGCCCATCTGGGGTGAGTGGACATTTGTTCACGTCTCCCCGGAACAGTTCATACAACAACGAGTAATTGATAACTCTAGCCTCGTGCAGTAGGAATAGTTACTTATAAAAATCAAGAGCATCCATTGCTCAAAATGCCTTCCTGGCCTTTCCTGGCCCTCCTCCTCCATATGGTGAGTGGGGTTTCTTAACTGCACCACCTCAGATGCCCCTTAACTCTCTTTAATTCTCTAGCAGCTTTTCCAAAGTGCCAACTCAATTATTCAACTTTTCTGCCACATAATGAAAATCTATTCCCCTCCAATTTCCCCCAAACATTTTAAGCACAAGAATTAAACTGTTCAGGAAATAAATATTTATGAATATTATTCCCAACCCCTGATTCTCTAAAAATTATGAAGGCAAATGCTGTACCAGCCCAACAACAACCAAAAAAATGAACCTTGAAAACAAATTTCATTGCAGAAAAAAAATCTCTAAGATTAACGTCTATGAACAGGAACCCGGAAAGGGCCTCATCTTCCTTGGTTCCCTTTAATAGAATCCCACAAATAATCAAAAGAACAAACATTAATAAAGGAACAATAATGAGCCAAAATATTTGTTCCTCCACCAGCTTTGCTAATAATTCCCACACAGATGCCAAAACCCATCTTACAGCGACAGCCTAATAAAATGAGACGGCCTGCGAGAATTTAATACGGCTCCTGCCTTTGCTGCTTTTGAGGGCCCAAGGGAAGCATCAGTAGAGAAAGTTGGAGTGGGAATGGAGGTGGTCTTACCCGGATATAGGTGGCTTGCTCCACCCTGCCACAGCTAGAGAGTACAGTGGAGGACGGCTTGAGTCTGTCACCAGGCTCTGGTCTCTACCCCGTAGCTTGATCTCATACAATTTGTGTTTCATGAGAAACTGAGCCAAGGGGTAGGGCTGGACAGATGCTGCAGTTAGTGAAGTGTTTTCATGCAAGCATGGGGACATGAATCTGAATCCTCCAGATGTGGTCATGTGAACCATTGTTAGGACCTAATTCTAGGGACTCACTGGCCAGCCAGTCTAGCTAAACTGGCAAAAGCTAGATTCAATGAGACCTTGTCTCAAAAAATAAGGTGGAGAGTGGGTAATGAGCACACATCAACCTCTGACCTACACACACACACACACACACACACACACACACACACACACACTTGCTCACTCACACACATACCAATAGAAATACAAGCCTGAGTGGGGGTAATGCTGGGGATATCGTAGCCTCCCTTCATTAAGCTGTTTTCATTGCTGTAACAAAATACTCAAGGCTAGATACTTTATAAGGAAAAGAGATTTGTTTAGCTAACAGGTTTAAATGTTGGGTGGCCCAATTGGTTTGTCCTCTGGCTACACCACAGTATAGAAAAGAAGAAGGAAGAAAACCAGCTGTTTGCAGAAGGGATCAAGTGCAGGGGGTGGTTAGTTCTCTCAAGAGACTAACCAGGACCCCAAGAGATCTCCATTAATCCCTTCTAAGGGATGCATTGTCCAAGGCATTGCCTCTGATGACCCTTATCACCTGACACTAGATTTTGTTATCCTACAGTTTCTGCCACCCAGGAAGCCAAGGTCCCTGGCCCCTCAGAGGCTCAACCACATCTTAACCTTATACTCTCAAGTCTTGTGACTCTCAAGTCACACGTCTACATAAAGTTTCAGTTATTAAATTCTATGCAATCAGGGAAGAACTCTCTGGAATCTCTTGAATATTTCATTTTTATTGATTTTGCAAATACCTTGGAAAAGACTGAATTAGTGGTGTGAAATCCTCCTCTGCGTGCTTGGATTCATGGTGGGCTGTGAATTTCCTTTACCACTTGATTTTGGGCTTGACTAGATTTTGGTCAATGGGTAGTTAGTAGATGTGATGGTTAGTTTTAACTGTCAATAGGCAACAACCAAGAATCACTTGAAAAGAGAGTTTCAATCAAGGAATTATCTAGGTCAGATTGGCCAATAGACATGTCTATATGGGACTGTCGTGACTGTTAATTGAAAGACTACCATGGGTGGCACCATTCTCTAAGCTGGGCCCTGAACTGTGTAACACTAAAGAAAGCTGGCAGAGAGAGTGAGCAGGTAGTATCTGTGCTTGTTTCTGTTGTTGATTATGAAGGTGATCTGATTAGCTGTGTAATTTTTCACCTTGACTTCCTCTATAACAGAGTGTAACCTGGAACTGTCATGTGATGTCTCCTCTGGTTGAGCTTGCATTCTTGCACTTAGATAATTGTCATGAGTAGAATATGCCCTCAATGTCCTGCTTATCCCAGAATAATAAGAGGCATTAATAGCAGACTTGAACTGAACCCACCTGGAGATAAACTCAGCTCCCAAAGCCCCAGCCAACCAGCAGACATATGAGCCTCAAAGAGAATTGCTAATATATGCCTGTGGGTTTGGAATGACTTGTTATATAGCACTAGCTGACTAATACACAACCACAATATGATCAAACTGGGTAGAGAGGGCTAAGGTGGACAAATTTAATAAAGGAAAGTTCCAGAATTTTAGGAGTTCATTTTGGAGTTAAGGGGGAAATGTATATGAAAATGAGTAAAGTTAAAAAAGATGCTATTACAAAGGTTTGCACCAGCACTGGGGTGGCCTGGAGGCAGGCTGTAGATTGTTATTGGTAAACATTTCTGAGGGATGGTGCTATAAACTGGGAATGGACAGAAACTCAGAGTAGCCAGAGAGGGCAAAAGCATTTTAAGCAAAGAAAAGAGTCGGCCATATCCAGGGTCCTCTCGGTGTTTTGGTGTGGCTAAATCATGGGCACTAGGAGCACATGACAAAAGAATGGAGCAGAGTGAGATATACACCACCTATTCCTCATTCAAACCAGAGCAGGTAGGGCCGGAGATATGGCTCAGCCACTGAGAACACTTGCTGCTCTTACGGAGGACCTGAGTTTGGTTCCAGCACTCACATCGGGCAGCTCTAAGAGATCCAACTCTGTCTTCTGGCCTCTGCAAGCACCTTGCTCATGTGCATAAACCCATGCACAGACACATAGGTACACATAATTGAAAATAGAAGATCAAAAAACCAAAGCAGTAACCCTCAATGATATAATACAAACTTTGAAATGATTGTGGAGAGACACTGAAATCATGGAAGATAAACTCACCCAGAAAACAGAACAACAGCAAATGAAAACACATTCTTAGAAGGTTCTAGAACTGCTGCAAGAGGCTTGACTTGCAGGCTATGCTTGAGAGAGCCTGATCAATGGTGGAGGAAGCAGAGCATGTCATCTAGACTAACAGAAGTGGAGAACAAAAAAAATTGGACCAGGTAGTGGTGGCACACGCCTTTAATCTCAGCACTAGGGCACAGAGGCAGGTGGATCTCTGTGAGTTAGAGACCAGCCTGGCCTACAGAGTGAGATCGAGGACAGCCTCCAAAGTTACACAGAGAAACCCTGTCTCAAAAAAAAAAAAGTGGAAGAGAAAAAGAACAGCAGTCAGACATGGTAGCTCAGGTCCATCAACCCAGCTTCTCAGAAGGTTAATGCAGGAGGGTGGCAAGTTCAAGACTAGCCTGGGCTACAGAGTGAATTCAAGGCCAGTCTGGGCAAATCAGTGAAACACTATCAGAAAATCAAAAGTTGAAACAGGGCTAGTGATATATCTCAGTTGATAGAGCACTTACTTAGAATCCCCCAGTGAAGGGCTAGGGTGTGGCTCAGTGGTAGAGCACCTGCCTAGAATCCCCCAGTGAGGGGCTGGAGTGTGGCTCAGTGGTAGAGTACCTGCCTAGAATCCCCCAGTGAGTGGCTGGGGTGTGGCTCAGTGGTAGAGCACCTGCCTAGAATCCCCCAGTGAGGGGCTGTGGTGTGGCTCAGTGGTAGAGCACCTGCCTAGAATCCCCCAGTGAGTGGCTGGGGTGTGGCTCAGTGGTAGAGCACCTGCCTAGAATCCCCCAGTGAGGGGCTGGGGTGTGGCTTATCAGGAGAACCCTTGCCTGGTACATTCTCGGCCCTGTTCTACCCGTCCCTCACTGTAGACAGAAAGGATGAGGACAGTATCTGCAAAGGACGGAAAGTGACCTTAGGTCCTGCTGCTGCTCTTCTTTCTCTTTGTAACAACTTTTTAAAACAGAAAGAACACAGTATGCCGTTTTTGATATGGTGACTGTAATCTGTGGGTCTTAAAGAGCTGTTGGAGACAAATTGGAAGAGTCCTCCTTTCCTTCTCTTCTATCTAGCTTACCCTTAAAATGCATAATTCCCTGTGCTTCTCACCCTTGGACGTGGTCTATTCTGAGTCCACACTGAGCAGTGGTCAAGGATGGCAACCGTTCTAAATGTCACGATTCAAACTCTTCTGACGCACATAATAGTTTATTATGCCTCGGTAGCCTGAGTCACCCAGCAGTGACAACACAGATGGACAAGTAATTGTCACAGTCACCCACATCACACTAGCCCAGAGGTGGGATCACTTGTTGTATCGCTGGAGGCTTTTAAATCGTTCTAATTTTAAAGTCATAAGGACATTTACACAAGGGCTGGGGAGGTGGGGACAGGCGCGTGCCTGGGACTCACTGGCAGGCCAGCCTAGGCAATCAGTGAGAGACCCCGTCCCAAAGAATAAGGCAGATAGCAACTGAGAAAGACACTGATGTCAACACCAGGCCTCCATGTGCACATCCACACAAGTCCACTAACACACATCCACACAAACATGTATATATACCATACACACGTGAACACTCAAATGTTTCAATAATAATCTTACTCAAGATCTTCTCACTGAAATGAACATGGATGCCGTGAACATCCTAGC
The DNA here is from genome assembly GCF_949786415.1 of Peromyscus eremicus. Taxonomy (NCBI): domain Eukaryota; kingdom Metazoa; phylum Chordata; class Mammalia; order Rodentia; family Cricetidae; genus Peromyscus; species Peromyscus eremicus. Next base: position 28,937,260 of record NC_081438.1, on the reverse strand, counting down.
CATTTATGCACACTGTTCACACACGTGAGGCTCTGGGGTGGTGGCAACGGGCTGGTGTAGAAGTAACCAACCGTCTTATTAAATAAGAAACACAGAACCAATGCAAAGAAGAAAGCCAAGAGGTCAGAGCTAAGAGCTAAAACCTTACCCTTCCTCCTGTGGTGGTCCTACCTCTCCAAACCAGAGCTACTTCCTGTGTTAAAGTCTTTATATAGAGTTTTTGTTCTGCCTTCTCATTGGTTGTAAACCCAACCACATGACCGCCTCGTCACTGCCTGTCTGTATAGACCTCCAGGTTTTCTATGATTGGTATTGAGATTAAAGGCATGTGTATCCAATACTGGCTGTATCCCTGAACACACAGAGCCTTACCTAGCTCTGCCTACCAAGTGCTGGGATTATAAGCGTACGCCACCACTGCCCTGCTTTCCTATGGCTTGCTAATAGCTCTGACCCCCAGGCAACTTTATTTATTAACATACAAATAACATTTTAATACAAATAAAATATCACCATAGGCTGGGAAATAACTGGTTTCATTTGAAAACTCTTGCCCATTAAAAAATGTTTCTGTAACTGTTCTATAGCAATATTTAATTATTAAAAATAGGTGCTGTGTATGTATGTGTGTGTATTGTGTGTTTGTCCATGTGAAAGTGGGCAAGCAATCTTTAGTAAGAAATATTGAGGAAGCTGGGCATGAGGGTGCACACCTTTATCCATGCATTCAGGAGGCAAAGGCAGATGGATATTTGTGAGTTCAAGACCAGCCTGGTTCTACATAGTGAGTTCCAGGCCAACCAGGGCTACATAGACCTAGTCTCAAAAAAGAAGTGGAGGAGGAGAAGGAGGAGGAGGAAGAGGAAAAGGAAGAGAAAAAATAAAAAAATTGGAAAGTGAGAGGAACTCCCAGGAGTAGCAGACGTTCCCTGCAGGCCTTTGAACTTCCTTGTCTAAGGGTATGTTGTAGTACCATGGCAGACACTGGACAAAAGCTGAGACCATTACTATGAGACTGCTTACCTTCCTGAGCTATCATGGGACAAGCCAGTGGAGGGCTCACATACTCTGTGTCTCACCGGCACCACCAGAGAGCTGATCAAGTGCTGTTCACACACTGCCCACCAGGTAGGTGATTGAAGCCCCACTCTGTTCATCTCTGATGTGTTTTGTTAGCAGACGACCTTGTATCTATTAGTCACCGCACCCATATTGCTAACCTCCATCTTTTCAGGTGGCTCATGTGCTGTTAATTATACAGAGCTCCGTTCTCACGGCCACTAAGAAGTAGCTGCAGTTATTAGTCAGCTCTTTGCCTATGGGAAGACAATGGTACCTTACACATGTTCCTCATGGGCTTCCATTACTGGCCTTGGCTATCATACCCAGACACAAGCATCTCACTTCTCATCCCTAGGTTCCCTGGCCCCATCCTTTTAATCCTGAAGGAGTGTTGTTGTGTGGCAGTTTCTTCCCAGATTGAAACATTGAATCCTAGAGGAAGGCACAATAAGACAGGAAGTAAACAACTCAAAATGGCTTCAGGAAGTCCCCAAAATGGACCAGATTTACTAAGGCCCTCACTCCTCAAGAGTATATAAGCAATAAAGCCAGCTGAGAGTCACTTCCAGACAAGATGAACTGCTTGGAAGATGCTCAGACCAAGCAGCCTGGAAGAAGCAGAGACCAGATGAACTGCCTAGAAGTAACTAAGACTGGCCAAGCTGCCTAGGAAGCTGAGCCACCTGGAGAGACATCCTTCAGCCTCTTGAGCTGTCTGCAGGCTGTACAATATAGGGCAAAATGTCTGTGTCTGCTTCTGGGTTTGAACACTTACCAAAATCCACCAATCCCTGATCCTAAAAACCCACCAATCCCTGAGCACAACACACACACACACACACACACACACACACACACACACACACACAAAACACCAATCCCTGAGTCTGAAAACCCACCAATCCCTGGGCTTGGCTTGAAATCTCACCAATCCCCACCATGGAAAACTCCTCCCCCAAGAAACCCTATATAATCCTCCGTCTTCTGCTCCGTTCCCTGCTGCTTCTCACTGGAGCAGAGGCAGCCACCCTCCTGTGTTTTCCCCTCCCCATAAATCTCTTGTGTGAAGTTTACTGTGTGGTGTGACTTTGTGGTGCCCCTTGGCTCCCGACTGCCGGGAAACCTTTCCCCTCAGAGCTGTAACACTCACATGCAGTGTGCTCCAGGATTCCAGCTTTGCGAGCTCACCCATCCTTGGGTGGACTTGGGTGATACAGCTGTCTTTGAGTGATTTCTGCTCCTGTAAGTGACTCCTCACCCGTATTCCTGAAAGGAAACCCCATAAAACCCATTGGCTCACCAAGTTGGACTTTGGTGGTGTCCATACTTTGGTGTGTCGTCAGCTCCTTCTCTGGGGTGAGTAGATATTTGTTCGTGTCTCCCCTGGAATAGTGTCATATGATGAACAGTGAGTTAGGGAACCTAGGGCAGGTAGAAAGAAATGACAGTAGTCCTTAAAAGGACCACTTCTTGTTCCTAGAGGGCTCTGCAAATTGCAAACAGCAGGAAGAACCCACCCAACGGAGGATACCAAGGTGGGACCAATAGAGAAAAGGGGAGGAGAAGTTTGGGGCATTTTATTGTTTAAAAGGACACAGTCTGTCATGGTAAGATGGCTCCCATCTACTGCCATAGGAGCCTGTGGTGTGTCTGGCTACATCTCAGCAGAAACAGTCTGGAAGCTGGGCTAAGCAGAAGCCCCTAAGACCTACACACAGTTGACCCATTTCCTCCAGCAGGGCTCTATCCTCCTACAGTTTTTGTAACTCCCCAAAAGAGGCCACCAGATAAGAACTAAGTATTCAAATATATAAGCCTATGGGAGACAGTTCATATTTAAGCCATAACACATAGCATCACCAATAATCTGAGTGAAATAAACTCTTCACCAAAACACAAATAATGTGTAATCCCACTTCTATGAGGTCCCTTGATATTGAGAACTTGGGGGGGCAGCCCCTCGATAGTTCCCTCCCAGGGTCCGGGAAGAATCTACAACCAGCTGATAATTAATCTTTTTTTTTTTTTCAGAGCTGAGGACTGAACCCAGGGCCTTTCACTTGCTAGGCAAGCGCTCTACCACTGAGCTAAATCCCCAACCCCAACCCTGATAATTAATCTTTGATGAAAAGAAATGAATCTATGCACACAAAACTCCTTAGTCCCATACACTTTATTATTCTGTGTCAGTTCTCTCTCTACAAGCTTCTATTCTCCTTTAGCTCCTTTCTTGCCTAATTTCTCTCTATATTTATCTACTGCTCCCTCTGAGTTCTATCTTAATTCTCTCATCTTGATTCTGCCTCATCTAGGTCCTTATCATCTCGTTCTTACCCGGCTAGTACTTTTCCATCTGACCCTTCCTCATCTTCCATCTCGTCCACACGTTCTCTCTGGTCAAAATCCTCCTTATCCCTCTTCATTCTCCACCTCTCCATTCTCCACGTTCTTCCTATGTTTCCCAGGAATCCAGTTATAAATCCAAGCAATAGCAATCCTCTGGCTGAGCAAGGTCACCAGGCTTAAATTCTACAGGGTGATAAAGGTAGGTAAGAATTTTCCTCAGGCAATGACCACCAGGTTTTCTTTTACAATCCAAAATGGGAGTGGTAAAAGAGGAAGTCAACTGAGTGCGAATGACTGGTTAGTATATGAAAAAGGGGATCTATGTGCTCAGTCTACATTCTGAGAAGTAGTTAGGTAAGAAGTTAGGGGTCTATAAAGTTACTAAGGCTGTAAGAAAGAAGGGCTCGAGCTAAATTGTGTAAAAGCAATTACTTAACATCCATCTGACCTAGGCAGTGTCTCCTTGTGGAATTTATCTTAAATCAGGAGACTAGCATGTGGACTGTTATTACTGTTAGTCCTTGAAAGTGGCTAAGGAAGATATCTGATTCCAGTGCAGAAAGGGGAGAAACAGATGAGCTGGGGGGAAAGAAACCTTTCCTGAGGCTGTTCTCCAAATACCTGGAATGTGTATGTCCAGAGAGTGATCAATCCACACTGTTAGCACTTCTTAGGGAAAAATCAATTGGGAAAACTATGAAGGCACACATGATTTTCATAACAGAAGACAGCAGATATATAACAAGCCAGGTAACACCAAAAGCTCCTTGGAATTTGGCTTCCTCTGAAGGAATTCCTTGATCCCTTCAGATAGTGACTTTGCCATAACCAGATGAGTTCTTATAATACTTTCTGTGTCCTGTAGCACCTTTGAATCATCAAATTCCTCTAGAAAAAAATGGTAGGGTTGGAGATGATCCTGGTTGGTTTATCTGTCAACTTGACACAACCCAGAATCACCTGGGGAGAGAAGCCTCAACTGAGGGATCCATCTAAAATCAGGTTGGTCTGTGGGTATGTCTGTACAGGAAGACACAGCCCACTGTGAGCAGCATCATTCCCTAGGCAGGGCTCCTGAACAGTACAAAGGAAGAGCAAGCAGGCAAGTGAGGATCCATGTGCTCATTCTCCCTGCTCTTAACTGAGGATGTGTTGCTTTCAGTTCATGCCTCGACATCCTTACAAACGTGGTCTGTAACCTGGAGTTGTGAGCCAAGCAAAACCTTCCTTTCCTGAGTTGCTTTGGGTCGAGGCATTTTATCACTACAGAACTAAAACTAAGGGTTGCAGGGAGAGTGTTCACTGGAATAGAGCCCTAATTTGGGAGATGGTGCTGGAGGTTTTACAACACTTCCAATTGCTTAAAGCCACTCAAATTCTCACTTAAAAGTGGTTGTCACAGTAAGTTTAGGCTGCATATAACTTACCACAATGACGAAGCTCACAGTAGTTGTGAGTGAGGAGAAGGATCTGGGTGTAGGAAAGACTGGGTCTCATTAGAACCCCCATGATTCTATTTGATTTTAAAGTCGCACATAACGCTTTGATAAATGTTTTAAAATTTAAAAAACCAAGTAGGGTAAGTGATACCTTTTAGCTGGAAGGAAAGTAAATCTTTATGAGAACGTACCCTTTCATCTCCTCTCTCTGTCTGTCATCTTGACAGCATAAGAAATAATGAAAAACTCTTCCCCGAAAGCAGCAATGTCAGAGAGAGACTGAGAACAGAGAGAGTGGGGCAGCACACCGGCGGGGTCTTTGTCTCCTGGAAAGAGAATGCTTTACCTGGCATCAAAAGCATGCTCAAAGGCATGCCTTGTTTGCATTTACACTTCTGCAGGACGGCTTGGGAGCATTGCCTTCTTTTTCTTCACTTTAAATATAGAAAAGCTGAAACTCAAAGAGACTGATTAGACGCCCCAGAGTAGGAGAATTCTCAACATAGTAATCTGTGCTACTGTGAAGTAATCCAAGACTTCACAAAAGACCAAAAGAATGAACTTCCCCCCGTTCATGGTTCTTGGATACACACCTTGGCTGCAAAAGAACAATTAGCAAAAAATTGCATGGTCTGATGATCTACCTACCATCTCCATGTTATCTACATATCGATAGATCATCTGTCTATCCATATACCCATATGTGACAAGCTGACATTAAAATCAACTATCTTGAGGCTGGAGAGATGGCTCAGTGATTAAGTGCACTGGTTGCTCTTCCAGAGGACGCGGGTTCAATTCCCAGCACCCACATGGCAGCTCACAACTGTCTGTAAGTTCAGTTCCCCAGGATCTGACACCTTCACACCAATGCACATAAAATACAGTTAAAATAAATTATGTATATACCATTCCCCTGTGTCTCCTAGGTGATTCTAAGTCCTGTTGAGTAGACAATGAAGATTGGCAATTTTATATATATATTGACTTGCTTGCAGAATTTTCCAAATTGTTGTGATCCCAGTTCGAAGGCTGTTTATTTCTAAGGTAAGCTGAGGAACAATTAAACACCCTTTTTGAAAGTTCATTTGAGTAAAGAATGGTTCATGAATTAACAGATCCAAACCAGAAATAGATGGGTCATGCCAAAGAGATTTGTATAAAGATCTAAAACAGAGGGGCGAGGGATATGGCTGTGTGGGTAAAGCACTTGTTATGCAAGCGTGAGGACTTGAGTTCAAATCCCCGCACCCACATGAAAAGCCAGGTGTGACCCTGCATACCAATGACCCCAGCAATGTGGAGGATAGAGACAGGAGGACATCTGTGGCTTGCTAGTTCAGTTCCAAGGTCAATGAGAGACCCTATATCAGAGGAAAAAAAGAGGAGAGTGACAGAGTTCAACCTCCACCTCTGACCTCTGCACACTCATTTACAGGCCCACACATACAACATAAAGTTTTATAGAGAGAGAGAGAAAGAGAGAGAGAGAGAGAATAATTGAAACATAGAAAACACTTGCCATAGAATTCTCTTATTGGTCTGTCTCGTGGTGATGCTCCTAATCACACAAAGCACTTGACGACTTCTGATTGGCTGAGCTCATGTTCTGTTTTTCTCTAATGGAGGCCTTTCCAAGACTTCACAAAAGACCAAAAGAATGAACTTCCTTCCCCCTGTTCCGTTTTATGGATGCTTTTACACCAAGCACTGTCATGGCCCCTGGCGAGGCTGCCTGGCTGTCTGTGTTCACTCCAGGATGTTTCTGCCTCCTCCGTTTTCATTTACTTTAACATTTTCAAGGTCAAGAGATGTTCTTATGGGAAATCCCATCATTTTGACAACAGCTGGATTTTCTTTTTACCTAATTTCTACAGTGAGGGTCTCTGAAACTCCACCCTGTTGAAGGGGAGCCATCTGAGATCATCATGATTCTCATTGAAAATTTAGTTTAAAAACTCACTGTGGAAGATAAAAACTGTCTTTACACTATGATAATAGCTTCTGCGTGGTCAAGGAGCACATGGTCAAGGTGAAAACTTCGTTCTGACCAAAGTGACAGATCTACAGGACGAACTGTGCTGGGTATAACAGAGCTTCCGATGACGCGGCAATATTCTAAAATAAACAGTGAAATAAAGGTGTGCCTACTGCAGTTTAAACAAAGGGTGAGTTGTGAGAATAGGTACAGAGGTGATGGTGGACTGTTTCATTATTGTGTGTGAGTATATTTGTGCAGATGCCCACATCTACATGTGTAGGTACATGTGGTATAGAGGCATGCGTGTGTGCTCACTGAGGCCAGAGAAGGAAGTTGCTCTATTGCTGTCTGCCTTATTCCTTTGAGACAGGGTCTATCACTGACATGGTGGCAGCCAGCAAGCCCTAGAGATTCTCCTGTCTCTCCCCTCACAGTGCATGGCCATGCCCAGCTTTTTCATAGGTGCTGGGATCTAAGCTCAGTGTAGAGCAGTGACTCTTACCCACTGAGCCGTCTTTCCAGTCCCCCTAAAAAATAGTTAAAGATTAATCCTTTCACACTTAATTTCCTGTCATCAAAACATTTTAGAAATGTTTGATTCTTAGAATATCTTTATTCAAATGAAACAGCCTGCAACCACGCTGGCTGTTCCTTTATTTTTATTTTATTTTAGTCAATGAAGTATCTGAATTGTAGACACATTATTTTTTTCAAATCAGTTATAAATTTTTAATTAAGGTAATCAAGGAGTTTCAAAAGACCTGCAACGCTTGACAATCCTACCACAGCACAATTATTGGGAATACGGGCTGCAATCAGGAAGGCATTGAAATTTGTCCCCACAAAAGCCTCGCAGGAAGTAAACAACTTAAATGGCATAAGCACAAACCATGTACAAGATTTAATTTTAAACTTCGAAGACTGTGATTGGAAATATCCAAAGTGGGGGGGGGAGCATCTTTTGATAGATACAGTTCTTATTCAGGATTTGATAAGTTAATACTGAGTCTCTATAATTTCCTAGCATGTTTGATTAGCAAAACACTCCAAAGGATCTTAAACACAGGAAGCTTATTTCAGAGATTTTGACTCATAAAAATGTTTGTCGACAGAAGGTAATCAGGAAGAGAAAGGACAGAATCCATTTTTTTCTAGAAACTTAGACTAAAGTGTTTACCTATTGTAACAATTGTATGGTGTTAACGTTAGGTCCTGGCTTCCATTAATTACAGTTGCTCTGAGTTTACCAGATACCTCAATATCTGTAGAGAAGTGTTTATACAACTTAAAATATTATGATTGATGGAGAAGAATCAATTGAAAGAGTCAAGGTTTTCAAATTCAGTAACCACAACAGTGACTTTGACAGAGATTGCAGGCAATTTGATGAAAAACATAACACAGAACAATATTTTAAAACTTCATTTTCAAAAAAAATACTAGTGATACTGTATAAAAAAATAATAATTTTAGGGTCTTGGTCTAGTAGCCAAGGCCTGTGTTTCTAGATATTAGGGAGACTGGGGTAGTAGGATCCTGAGTTCTAGGCCAAGCTGGGCAACTTGGTGAGATCCTCCCAAGACAAAAAGTAAAGAGTCCTGGGACCCTTGGCTCAGTGGTAGAGCCCCTGCCTAGAATCTCTCAGTGAGGGGCTGGGGTGTGGCTCAGTGGCAGAGTACCTGCCTAGAATCTCTCAGTGAGGGGCTGGGGTGTGGCTCAGTGGCAGAGTACCTGCCTAGAATCCCCTAGTGAGGGGCTGGGGGTGGCTCAGTGGTAGATCACCTGCCTAAAATCTCACAGTGAGGGGCTGGGGTGTGGCTCAGCGATAGAGCACCTGCCTAGAATGTACAAGGCCCTGGGTTTAATACACAGTGACCTAATCCCCACCTTCAAAAAAAGATATAGCTAATGAAACAAAATAAATATTTAAATAGTCATCAAGAATAAGTATTCTCCTCACATCATTATGCATTATGCTTATCAAATCAACGAACATAAAGGTTTTAAGGTCGTCTTACTTCAATGCCCAGGGATTTATGTTTTTAAAATATATTTGAAAGGAGCTAATTTCTGCTCTACCAATATAAAGAAACCAGCTTTTCAGCCAATAAATAAAGCTTTAAAAAACTGTCTAGATTTTAGCATCTCTTTTCAACCTCAAAACTTTTTTGGGCCCTAAACCAAAATTTAAATGACAACCGCATCCACAGTGGTTGTTCCAGAAGAGGCAGCAATACTAAAAAATATGGGATAATCTTCCAGTGCCACTTCATCAGATTTCTGGATCTGAAGAATCCATTTCATGGTTTGCTCTGATTGCAGCTAAGATTGCCCATTCCCAGGCTGTGATAATGTTATAAATTACAATTAAGTCACCCAACTGTTTTGATTCTGCTTCCTATTCTCTCTCACCCATCTAACTCCTGAGTACTATCAAGAATGCTGGGAAGGTAGGCAGGACACGCACCCATAATCCCATGCTCAAGAGTCAGAAACGGGGTTACTGCTGCTTTGAGACCAGCAGGAGCAACACAGTGAGACCTTGTCTCAAGAAGGGAGAGAGGGAGAGAAAGGAAGGGAAGAAGAGGAGAGGGAGTGGGAGAGACAGAAGGAGGGGCGGCAGTATTGAGAATGCATGTCTATTATCAGTAGACAACTTACATATAGAACTAATTTGAAAATCAGTCATCACTAAGAATAACTCACTGTCCCTCTGCAGCCCACGGCTTAGCATACCTTTGTCAAATACACAAAGGTCATAACAAGCTCTTTTCCCGAAAGACAAGATGTGTGTGGTTCGTGGTAACTCCCACGTGTTCAAAGGGACCTTCCAGTCTCAGGTGAAAATTAACTTTCCTTTTCCTGTGTTCTCTAACACATGGATGTGCGATCAGGACAGAGGGGTCAGCAGAGACACCAGGGGCATTTGGTGGGAAAGTCCTTCCACAGCAGGTAATGCTGTTGGCTTCCTGGGTTGCAAGAGTCTGAGAGTTTCCGTTTGGAAAACAACCACGGAAGACCATGATTCTGAAATACAGAACATGGGGCAGGGAGCAGAGCACTGGGGTCCTCAACTGCCACAAAGAAGGGACGTTGGGGTCAGCTGCGGGGAATCTAAGAATGAGGCTCAGTTCTCGCTCCTTGGTGTTTATGGGGCGGGGAGTCTGCAAGGACACCCAGGGGATTGCTGGGAAGTTCTCAGAGAGCTCACCGCATGTTCCTACACACCAACTCTAGATGTGCTCAGCCTGACCATCTGGAGGTGGACCCAGAGGGCAAAGGGCAATTAGCCACACGAAGACAAAGCCAGCTGAGGGTTCTCCTGGGCAGTCAGCCGCTGTGAGTGGCTGGCCAGAACCGGAAACAGAGCTGGAACAGGAAACAGGGGCTAGGGATGTGGCTCAGTGGTGGAGTACTTGCCAGGAGCTTGGCTATTACTCTCCAAGGCCCACCCCACCCCCAGTGACCAGCTCAGCCAGCTGTGCATCCTGAACCCCAAGCTTGCCAACTGCACCACCAGCCGGAAACCAAGTTCTCAAATACATGAGCCTGTGAGGGACATTTCACACTCAAACTACAGCAGGAGGGTGGCAGAGCCAGGTTTATTTTCCCACTGGTTTCCAACAGTGAGTGTTGGAAGACAGCAGGGTGATCTTATCAAAAATTAATTAGGGAACAGGGACCACAAAAAATCCATTTTACCCGGAAACACCTCTGCTTTCCAATGAGAAAGCCACAGGTGCTCACAATAGATCCTTCAGGGTCTGCACCCTGAAAGCCTCTTCTCTCTACCCCAGAGAGTATACAGTGCACTGGCCTGGCTCCAAGTGACAGTTATTATTGCCATCACGTTGTCATTATGAGCAAGGTCGCCATGAACATCCTCCAAGAAAGCCTTGGGAACATATGCACTCAGTGTCCCCTGGTGTGGAAAGGCTCTGAGATGGCACGAGGGTACAGTGGAGAGATCTGGGGGTGGCTTTCCGAGATGCAGGGTTCGCTATCATCATCTTGGCAGTATATGCAGGTTCCTGCTCATGTCCTCTGCCTTGCTAAAATGCCGCCAAGCTGTCGCCTTAATTTGCATATCTGTGATCATTAATGAGGTTGGTCATCTTTCTCTGGGCTTACTGCCGGAAAATCAGGCTCAGGTGGAGCTCAGGGCCGGAGTTGGAACAACAGATTTATTTCTCCCATTTCTGGAAGCTGGAGATCTGAGATTAGGGGATATAGCAGGGATGAAATGTGGGGAGGTTGGTTTGGCCTCCTGGTCACTCATGGAGAGTGAATGACTTCTGCTGTGCCCTCCCGCTGTGGAGGGAGGGGTTAGGAAAAATAGGATGGAGGGAGGGTCAAAGAGGAATGGAGAGAGAGAAGAGAAAGGGATTGAGACGGAGAGAGAGAGGAAGGGAGGGGTGAAAGGGACAGAGGAAGAGGAAGGGAGAGGAAGGGAGAGAGAAGAGGAGGGAGGAATGGGTTGTATGGGTACCTCCCCTCTGTTTCCTTCAATGAGCCCAGAGCTCACCAATGAGAGCTGGCCAGCCTATTCCAGAGATCCCCTGTCTCTGCATGGTGATGGGATCACAGATGCCATACCATCTCAAGCTAGCTTTTACATGGGTGCTGGGATTCCAAACTCCAGTCCACAGGCTTATGTGGTAAGTGCTTTACCCACTGAGCCATCTCAAAGGGAGGAGGAGAGAGAAGGAGGGATGGGGAGAGCACGCACTGATGTCTCTTCTTATAGGGAACCAATCCCATCACAAGGATGCTTATGTCACATACTAATCACCTCCCCAGGGTTCCACTTTCACATATCACACTTGGGGTTCCCAGCTTCAACATTGGAATCGTGCTAGGCAGCAACCATTCAGCATTGATATACCCAACCCCAGCCCCCAAATGGGCTTCTTGATCCCATCTAAAGTTTCCTAATTTTCAATACAAAGGTCCTGGGGACAGCATTTGTGTTCTTCCATCAGGGACAGGCTGATCCCTGGACTTACTGGTCAGCAAGCCCAGCCTACTTGGTAAGTCCCAGGTTCAGTGGGTGACCTTGTCTCACAGAAAGTTCATGGTTCCCAAATAATGACAGCTCAGGTTGTCCTCTGGCTTCCAGAAGAATACACACACACACACACACACACACACACACACACACACACACAAGTGCACCTGTCCATACAAACATTCACACATGTATACACACACCAATGAAATAAAATAAAACTCACTCTGTGCTAAGAGCTAATGAAGAACCAAAGTACCCCCATTTCAAGCAAGCCCCTCACCCCAGCTTGAAACAGGCCTGAGTTTCAAAATTCTCAGAGCTACTGACATAGGTCCTAGGACAAAGTCAGGATGCTTGAAGAGCCATCTGGTAGCAACTAGTTAACCATAGAATGCCCCGATGCTGGAGATGGTCAAAAGTACAAAGTCAGGATGTGTGAGGGACTATCTGGTAGCAACTGATTAACACAGATGCCTCAATGCCCAAGACAGTCTATAAAGTTTAACAAATAACCGGTTAAAACTACAAAATAAGATAACACAAAAATTCTGAAAAGCCCCTAAAACTAGAGCCAATCAGAACTGTACCCCTACCAGCACCCCTAAATGATGTAACCCTATGGTTTTTGCCTTTAAAAACTGAGCAGAGGGGCGGGCACCTCCTCCAGGCTCTACTGCGTTGGATGGCTTGACGAGGGCCCTGCCACGGCTTGAACTGCTTCAATAAACCTTGCTTTTGCATTTCAGTGAGTTTGTGTCTCTGGTGGTCTCTTTGGGGGTCTTATGCCCAGAGCACAATGCTTCTTTTGGCTACTTTATACTTTGAATTTTTTTTTTTACTCGTTTTTCCTCCAAATGTCTCTTTTTCTAACAGCCAGATAAAAAGCAGTCAAGCACATTTGTTTTTACTGCCCCAGAACTACTGTGGTCACAGCATCTGCCTTTCCACTTATAAAATACATGTGATTTCTTTTATTCCACCCAAGTTGAAATGTATCTTTTTTTTTATTGTTATCCAAAAGTCAGCAGAAGGAGTCCCTGGAAGAAGAGACGTTTAAGGCTCCAAGCGGGGAAGGTAAGACACGAAATCTGATGGCTTGTTTTCCAAACAGGAGTACCTTGAGCCAGCCTAGGTCCAACTAAAGGTGAACAAGAAAGGCTCAGTCCCCACTGGCAGCCGGCTAAGTTAGCTCCAAGTCTGCTAGGCTAGCTCCCAACCCTGCCAAACTAGAGACTTAGAGTAGGAAATGACTAACAGCCAAGCTTGCCTGGTGACCTTCACATGTGACAAGGTCGTGCGCCTGATCGGCTTCAGAATAAATGGAAAGATGAACACACACATCGGTGTATTAATAGACAAATACGAGTGCTGGGTGGAAAGGGGATAGGGAAGACTGAGCCCTCCCTATTCCTCAGTCAATGTGAAGGGGGCGGGCACCCCAGTGTTCGGCTTCTGAGAGCTGCTGTCTTGCCTGACTTTGCAACATTGTAATGTAACCTGCCTTCCTTTGGCGCCTCTGAGGCCCCAGGGCTTGTGACTATGAGTGGGGGATGGTCCTTGTTCCCCACAGAGAACAGGACTGAACAAACAAACCAGGTTGTCCATTTGGCCACCTCCCAGCCACCCAGTGGAACAACACCGGTGTCTAAAGTTTCTGACATGGAGACTGGGGGAGGGCTCAGTGGATAAAGCTCTCTAAGGACTGGAGTTCAGATCCCCGAAACATAAAAGAGGTGGGTGTGGCAGCCCACCTCTAATCCCAGAACACAGGAGACTAAGAATCCTGGGAACCCGAGCGCTGGGCAGACTAGCTGCTCAGTGAGTTCTAGGCTCATCAAGAGACCCCATCTAGAAAAGAGAGTGGAGAGCTAGATGAAGACACGATATTATCACACATGTGCGCACACACAGGAGAACACACATAAAGTTTTCAGACACTTGGTAGCCAAGGTGAGACATTTCATACACAGGCAAGGCAGTGACCCTGTCCATGTGTCCCCTTCCTAAATGTGTAAGGTGGTGACTAGTGCCCCTCTCCTGAGGAGTCACAGCGCGCCTTGCTGTGAGGTGCCCCACTACTAAAGCTTTGAACCTGGAGGCAACGAATTTACCATGCTCACTCAGGTGAGGCAGGAATTCAGACTGGGGCTCTCCAGCACAAACTGCTCTGTTCCTCCATCACGCCTAAGACTGGAAGAACTCGGTGGTTGATCGGGAAGTTCTACAACAGTGCGTTCCAGTGCAGCAACATGGGACCGGTGCAACTAAGGACCTGATTTTTAAAACTGAATTTCAACCAGAAATGGTGGTGCACACCTTTAATCCCAGGACTCGGGAGGTAAAGGCAGGCGGATCTCTTTGAGTTCCAGCCCAGCCTGGGAATTCCAAGACAGTCAGGGCTACACAGAGAGACCCTGTCTCAAAATAAATAAATAATAAATAGAAAGAAAAAAGAGAATTTAATTTCAGTTAGCTTAAATTTAAAATTAAACTATTTTGAATAATACTGATCTAGCCAGATTATCCTGTATGTCTGGCTGTTGACTGGGGATTGTGAGTGTGTGTGTGTGTGTGTGTGTGTGTGTGTGTGTGTGTAAATGTGCAAATGAAACCTTCAGTGTCATTTCTAATGCACCATGCACTTTTTGTGGTTGAAACTGTATCTCTCAGTGGCCTGCAGTTCCCCAATTAGGCTGGCTATCTGGCCAGTGAGGACCAGGAACCTGCCTGTCTCCTTCTAGCAAGTGCATACCACTGCACCCAGCTTTTGTAATGTGGATTTTGAGGGTCAAGCTCAGGTCTGCATGCTTACAGGCAAGCATTTTTCCTGGCTGAGCTATCTCCCCAGCCATAAGTCGTGGATTTTGTTAGCTTTCCATTGCTATCACAAAATACCAAAGATAGTCAGTTTATAACAAGGAAGGGTGGGTTCTGGTTCACAGCTTCAGATTCTCAGTTCATGGTCACTTGGCTCTGTTGTTTTGGTCCTGAGGCAGCACCATACATCATGGCAGAGAATTCACCTTGTTCACATCAGGGTGGTCAGGAAGCAAAGAGAAAATCAGAAATAAATGGCTTGGTATCTTAGTTAGGGTTTCTATTGCTTCGACAAAACACCATATCCAAAAGGCACATTGGGGTGGAAAGGGTTTATTTGGCTTACACTTCCAGACTGTCATTGGAAGAAGTCAGGACAGGAACTCAAGCAGGGCTGGGATCTGGAGGCAGGAGCTGATGCAGAGGCCATGGAGGAGAGCTGCTTACTGCCTTGCTTGCCCTACCTTGCTCAGCCTGCTTTTTAATAGAACCTGGGACCACCAGCCTAGGGATGATACCACCCACCATGGGCTGGGCCCTCCCTCATTGATCACTAAATGTGAAAATGCCTTACAGCGGGATCTCATGAAGATCCCCACTGAGGCGCCTTCCTCTGATGACTCTAGCTTGTGTCAAGTTGACACAAAACAAGCCAGTACAGCTGGGTTCCACATCATAATCCCCTTCAAGCTTACCACCACAGTGACTAGAAACTTCCTGCCAGGACCAACCTTTGAGCTGTGCTATTCTGGGACCATGCTGTTAACACATGGACTTTTAGGAGGCACTCAAGATTTGAACTTAGGGTCAGAATTATCCCAGCTGGTCCAGTGTCAAGTATCTCTCATGTCACATTCCCATGACAACATGGCCTGTCAATCAAACTCTCAAATAACTTTGCATGTGAAATATTGGATAATGCATGTACCAGGCTATATATCTGTACATAAGCATCATATATTATACACAATAAAATCAGCAACCCCAGCACTTAGGAGGTGAAGGCAGGAGAAAAAGAAGTTCAAGGCAATCCTGGACTACATACCAAGTTCAAGGCCAGTCTGGGCTACTTGAGACTCTGTTGTAACTGAAGTTTTCCTGTATCCTGCCCAGTCCACAGCCGCTCACACCCAAGTAAACACACAGAGGCTTATATTAATTAAAACTGCTCTGCCATTAGCTCAGGCCTACCACTGACTAGCTCGTACATTTAAACTTAGCCCATTTTTGTTAATCTATATGTTGCCACTTGTTCCATGGCTTCACCTGGGTGCCATTACATGCTGCTCCCTGGACAGCAGGCTGGCATCTCCTAACTCAGTCTTCTTCCCAGAATTCTCCTTGTCTGCTTATCCCGCTTATACTTCCTGCGTGGCTACTGGCCAATTAGCATTTTATTAAACCAGTGTACAAAATCTTTATTCCACAGCACTCTGTTTCAAAAAAAAATTTAATATAGAAGTTAGCAGGGGCAGGGTGGGGGAGAATGGTGGCACACGCCTTTGAGTTCAAGGCCAGCTTGGTCTACAAGAGGGAGTTCCAGGACAGCCAAGGCCCTACAGAGAAACCCTATCATGAAAAACCCAAAAACAAAAACAACAACAAATTTTAAGAGCCTTGAGAGATGCCTCAGCAGTTAAGAGCACTGTCTGCTCTTCTAGAGGACCTGGGTTCAATTCCCAGCACCCACATGGCAGCTCACAACTCTGTAACTCCAGTTTCAGGGCTTCTGACACCCTCACACAGATATCCATGAAGGTGAAACACCAATGAACGTAAAATAAAACTAATTATAAAAAAATTAGGAGCTGGAGAGATGGCTCAGCAATTAAGAGCACATACTTGTAGTGGGTAGCCATTCCAACCTTGATCTGGAAGTTCCAACCCCCATTGAGGCTTCAGTAACTGTCACGCCTACACGGCGGGGCCAAGAGAGGACCCTGAAGACCCAAGAACCAGATGCGCCAGCTCTCTTGGTGCCTGGACCCTGGACGCTGGAGGTAGACCAAGCAGAGTTCTCCAGAGAACACCACCAGATTGCGACACACCTTTCCCAGACCCTGCAACCCACCTATCCCTTCACTTGTAAGTTACGCCACTAAATAAACCTCCCGTTTAACTATGTGGAGTGGCCTTAATAATTTCACCAACACATACTACTCTGGCAGAGGACATGAATTAGCTCCCAGCACCCACATTGAGCAGCTCACAGCCACATGTGATCCATGAGATCTAGCATCCTCTTCTGTTTTCTGCAGGCATCTGCACTCACATGCACATACCCACACAGACAGAAACATACACACATAAAATTAAAACGATAAAAATAAATCTTTGAAGTTTATATAAGTTGTGTATAATACATTAATGACATTTGAATAAAGCATCATTAATTATACTCTACTGCTACCTAATTATATTATGTAGTTATAATTATTAATGATAACATTTGTTTTACGGAATTGGCTAACTCAGTTGTCCAGGCTGGTGATTCCAGAATCTATGTGTGCGTGTATGTGAATGTGTGCTCATGCATATGGAGTTGAAAAGATAAACTCTGATGTCATTCCTCAGTTCACCTTTCACCTTGTTTTTGAGACAGGTTCTCCCACTAGCTTAGAGCTCATCAAATATATCAGATGGGTTGAATATCGAGCCCCAGGCATCCACCCGTCACTTCCTACCCAGTAATGGCACTACAAGCCTGCAGCACCACACCTGGCTTTCTATATGGGGCAGGGGGACATGAGGATCGAACTCAGATCTTCATGCTTGCACAAGAAGCACTTTACCAAATGAGCCATCTCCCCAGCCCCACCAGAACCTGTTATGTAAGACAGTAGAGTGGAAACTTAGTCAGGACTGAGCTGTGATCTTGAGACTTAAAGTAGAATTTCTTCTTCTCTAAATCTTTACTTCTCTTCTCAAGCCCTGAAACTGACTGGGCAGAATCTAGCAAAATACCAAGATTAATCTCTATTATTTGGGGCCAATTGACTGTAGAACCATATACCTTCGAAGTGACTCTAAGATGAGTATGGGATTAAGTACCAGGCTGCATTAGCCCAGGCAAGTTGACACATTATAGCTTCTACACAATACAAGAACATTCCAAGAGGAATATTGGCTAAATTTGGGCTGGGAAGATGTCTAGCAGCTTTTTCTCAGCCTTGGCTCTTTGAAGGCCCTCTGCTCTCTGGAATTCTTCAGCCACCTTCTGGTGGCTGCTGGGCCACCTCAGCCTGGCTGTCCTGGGAGTCACCAGCTCTTTCTGTTAGCAGCACAGCCCACTCTAGCTGTAAAAAGACAGTGTAAGGCACTTAGCTCCAATTGCTGGGAGAGTTCTAGAGTATAGATTCAGTTGGGCAGTCACCAAGGGCCACCAACATGGCTGTTACCTCTAATTTCTGGGCGCTGAGCTGCTGATCCTGGGAGCCTGGAGCTGTAAGTTTTTGGCTTTCAAATTGTGGATCTGTAAGCCTCAGGCACTCACCTCAGTCATGATAATTCTAAGGGAGGTACACCTTGTCTCTCTGAGACTTCTACCCAAACAGAACAAGACTCCCTAGCCCACAGAGAACAACAGAATGAATAGTATGCATGGACTTTAAAAAAACAATACCTAGTGTTAAAGAAGTAGCCCAACTCGGTTGACAGAGTACTCCCCTAGTGCACACAAAGCCCTGTGTTAATGCCCCACATGCAATAAAGTGCATGCCTGTAATCCTAGCGCTTGGGAGGTAGAGGCAGGAGAACCAGGAGTTCAAAGCCATCCTCCATCCTTCGCTATATAGCAAGCTTCAGGCCAACCTGGGGTATGTAAGGCCTTGTCCTAAAGAAAAAAGGGACGGGGAGCTAGACAGGTGGCTCAGTGGTTAAAGACAAGGGTTTTGGTTCCCAGCTCCAACAGTGGGCAGCTCACAACCACCTATAACTTCAGCTTCAGGAACTCCAACGCCCTCTTCTGGCCTCTGTGGGCAACTGCACACACTTGTACATAACCCACATAATTAAATTTTTTTTTAAAAAATCTATACATCTTGTAAGCGAGGTACCCTTAACAAGCTTAATTTATTTCTGAAAATGCTTGTAATAAAAGAAAGAAAGGAACTGTTAAATGAAAAATTTCCCCATTTTTATAGGAAAAAATACGTGTTATGTTCCATCCCACATGAACTACCTAAATAATTTTCACAAGCAAAATATATATGAATTGAACAAAGAAAACAAGGTTAGAAAATAACTCTTGTTAAAATAAATAGTTTTTCCATAACATGAAATGTAATAAAGTTCTATTGTGTGCACTTGGTTTTTTCCCCCTTTCCCGGTCTTGTTTGCCGATTTTTCAACCTTCTGGAGTCTGTGAGTAGCTGAACCCACACTTTCAAATGAAATTACAACACGGGACTCCACCTTCAGGGCAAACTAGAGGCAAACAGTTCTGAACAGAACTATATAGAGGACCGTATCCACAGAGCAGACAATAGACATGTTGGGCTCCATCCTCCTTCCCTCTCAGTCAGCAGATTTGGGCAAAGCAAAACATTTTGTTCTTTGCTTTGTTTTTTTTAAGAGAAGGTATCATGGGGCCCAGGCTGACCCCAAACTCACTCTGAGTCCAAGGAAGACCTCTAACTATGAACCCGCCTGCCTCCATCTCCCAAGTGCTGGGGTGGAAGGCATGAGCCACCACACCGTGTTTATGCGGTGCTGGGGATGGAAGCCTGGGCTTCCTCGAGCCTAGGTGGGGGTCCCACTGAAATCCCTTAGGTAAATTCCTCCACTCCCAAACCAAAGTGTGCATCTGGAAGACATCATGCTGTGAATTCCCTTTCAAGACTACCCTGTAGGACAGGAGTGATGGCACCAACTTCTGACATCATTTGAAGATCGATTCTTTCCTAGAATCTTGGTGGGAATTCCAAGTATCATCCCATACAGACAAACCCTGGAAGGTGCCTGAGCAGGGTAGTGAGTTCAAGGCTAGCCTGGGCTACATAGTGAAACTCTGTCTCAAAAAAAAAGGTGTGGGGGAACAAATAAGTTGTCTCTGATTGATAGTGGTAGTGTGACTCAGGATGATGTTGTGCACTTCTCAAACTATTTCTGTCCTTTGAGCTTCCTCGAGAGGCTGCCTGTGTTTGTCATGTGAACAAGTGTGATTTAGAAGCCCGTGTCACACTTGTCATTCATTAGATACTGCATATGTCCACAACACCACATGGCATCTTTTGACAATTCTCTTCCAATGTCGATTATTGATCCAGGGAAGAATTATAGCCCATCACTGGGGAGATGGCTTATGTGCAACACTTTAAACCAAGGAGCTGGAATGTAAGGACTGCTGTAAGAAAAAAAGACAGGGGACAGAAAACAGACCTGCAGCAAAAGCACCAGCTGCCCAATGCACTCCTGAGGAGGGCTCATTCTGATGATGATAATTAGACTCTTATAAAAACACAGGGCAGCCGGGTGGTGGTGGTGCACTGGGAGGCAAAGGCAGGCAATGTCTGTCAGTTCAAGGCCAGCCTGGTCTACAAAGTGAGTTCTAGGACAGCCGAGGATTTCACAGAGAAACTCTGCCTCAAAAAACTAAAACCAAAACCAAAACAGAGCAGGGACAATAGTTTGATTCAGGAGTACACCTACGTAGAATCCTCCACTGAGAAACTGGAGACAGTGATAGATCCCCTGCCTAGGATCCCCCAGTGAGGGGCTGGGGTGTGGCTCAGTGGTAGAGCACCTGCCTAGGATCCCCCAGTGAGGGGCTGGGGTGTGGCTCAATGGTAGAGCACCTGCCTAGAATCCCCCAGTGAGAGGCTGGGGTGTGGCTCAGTGATAGAACCCCTGCCTAGAATCCCCCAGTGAGGGGCTGGGGTGTGGCTCAGTGTAGAGCCCCTGCCTAGAATCCCCCAGTGAGGAGCTGGGGTGTGGCTCAGTGGTAGAGCCCCTGCCTAGAAGCCCCAGTGAGGGGCTAGGGTGTGGCTCAGAATAACAGAGTACAGGCAGAACTATGTAGCTCTACCTCTGCCTACATCAGGTTGTTAGTATTCCCCTATGGGGATGGGGAATGTGGTGACCCTCACCTGAGGCTCCCATCACCACTCCCTCTTCTTCAGTCTTGGTGGGTGCTAGAATATATGGAGGCAGGAGTGGAGTGGGATGGAAATCTTTTAATACCACAGCTTCAAGATGAACCACCATATTGCAAGTGGGGCTTGTTGGTAGTAGTCCAGCTGCCCAGGAGTGCCCATGCCCTCCCTCTCTAGGGTGAGTAGATGTTTCTTTACACCTCCCCAGGAAAACTCCTACAATTATCTTTTCTCCGTGGGAATTTGACTATATAATGAAGATTCTGCCGTGTTTTTTTGTGCCAGAACATAAGCTGTTACTTTTCCCCCACAATCCTCTCTGATGTGGGGGTTGGGTGTAGTAACTAAGCTTCTCTTCCTGTGTGGCTTCCTTGGCTCTGGGTTTGTGTTTCTATGTGTGTCTGGTGTGTGTGTGTGTGTGTGTGTGTGTGTGTGTGTGTGTGTGTGTGGTGTGTGTGTGGTGTGTGTGTGTGTGTGTGTGTGTGTCTGGTGTGTGTGTGTGTGTGTGTGTGTGTGTCTGGTGTGTGTGTGGTGTGTGTGTGTGTGGTGTGTGTGTGTGTGTGTGTGTGTCTGGTGTGTGTGTGGTATGTGTGTGGTGTGTGTGTGGTGTGTGTGTGTGGTGTGTGTGTGTGTGTGTGTGTGTGTGTGTGTGTGTGTAGAGAGAGCAGTATAGCTGATGTCTTCCTCTACCACTCTCTTCCTTGTTTCCATGAGACGAGGTCTCTCACTGATCTTGGAGATCACCATTTGATCTAGACTGGCTGGCCAATGAGCTCCCGGGATCCACCTGTCTCTGCCTCCCCAGCACTGGAGTTACAGACACACTTCCACTTTTGCATGAGTTCTAGGGATTTGAACTCAGGTCCTCACGCTTGCATAGCAAGCACTCTACACACTGAGCCGTCTCTCCAGCCCTGTCCTTATCTTTCTAGTATAGAAGATAGTGAGCATGGCTAAGTGCAGAACATGTGGCAGAGCTCGGCACAGTGCCTCCTTTCTCTACAGTGATGGGGTATTAATTAAGACCCACTTTCAAGTACAGTTTTCTTCTTCTTCTTCTTCTTCTTCTTCTTCTTCTTCTTCTTCTTCTTCTTCTTCATTTTTGTTTTTGTTTTTCAGAGATAGGGTTTCTCTATGTAGCTTTGGCTGTCCTGGAATTAGCTCTGTAGACCAGGCTGGCCTTGAACTCATGAAGATTAACTTGCCTCTACCTCCCGAGTGCTAGGATTAAAAGCATGCATCACCACTGCCCCGCTCAAGCACAATTTTCTAAGAATGATAACTAGTATGTAAATTAGGGCAGAGTTTCTTTTACCTATTTACTCAGCCTATCGGGTAATCAGTATTTATCTCTAGGCACACCCCAGCTATCATATATGCTAATAGGCACCATAGGTCCTGGAAAAAAGAAACCAAACCACTAGGCTTTCTTCCTTTGGGGCCCCTAGACAGCTCCATCTCACCCACTGAGCATTCTGACCTAAGTTCAAGGTCAAGTGCTGACCTAAGTTCAAGGTCAATGGCTCAGTGGGAAGGTATACAAATATGAAGACCTTATGTCAATCCCCAGCCCTGGGCAGAAGCCTGGTGTGGCACATGTACTTGGAACCCTGGAGCAGGGAAGGTAGAGATGGGGCATCTATTCGGCTCACAGATCAACCAGTCTAACCGAATCAATGAGCTCTCAATTAGTGAGAGACCCCCATCTCAAAAAAAAAAAAAAAAAAAAAAAAAAAACGCTAAGGCAGCTGGGTGTAGTGACACACACCTTCAATCCCAGCATTCAGCAGAATGTAGAAACAGGTGGATCTTTATGAGCTCAAGGCCAGCCTGGTCTACACAGAAAGACTGTGGAAAGAGGAAGAGGAGGGAGGAAGAAGGAAGCGGAGAAGGAGGATGAGTGAGGAGGAGAGATGGGAGCAGGAGATGTACATACATGGGTCTGCAAACCGGCACACACATGTGTATTTACAGCATACATACACATACACACACACACACACAATTAATGGATTCAGGTTCAAGGGCTGGGCAACAGTTTAAATATAGATTTTCAGACCGTGTAGAAAGTCACTGTGTTGATCTGAAGGTTCTAATTTCCATATGTGACAGCTCAAGGAAATTTATGGATGGGCATCCTGTTTCCTGGGAGACACAGGAGCAGCTGTGTGTGTCCTGCAACCCAGCCAGTGCTCCCCAAATGCCACTGAAGACATATGGGTTTTCTCCATGGTGCAGCCTGGCGGAATCTCACTCTCTCACAGAGACCAACCCAGTCTTCTTCCCTCTGAGCTCTTCCACAAGGGTGATTTACGATGTGAAACATCTAGAAGTCATTACTACCTTCAAGATGATGACACATGCTCTTTATAGGCACGGCTGCCCTTAACAAGGAAAATGCTCTTGGTTACGATACAGTCAAGTTGTCTCCCGGGGGCAATTGGCTAAGGCTTGAGACACCAACCACACCAGGAATGTGAACAGGCTCTGCTCAATGGTGCATCCTTTTTATTGTTATTATTAATTAAATTTTTTTCATTTATTTTACATTCTGACTGCAGTTTCCCCTCCCTCCTCTCCTCCCATCCTCTCCCCCATACCTCCCCTCTCTCCCCCCGCCCCATCCACTCCTCTGTTTCTGTTCAGAAAGGGGCAGGCCTCCCATGGGTGTCAACAAAGCATGGCATATCAAGTTGAGGTAGGACTAAGCTCCTCCCTTCATATTAAGGCTAGGCAAGGCAACCAGGAATGAGAGATAGGTTCCCCAAAAGCCAGCTCAAGCATTAGGGACAGGCCCTGATCCCTCAGCGGTGCATTCTTATAGCTCCTTTTATTGTTATTTTCTTTTGAAAAGGGGTCACATGTTGCCCAGGCTGGCCTTGAACTCAACATGTAGCTGATGATGACCTTGAACTTCTGATCCTCCTGCCTCCAACTCCCAGTTCTTGATGTTACAGACATGCATCACTACATCAAAAATCCAGTACTTGGAATGGAACCCAGGGCTTAATGCAATGTTAGGCAAGGGGATCCGGAGTTTCAGGCCTCTATTTCTTGATAAGCTGTCACACTTTTATTTAAAAATACATTGAGAGGGCCAGGGAGGTGGATCAGTTGGTAGAGTGCTTGCCTAGCGTGCACACACCCTGGGTGTCATCCCCAGCACCACATAAACCATATGTGGTGTACATCTGCACACTCCGCACTCTGGAGGTGGAAGCAGGAGGATCAGAAGTTCAAAGTCATCCTCTGTGACATAGTGAGGACAGACTTGAGACACATGAGATCGTTTCAGAAGAAAATGCACTAGAAGTGTGTCATATGCATAAAACTAGATAGACAAACCAGAGAAAATGTTTAAATGTGTGTGGCTGTTTATTACCTTGAAGTGTAAACAAAAGAAAAAAGAACTCCATGTCGTGCACATTGTAAGGGGACTCTCCTCCTTTTGTGTGATCTGTTTGACAGGGATGACCATCAGGAAGGGAGACCACAAAAGATAAAGAAAGGAAAAGGAGACACGCTGCCAAGGAGTCCATTTGACTCGGAGGTAGGCTGCAGAGTACACAAGCCCTTTTTTCACGTTGTTCCCTGTGGTCCTAAGTCATTGAGCATAAGGACATCCCTACCTGGAGAAACCACAGAATGGCCAGTAGCAGTAATTGAGCAGAATTTAAAGTTTATCCCAAAGCCATGAAGGGATCAGCTTCATGAATGAGTCTCAGATTCCTCATTTAATCTCCAGGATGGAGAAATGAAGACTCTAGCCTTATTTTCGGGGGAGGGGGGTCTTGTCATATGGATTTCTATTTGTGTGTTGGGGGTGGTGCAGGTATACGTGTGCACAGAAGCCAAAAGACAGTTTCTGATGTTGTTTCTCAAGTGCTGTCCTCCTTGTGTTTTGAAGCAGGGTCTCTCACAAGCCTGGAATTCACCAGGTAGGCTAGGCTGGCTGGTCAGTGAGCCCCAGGGACCCTCCTGTCTCCACCTCCTCAGTGCTGGGATTATAAGCACATGTCACCATGCAGGTCTTCATATTTGAGCAAGAACGCACTTAGCCAACTAAGCCAGTAGTTCTCAACCTTCCTAATTCTGCGACCCTTTAATATAGTTCCTCATGTTGTGGTGACCCCCAACCATAAAATTGTCTCATTGCTACTTCACAACTGTGATTTTGGTGCTGTTATGAATCATAATGTAAATATCTAATATGCAGGATATCTGATATGTGACCCCGTGGGAGTCATGACCCACAGGTTGAGAACCACTTATAAAGCCTTTTCCCCAGATCCCAGAGTTATACTTTTGGAAAAAAGGGTCAAGCTAACTTCTATGTTCTCTCATCTATATTAGGTTACTTTTCTGATATCGTACACAAATATCTGACCAAATAACCCCTTTGGCTCACAATCTCAGAGGGTTTAGTCTTTCATGGCAGGGAAGGCATAATGGAGCAGCCCCTTGGCAGAGGTGTAAACAGAGGCTTTTCTCTGTCCTGCCCCAACCCGTAGCCACTTCCAAATAATCACTCAGAGGCTTATATTAATTATAAATGTTTAGATGATAGCTCAGGTTTATTGCTAGCTAGCTCTTACATTTAAGTTAACCCATTTCTAATCTATTTACTGCCATGTGGTCCATGGCTAACTGGTTCTCTGGCATCTTGTTCCTTGGGTGGCTGGCTGGCATCTCATCTCTATTTTCAGTTTGAATGTACTGCCTAACCTTATTCTGCCTGGTTATTGGCCAAAACAGCTTTATTTATCAACCAATGAAAGCAACACACATTCACAGTGTACAGAAAGACCATCCCAAAACATAGTGGGAACAGGAAGCTGGTTCACATTGTGACCCCTGACCTGGAAGCAAAGAACTAGACCAAAACTAGAGGCTGGTATACTTTTTCAGAGATACATTCCTATTGGCCTAACTACTCCAGCTATGTCCCACTTTCAGAAAGTTCCATAACCTCCCAGAACAGCACCACCAGCTTGGGACCAAGTGTTCCAGCACAGGAGTCCATGGGGGACTCTGCACATCCAAAGTATAATGCTACTTGCTGACAGAACTTTGGCCATTATAAGCTACCTGATTTCTCACGTGTTAGAGCCAAGCTCAATTTTTCCAGAATTTTCTCAGAAGTTGAGTGTCTATAATGGGATATTTTTTTAACACTTACATGGAGAGGTCGAGAGAATCAGTGGGCTTTCTCCAAAGTAGGAAACTCTGCAGGTTATGACCTACATCTCCTATAAAAGGTGCAGAAAAACATCCTAATTGGGGAGTAGCTGTGAGGGTCTGAGGATGCCAGCACCAAGCTGCCCTGGCTGCTGAGCTCGAATTTTTCCCTTCTCTGTACCTGATGTTTTTGAGGAATTAAACTAGGGTGAGGGGAAGATATGCTGAGAAGGTAACACAGAAGCCCATTTCTGGGTAGCTTGGGTGTTGGAGAGGACTAGCTTGGGTGTTGGGGAGGACTCCTATTTGAGAGGACAACACTTTCAACTGAAGAGAAATGGCCAAGGCAGGTGGGACAGTGGGGCAGAACACAGTCTGAGATTCTAGAAGCTCTGCACTGTGGTGTGTCGTAGAGCATGATTGGATTTTATGTTTTGTCTGTTTGTGTGCATGTGTGGGAGTGGGGGAGTGTCGATGTGTGTGTACATAGTGTCTCTGTGTCTGTAACGGCCAGAGGTCAAACTCAGGTGCCATCCACTTTGTTTTGGATGTTGTTAATGTGTGTGTGTGGTCTCTATCAGTGTCTGATGTGTGAGTATAGTACCCTCAGAGACCAGGGGGCATCACATTCCCTGAAGTTGGAGTTACCAGCACTTGTGAGTCACCAAGTGCAGATGATGGGAACAGAACTTTGGTCCCCGGGAAGAGCAGTATCTGCTCTTAAACACTGAGCCATCTCTCCAACTCCCACCTTGGTTTTTGAGATGGAGTTCTCATTGGCTTCGAGCTCACCAACTAGGCTAAGCTAACTGAGTGGTGAGCCCTAGGGGTCCTCTGTTGCCTCGTCCCCAGCACTAGGATTACAATCCCACGCCGCCATGCTCTGATTTTTACAGTGGTTCTGGGAATCAAACTCAGGTCTTCATGCTTGGCTGAGAAGCACTTTACCAACCGAGCCCTCTCCCCAGCCCTGATCTTAATTTTTTGTTTTGCCTGCTTTTCAGAGGATATGTTGGAAAACTCTAGAAAGTTGTGTGTGATTCATAAGTAAGATGCTAAATTAAAAGCTCTACTTAGTTTCTTTTAAGGTTTGGCATCTGCTGCAATCAAGTTTGATATCATGCTTGATTAGAGTTGAATCACACTTTATATAGCTTGGGCTTAGGGAGCTGTGCTAATTATTTCTCCCATTACTATGACAAAATGCTTGACCACAGCAAGTTAAAAGATGAAAGATTTATTTTGACTTAAAGTTCCAGGGGATATGGTCCATCTTTCATGTCACTTATTTATGTATCCATATAATATACACACCTACATAACATATGTATATGTAGGTATAATATAAACATCTATGTAAAATATGTCCATATAATAATGTCCTGGTTGGGGTTTTGCTAACTTGACACAAGCTAGAGTTACCTGTGAAGAGAGAACCTCAACTGAGGAAGTATCTCCATCAGATTAGCCAGTAGACAAGTCTGTGGGACACCATCTTGATTTGAGTTGGGACACTGTGTTGATTTGAGTGATGTGAGAGGGCCCAGCTCACTATGGGTGGTTCCATTCCTATGCAGGAGGTCACTGAGTGTGTTACAAAGCAAGCTGAGTGAGCCGTGAGGATCAGGTCAACAAGCAGCATTCCTTGGTGGTTTCTGTTTCAGTCCCTGCCTCCTGGTTCCTGCCTTGATCTCTCTCAGTGATGGACAGGTACCTGGAAGTTGCCTTTGGTCAAGGGTTTTATCAAGGCAACAAAGGAACCTAAGTAGGACACCATGTAATATGTATATCCATGTAATATACATCCATATAAAATATATTGAAATATATGTCTAGATTATGCATAAGAGAAAACATAATATTTTGTATCTTGCCAAGTTATCCTTTCTTCCCCCTCTCTCCTCTCAGTCCCTTTCTCTCTCAACAGTTATCCCTCTCTTTTCGTATCAAACACACATACACTTATCATGAAGTATATATATATATATATATATATATATATATATATATATATGTATATTTAAATCTAGATTCCATACATGAGAGAAAGCATGCCATGCTCCTCTGAGCCTCGCTTGTTTCATTTAACACAATGACTTGTGATTTTCCTGCAAACCACATGATTTCCTTCTTCTAGGCTGCTGACTAAAATGCCACTGTATATATATTATGTAGTCTCTATCATTCTATTGATGGACATCAAGGCTGCTTCTGCCGCTCACCTATTGTGAACACTGCAGTGACAGACACAGGCTTGCTGGTATCCCTGCAGCATGCTGGCTGAGGGTCCCACATCTGTCTACCCAGGAGGACAGCTGGGTCACACAGGAACTTCTGATTTTATTTCTTTGAAGAGTAAAGCCAGGGAATCTCTGTGTGCCCTGCTAAAGCTCTGCAGAGGAGGCTTTGGGGTGCATGCAATATCTTACCTTCCTCTGAACCATGTGCCTTGTGGAAATTGGGACAGAGACACCTCTATAGAGTTTTTTCATACCGACACCTAGTCAGGGGTAACCATTGGCATCTGATAACTGTTTTTCTGCTGAGGAGGAATTTTGGCTGATGCTAAATGAATTTTCCTACCTGTGCCAAGCTCCCAGACAGAAATATACTTAAAGAGAATTTCCATCCAAAGCGGGAGAGAAGCTCCATGCAGTGTGAGGACATGCTCTTTGAAGTAAGCCCTCAGTCCTAAAGGCAGCTTCAGATACCCACACATCAACAGTGAATGTCTCATTAAAAAAAAAAAAAATCATGAACTGTTGGCTTCCAAAAGAAACTTGGCTTATCTAAGACACTTTAGAGAAATGAGTGGAAGCCTCTGAGCCTAAACTTTTTTGATAAGCCAAAACAGTTCAAAGAACATCCCGGAATGCACCCAGGGACACTCTCCTTTGAAGGTCCCATGTGGCCACATAGTGTTTGTTAGGGGGGAAAAAAAATTCAAAATAGTTCATTGTGGCCAAAATGAGTACAAAGTAACCTGAAGGGGTCAGTTAATGAGTGTGAGGGCTTAGGTTCAGATCCCCAGCACTCACATAAAAATCGGAGTACAGCTACACACGCCTGTAATCCCAGTAATAAATACAGGGAGATCCCTGGGGGCTTGCTGACTGGCTAACCTAGCTGAATCCGTGAGCTCTAGGTTCAATGAGAGACCCTGTCTCAAAATATAAGGTGGAGAGCAATTAAAGACAACACTCAGTGTCGACCTCTGACCTCCACCTGCATGCACACTTGTGCATACAGGCCAGATGGACATGTGCGCGCGCACGCGCGCACGTAAGAAATACTTGGCATACGGGCTTTACATAAATGAGTGAGAGTTAAGACTGGCTCATGGACCCCAGGTTGGGGCACACTTGTAACATAGCACTGGGTGCAGGGAGGGGGCAGTTGAGGCAGGAGGATTACTGGTTCTGGGTCACCCTTGGGTATACAATGAGACCCTGTCTCAAAGAAAGGAGGAAGGGAGGGAATGAGGCCAGGACAGTCCTGAGGTGGGTAGTAGCAACAGTGTCCATAGAAACTGAGGAACCATTATGTCGTGTGCTTTCCTAAGGCCACACCACCAATGGCTGAACAGTGAGGACACAGGCATGGCTCCACCCTACATTCCCCACACCACAGCAGGTCTGTTTCCTGCCACTGTACATAGGGTTAAAGTGTCACCACGTATGACGGATGACATTCATCAAGTGACATCCTCCTGTGTCCAGAGTTTCCAACTCTTCCATTGTTGACCTTGTTAATGGCAAGGCTGCATGCGGTCAGTTGAACACACAGCCTGCAACAGCCTGTTCTTTAATTTCACTGACCCCAAGGTCAGCAGACATTATCATTCTAAATATTTACTTATTTCTCTACATCCTACAATGTCCCTAGAAGGGTTTTTAGGTAACTAAGAGCTAGAGACCCTTATAAATTAATGGAGAAGTTAATAAATGGGCGATGTTAAATCTTTAAACATAAACCAGAAGGTCTGGGCATGCTTGTGTGGGTTATTAATTTGATTTCCTTCTCTTCCCCACACTTAAACAAGGCAAATAACTCATCTACTCAAAAGGCCAGAGGTGAGCTTGTGAGCTGTGTGAACAAGCACCTCTAAATCCTGACCAAGTGTAGAGGGGGTGTTCCACAAACGATGCCTAATCACCCCCTCCGCACAGCATATTATTTGAGAAATCAAAAAAAAAAAATGATGAGACTCACTCCCCAACTTCAGGGCATTGCCAACCTCTGAAGGAGCCAATTCTAAATGAAGCTGTCACATAAAAAATGTCACATGAGTGTAATAGGGTGGTGGATGTCTGTAACACAGCATGGGCACAGGGAGAGGTTGGAGCGAAGGCAGAGGATTAGTGGTCCCAGGTCACCCTTAGATAGATGATGAGACCCTGTCTCAAAGAGAAAAAAGAAAGAAGAACACAGCGGGGGATGGGGGAGCAAAGGAGGAGGAGGTAAATAAGTAAGTTAGTGGGTTTCTAGGGCAGGTGCCTCTTTCTGCTATTTTCAGGGCTGATTGACACTGGCCTGCCTCAGTACCCCTGCACTGTTTTATCTCCTGCTCAGAGCAGCCCTCCCCTGCCATATTCAGCCTTCCCCAGCCACACACCTGAGATCCTCTTATTAGTCTCTTTCATGGCCTTCTCTCTCCTCCATAACCCTCTTCACAATCTGGGGCACAATGATTTGTTTGTAGTTAATGAAATCTTCATCTTCCCAAAACTGGAAACTTTAAAGGATCCTGTGTGTGTGTGTGTGTGTGTGTGTGTGTGTGTGTGTGTGTGTGTACTTTTTTTCAGATGTTCTGATGATCAGCTCAGCACTTTGAGCCATCTCCCCAGCACCCATGTCTGTTCTCAGCTCACCACTGCTTTCTTTCCCTTACACTTTGCATGGGGTCTGACGCACAGCAGGAGCTCAATAAATACGTACGGAACTAACAGATGACTGAGTGACTGGATGGAGATGAGCCAGGAGGGGCAAGCAGTGGGTGTGCATCAGCCCCTCTTCCTCTCAAGCACAGAATATCAGCATTTTTTTTTTTAGTTTCATATGGAAACAATTTTTCATTTTGAATTCTAAAAGCGCAAACAAAGTGGCAAATAAATAAATAGAAAGACAAGCCGGCCTTGGTTAGAGAGGGGGCTTTCTGTAGTTGTGAAGGACAAGGTTGAAAGGATGAAATAAAGTCTAGATATGGGCTCACATAAAAGCTGTAGTCATGAAATCTGTGCTATAGGCACCCAGAGGGACTAGGGGGCTATTCAGGGCAGAATGGAGGCCAGATCTGTACACGGATGGCCATTTGATTGACAACATTACTCTTCAATAAACACCCCAGCAGCCACTGGATGTCCACAGGGGCACATTCATCCTGACACCTGTCTCACACATAAAAATTTTATCTGAAGGAGCCGGGGAGATGGCTTAGTTGATAAAGTGCTCGCCACACAAATGTGAGGGCCGGAGTTTGATCCCCCAGAACCCAGGCAAAGAGCCTGGTGTTACAGTTCTTGCTCGTAATCCCAGCACTGGAAAGATGGAGTCCCTGCGTTTCACTGGCCTAACTGGTGAGCTCCAGGGTCGGGGGAGATACTATCTCAAAAAATAAAGTGGGGACACTACCCAACATCAACCAAACACACACAACATACATGCAACACACAACACATGTACTCACCCCCTGTGCATGCACACACAAACATGCATGCCCAACACACAACTATCAACACACTACAATGCACTCACAAATACCAAATACATTTTATATGAGGCAGCTTATGGATCTAAAGGTTAAGAGGTAAAACTGAAGCCAGTTTCCAGAAGAGAAAAGGGCAAGCTGTTGTCTAGACACTGGGGTGTGTACAAAAGTGTGTAATGATACAGACAACACTCAGAGAAAAGTACTATCATGAGCCTGAGGTCTATCTGAGCTCACAATGAGACCTCGTCTCAAAAATCCTTAAAAATAGGGAGGCTCTGTTTGTCAGAAGATGTCATTAGAGGTGGGAGGAGAAGGCAGCTCAAAGATCTGGGTGAGGCATTTGCAGCACATCTCTGACAAAGAAGAAAGAGAGTCGAGCATGATTGTGCATGCCTTTAATCTCAGCACCCGGGAGGCAGGACAGTCCGGACTAAATAGAAAGATCCTGTCTTAAAATAATGGGGGGTGGGGGGGAATAATGGGGAGTGGGGGGAGAGAGATCATCCAGATGAAAAGTGGGAAACAGATTTGAACGAACACTTCGCACAATAAGAACTTTGATCCTTCACATGCTTAATAAGCAGAGAAACTATGTTCACCATAGAAACAAGAAACTAGAGCACCATTGAGACACAACTACACGTCCATCAAAATGGATGAAAAAATTGTGTGGTACTGGGGACCAAACCTAGGGACTCACACATGCTAAGCAGGTGCTCTACCACTGAGCCACACCCCAGCCCCTCACTGGGGGAGTCTAGGCAGGTGCTCTACCACTGAGCCACACCCCAGCCCCTCACTGGAGGATTCTAGGCAGGTGCTCTACCACTGAACCATACTCCCAAATCCTCACTGGGGGATTCTAAGCAGGTGCTCTACCACTGAACCATACTCCCAAATCCTCACTGGGGGACTCTAGGCAGGTGTTCTACCACTGAACCACACTCTAACCCCTCACTGGGGGATTCTAGGCAGGTGCTCTACCACTGAACTTAATACACAGGAGTCTCTTGGATATTTAGATTCAGAAATCAACAAATCAACAGGGGGGAATAGTTGTATCTTGTGTTATTCCCATCTGAAACTCATTGAAATTTAGTTATTGTGAGACATCAAGAGGTGGAGACAGGTGGGACCTTTAAGAGGTGAATAGGGCTCTGGCCTCATGAACGGATCAATCCATTCACAGTTATTGGATTAATGGGTGATGGGGTTAGTGGGTTATCTAAAGAATAATTCTGAGTTAAATAGTCTGCCTGGCTGGACCTTTTGTATACCCCTCCTCTCATCACATTTATGGTTTACCTTGGCTCAGAACTTAATCCCAAATAGACCCTTTCTTCTCTGTAACTTACATGGTCTGTGGTATGCTGTCACAGCAACAGGAAATGTACACCTGTTCAGTGTCTGTTACTGAAAAGTGTGGTGGCCCTGAAAATGATCCTAGGAAGGCCATGGGCACTGTTTGAGGCAATGGGAGCCCCAGGTAAAAGTGTTCGGGAAATGGGTGGATAGAGACAGCTGGAGCCCACAGCAGATGTAGGCTTCAAAGGCTGCAGCTGGCACAGAAGAGATTTTAAAAATCAAAGTGGACCAGCTGTGGTGCTACACACCTTAAAGACCGCACTCAGGAGGCAGAAGCAGGCAGATCTCTGTGAGTTTGAGGCCAGCCTACACAGTGAGTTCCAGGACAGCCAGAGATACATAGTGAGGCCCTGTCTCAAAAGGTATGCACAGAGAGAGAAAGAGAGAGAGAGAGACTTGAGTTCGATAAAATGCATATTTTTAAAAAGTGAGGTATGGCAGTGCATGCTTAGAATCCAGGCATAGGGGAGGTAGAGTTGGGCAGATCCCTGGTGCTCGACAGCCAGTCTAGCCCAATTAACAAATTCAGACCAGTGGGAGACCCTGACTCAAGAAACAAGATGGTTCCTGAAGAATGGCATCCAAGGTTAACCTCTTATCTTACACACACACACACACACACACACACACACACACCCCACAGGCATAAAAGTGATCGACAGCACCTGAGGAATGACACCCAAGCTTCTCCTCTAATCTCAGTGTGTACACATACATGCACATACTTACAAGCCCACGTATGCACTCATGAATTGATGGGTTAAGTTTTAAATTGGAATAGACTGCTGCAAGGTTCTAGACCTGTGGGAAGCAGGGACTAGCTGGGTCCTTGAAGGACCTCCCCTCCCCGACCAGTTGCAGATCCTATCTCTGCTTCCTGACCACCATCCAGGGAGCAGCCTGCCTCCTCCATCACACCCTTTCCATGATGCCCTGCCTCATCCGGAAACAATGGAGCCCACCAACCTCAGATGGAAACCTCTGGAACCAGGAGCAGACTTGACCCTTTCCACATTAGCCTGTGATTCTCCAGGCAAAAACAAGAGTCACACGTCAACTGCCCAGTTGTCCCTGCCCCTTCCCTATTGATTTGTTCTGTGTTCACTTGGATCAAAATGAATTAAGACACCAAAGCTCACACACACACACACACACACACACACACACACACACACACAATGGATTGGGGAATATTTTATCTGTTCTTGTCTAGAGATGAGCTGAAAGGTCGTTTCAAGTAATTATCGCCCTGATAATTGAGCAGATGGCAAACACCGAATCCCTCGTCCCCACCTGTCAGCATCTCTGTGGCTAATTCACTTTCAAGCATGGGCAATTTATTCTGACTAGATTTTATTTCATGATAGCCACTTACACTCTCCACTTTTCAAGGTGCTCAAGGAGCTGAATTTCTGAGCAATCTGCATCCCAGTCTCCTTCCTGCAGGAGCTGGTGAAAATGGACACAGCTGTAAACCCGACACAGACCACCCATGGCATCGTCATTGGACACAACTGGTGTAGGGTGGCGGAGAACAACCTAGAGTGCTGCTCCTCAGGAGCTGTCCATCTTGTTTTGTGAAACAGGGTCTCTTTCATGAACTGGAGACCCCCGTCAGGCCACGCTAGCCAGCTAGTGTGCCCCAAGGATCTGCCCGTCTCCATCTCCCCAGTGCTAGGATTGCGTGCCTGTGTTAGCACGATGGCTCTTTACTGTGTGTCCTGGGGGTTGAACTCAGCTCCTCCTGCTTGTACAGTGTTCTAGTTCCATCTTGCTGCTGTGATGAAGCACTAACCAATAGTAACTCAGGTGGGGGAAGGGTTTCCTCTATCTCACACTTCCTGGCCACAGTCTATCACCAGGGAAGTTAGGGCAGAACTCTAGCAGGAACTTAAAATGGAAACAGGGAAGGATGCTGCTTAACGGCTGGCCCATTCTTAGCTAGCTTTCTGTACAGCGCAGAACCACCTTTGCCTAAGGGATGGTGTTGCCCACAGTGGGCTTGGCCCCCCTATATCAAGGACCAGTCCTTTTTAGACAATTCCTCATTCAGGGCTTTCCATTCAAATGGCTCTAGGCTGTGTCAAGTTAACAAGGAACACTAACGAGGACAGACAGCAAGCATTTTACCCATGGAGCTATCTCCTCAGACACAATTACATCGTTTTCATTACTGCCCCTCACCTGCAGCTGCCTCTCTCTGCATGCCATGTTGATCTTCTCCCTGGCAGTACTATACACGTAGCTATGACTATAGCAGAAGCAGTGAACACAAGACGGATCTTCAATCCATCTCTCTCCATGCTCTAAAGAACTAATTCAAAGAAAAAACAAACTCAGTAGAAACCACCATTCTTAATTTTTCGTCCTGACTGCCATTTTCCTTACCTTTTCTGTCTATAAGTGTGCGTGTGGTATATGTGCACACCTGTATGCTCATGTGCACACACACACACACACTCCATGCACATCCAGAGACCTATATGCATGTAGGCAAGATGTTGAATATCTTCCTTTATCAGGATCCTCCTTTGGGGAAAGGGGGATCTCACTCAACAGTTTCACCTAGGTTGGCTGGCCAGTAAGCCCTGGGGATCCAACTGTATACACCTTGCCCTCCCCTCCCACCCAGGATTGGGGTTATAGGAGCATGCTGCCATGCTCAGTTTCATACAGCTGCTGGAGATTCAAACTCGGTCCTCATGCTTTCATAGCTAGCATTTCACTGGCTGTGGCATCTTCCCAGTCCAACTTTTTTATCTTCTCTTATCCTTTTGTTTTGCCCTTTTTTAAAAAATAGAATAAAAATTTGTTTTAGAGTGTGTGTGTATGTGTGTGTGTGTGTGTGTGTGAGAGAGAGAGAGAAAGAGAGAGAGAGAGAGTGTGTGTGTGTGTGTGTGTGTGAGAGAGAGAGAGAGAGAGAGAGAGAGAGAGAGAGAGAGAGAGAGAGAGAGAGAGAGAGAATGTGCAGGTGCTCCTGGAGGTCAGACGGGAAATCAAATTCCCTTGAGTTGGAATCACACCATTTACAAGCTGCCCAGTGTGGGTGCTGGGATCTGAACTCTGGTCCTCTGGCAGAGGAGTAAGCACTCTTAACCACTGTGCCATCTCTTTCAGCCCCTAGCTGAGTCCTTTTGATTATAATTCTAAGAGAGTCACCCATGCTATGCAAATCCACCTCTCCCAGGAGGCCAGTCACCCAGCACGCCAGGTGTTACTCTGTGCACAGGTCATTACATCCAGGGGAGAAGTGAACAGTCCATTCACTTTGAAGAAATGAGAGCAGGAACTGTCACAACAACAGCATACAATCACTTAATTTGATGTAGATCCAGGCCTGAATATAAGCACCTCTGATTTAAAGGGGAAAAGCAATTAAAAGCAGTTGCTGGAATATTCTTTCAAGTCAATGGAGTCATTCAATTAGTCCATTAAAATGACTTGCTTTTGAAAGCATAATTTAGTCCCCAAGTAAGAAGGGGGATCAGAGATTGGCATCCATGGAAAAAAACAAAGCAAAACAAAATAATCAAAACTACTGGGAAATCTCCACGACCCCATTGACTTTCTAGTTTCATTTTGTCTCCTAATCTACTTTTTGGCACATTGGTACATTTGTTATTCATCTTGCAAACCCAGAATTTTAATCTCTTTTAGTGCTGGACAAATCCTCATCTGTTTGCAAAGAGGAGAGACGGAGGAATAAAGATTGCTCCTGTGACCAGAGCAGAAAGTGCTAGGTCTCACTTTTCCAGCCTCCCTTGCAGCTAAAGTTCACACATGTGACTAACCCTCTCACATATGCCTGCTGTTATGTGAACTTTTTCCTAGAAAGATATAAACAAATATCTATCCTCTGCATATCGGATACCAATCACAGACCAAAGCAATGATGACACCAAAATCCATCTTGGGGAACCAACATGTTTCTTGGGCTTCCTCACAGAGTATGGTGAGGGGTGACTGAGAAGAGTACAGGTGACCCTAAAAACAGCTGATGCAAGGCAAAGTCCCCCTTCCAGTCACTATCCCATGTCCTGTGTACCCTGGCATCTCCCAAGATCACTTGCAGCTGTGAGAGGGCAGGAGGAAGTAATGGCTGGACTCCCAAGTGAGGCTCCTCTGACCCTCCCCTTCCTTTCTAAGCCAGGGAGTGTCAATAGCTTTGCTACCATTACCATAGACCTGGCTACCTCCTCATTTTTCTGTTTATTTTGTTGCCATGGCTACTGGGCCAAGGTAATCTCTACTTCAAGATGGCAATGGTTATATCACGCCATATGACAACACTGTAGACAGCCATATTGCTAATTGCTATGATAGGATGTCCCCTCGGCTATGTACTCAGTGTCGGAGGGCAATACTCCAAGGCATGTGTACAAAAGACGAGGTTTGGCTGAAAAATGTCTCATTGCAAGCCTTTTTTATAATGACCCCAGAGATTATTTGAGAATGATGTATCTCAGCCCCACAATTTAGAAGCTGTGAAAGCATTTATCAAACACAGTTTGAGGATCCCAAGTTTCTCTTCATTGGCACTGTGGACCTTCTCGGCCAGGTGCACTGTGAGATGCTGGGCAGCATCTGTGATCTCTAGCCAACCAATACCATGTGACAACCCAAGTGTCTGGAGACAGTGCCAAATTGTTCCTCAATATAGAAAAAAAAATTGTCCCTCATTGAGAACCACTCACTGCTTTAGTTCAATCTGAAAACGATTGTGTGGTCGGTAATCAGGGAGATGCAAATCAGAATAGAATTAAGCACTATTTCCTCATTACGTTTGCAGAAACATAAAGTAAGATCGAGCCGGATCCTGGCAGCAGATGAGGAGGTTCCAGCAGGTGAGAAGCGCTTAGGATGAGGGATTTGGGGGAACAGTTGGTGCGTTCCATTCAAAATGACAATGCTCACATCCATTGAGAAAGGATGAGGACCTAAGTTCAGTCCCCAGAACCCCAACGAAAAGCTGCACACGGTGGCGTGGGCTCAAAGCCCAGGCTCTGAAAAGGTGGAAACAGGAGGCTATCTGAGACTCAATGGCCAGCCAGCCTAGCCTACCTGGTGAGCTCCAGGCTGCAGGTTAGACCTCCAGAACGTATTAACCCTTCACGGACGTAACCTCATCTATTTTAGACAACGCTGTTCCACCCTTAGCCACAGTTCCATGTCTATGAGTACAGTGTTTTTAGATTTCTTGCATAGGTGGAGTCATGCAGGATTTGGCTTATGTCATCTAGAGTGTTGGCCTCTCAGTTCATCCAGGGTGTCTGTGTCCTGACTTCTCAGTGTCCTGTTTCCTGTTTCCAAGAACACACCCTGACAAAAGCAACTTCAGGGAGAAAGGGCTTGCTCTGGTGCACAGTTTAAGAGTGCAGTCCATCATGTGAGGAGGGCCTGTTGACAGGAGCTTGAGGCAGCTGCTCATATGGCATCCACAGTCAGGAAACAGAGAGGGGAATGCTCGATTTCTCCTTTTTTTATACAGTACAGAATTATAGCCTAGGAGATGATGCTACCCACAGTGGGTGTGCCCTCCCTCTTCCATTAACTAATCAAGATAATCCCCTGTGGACAAGCCTAGACTAGGTCCATCTCCCAGGCGATTGATTCTACATCGAGTCAAGTTGGCAACTTGACAGTCATCACAGTCTTCCAAATGACAGCATTTGTTTTCTTTTCTTTTGGTATGTACGGGTTTGGAGGAGGGTTGTATGTATGTGGTGGATGCGTGCGCACGCGTGCGTGTGTGTGTGTGTGTGTGTGTGTGTGTGTGTGTGTGCACCCACAGTGGCCAGAGGAGGACACAGGTACCCTGCTCTATCACTCTCCACCTCGTTCCCCTGAGACAGAATCTCTTACTGAACCTGGAACTAGGCTGGCAGCCAACAAGCCCCACTGGTCCTCCTGTTTCTGCATCCCCTTACAAGCAGGTACAAGCTTGCCTAGTTTTCACCTGGGTTCTAAGGATTTGAACTCTGCTCCTCAAGTTTGCACAGCAAATGTTCTTACCCACTGAGCCACACAAAGGACTTGTTGATTTTAGTTGGATTTTAATTTTACCTTAAAATTTACTTAAATGAATCATAGGGTTCTAATATCAAAGTCATAACAAAATATACATTGGAATTCCATTTCTATTTCTTTCATATGTTCCTTCCTGATTCTATTAGTGAGCATGTGTAAGTAATTTCTGTTTTATAATATCAAGGTGTGTGTTTGTGTGTGTGTGTGTGTGTGTGTGTGTGTGTGTGTGTGTGTGTTAGGAGAAAAAGGGAGCAAGTAAGGAAAACGAGAGGAGAGAGAGGGTCTGTGAAATCATCATACAGTGTTAGTCAGGACAGGCTACTGTTGTGGTTGGCTTGTTGCTGTCATGGAAGACCCCAGACTGGACAATTTTTAAAGAAAAAAATTTTAGCATTCTAGCACTTGTTGGGCCCCCAGTGAGGACTTTGCTGGTGGAAATGACTCTGCAGAGCCCTGAGTCTAGCCAGATGGATAGCTCAGACTCTCCTTCTTGGATATGTGCACATGGGTGTCCCACAAGAACTCAGCAAAGGGTCATATAACATTAGCCTTCAACTCAAGGGTGAGCAAATAGAATGTTGAACACATATCATGTCAGGTAAATTGATAAGCTGTTATTTAAAATGATGAAATCCAACTGGACTTTACCACATTTCTCTTTTAAATTAATTCCAAGGTGTCTCTACCCTCATCTGTGGCATCTTCTGTGTCCACTCATCCACCAGGGAATATTCATGCTGTGATGAGCAACGTCATAGTGAATGTGGAAAGGAGATCCTTCCATCATACTGACTGTGTTTTCTTTAGATATGTGGGATACTATTCAGCCTTAAAAAAGAAAAGGTCTGGCCGCACCCGCCTGTGTAAGCATGCGTGAAGGCTGGGGTAAGTCATGGGATGTCCTCTCACTCTGTTTGGAGCAATCTCTCCCCAAACATGAGACTCAGTTTCTTCTCTATTAAATTGGAAACGAGCTCCTGTCTCCACCTGCCCCACGTGCTGGAAGCCCAGTTTCTCACATGAGTGCTAGAATCCAAACTCTGGTCCTCGGGACCATACAAGCCCAGGTCAACTGTCTCTCCATTACCCTTTAAAAATGTTAAACAAACTGAAATCAGTGACTATGACTACACATAAAATTGGTAAAATCCGCACATAATGAAAAGAACAGTGTCACACATTTTAGAATTTAGTACTTCAACCCTGGTTTCTGAGCATTCTAGACCCAAAGAAAAAAATAATGTAAAATTGCAACTAAATCTTCAACCATGTTTAATTTTCCTATTAAACTAGTGGCATTGATATTATTCTCATGAAACAAGTCCATGAATATTCTAAGATTTTCACCATAAAGGAAATATAAATGTAATGGGGCGAAGAGATGGCTGAGCACCTAAATGCACTTGCTGCTTTGCAGGGTACCTGACTCCAGCTCCCAGCACCCACACCCATCAGGCAGCTCACAACTGCCTATCACTCCATTTTCAAAGGCTCCAACACCCTCTTTTGTCCTCCATGGGCACCTGTACCCACATGCACATACCTGCAGACTCACACACATAATTTTGCACATAATTTTTAAATAAAAATAAAATCTTTTTAAAAAGAAATATAAACTTAAAATTTAGAATGGTGTGCAAATTGTCAGAATTTTGTCATAAATATTTAAATTCAGTTGGAATGATTCAAACTTAAATAGTTTGTATTTAAAAAGCTACTCAGAAAGGTGGTGTAAGAGGATCGCCATGAGTTCAAGGCCAGCCTTGGCTGAAGAGAATTTCCGGGTCAGACTTGGGCTACAGAGCATGGCTGTCTCCGAGAAACACCTTCCTTCCTTCTAAAGCTCTCATCTAACCCCTAAGTTATCGAGCGGCTCGTTCTCAAACGCCCGTCCAGAAAGCATTTTTCAACTTGTCCTTTCATATTAACTTCTAACTTAATAGCAATGTGATCAGAGCTCAAGGGCCGTGGGAAACCTATTCTGTGAGATTTATCGAGGCCACTGTGTGGCCCGGCGGCTATATGATTAATGTCTGTGGGTCTCCGTGTATTTTCGATGTCTCCAGCACCGAATGCCGAGTTCTGTGTGGTCCTGGGGTCACAGTGCAATGCTTG
Organism: Peromyscus eremicus; assembly: GCF_949786415.1. Classification (NCBI taxonomy): domain Eukaryota; kingdom Metazoa; phylum Chordata; class Mammalia; order Rodentia; family Cricetidae; genus Peromyscus; species Peromyscus eremicus. The sequence goes on along the minus strand of NC_081438.1, from coordinate 28,896,117 downwards.
CCAGCCTCCCGAATTCCTCCCCACTTTCTGTCTGAGGGGCTTATCAATAATTGAAAGAATTATAAGGGTGTGTTTCTCAATTTCCTCTGCAGTTCACGCTTCATCAATTTAGGACCATTTTCCCAGGGTATTCGTGTTTGCAACATTTCACCTTCTCACTAAATGGAACCTGTTATTGTTATGTAGAGACCGGATCCACACCATTCTCATTCTCTCTCCCTCTCCCTCCCCTCCCTTCCCCCTCCCACTCCCCCTCTCCCTCTCCCTCTCTCCTCCCTTCACTCTTTCCATCTCCCTCTCCCTTGTCTTTCTCAGTGTGTTTATGTGTGTGCAGATGCACAGGCATGCGCATGTGGAAGCCACAGAACCACGTCCTCTGTGGTTCCCCAGGTGCTGTCTACCTTGGTTTGGGTTTTGTTTTTCATAACCCACCAAGTGCAGTTTCTGTTGCTTGTATATATCCAGGTGTGGGACATTCACTGTTGTGTAGTGTATGGGGGGGGGGGGGGGGTTGTCTTAAGGAAAACCGACTCTCCCTCCCTCAGACGCCATCTATTGTCAGTAGCTCCTAATAGCACTAATGATAGGAGCTCATCCTCCCTTCCCCACTCCAGGCTAGAATTCTGGCTGGCCTGGTGTAGCTGAAGTTTTCTCCGGTCCTGCCCAGCCCCACGGACCCTGCAGCCACTTATAAAATAATCACTCAGAAGCTTATATTAATTAAAACTGCTCAGCCATTAGCTCAGGCCTACCATTTACTAACTCCTACACTTAAACTCAGCCCATTTCTGTTAATCTATAAATCGCCATGTTTTCTGTGCCTTTACCTGTGTGTTATTACATGCTGCTCCCTGGACAGCGGGCTGGCATCTCTTGACTCAGTCTTCCTCTTCCCAGATTTCTCCTTATCCACTTACCCCACCTACACTTCCTGCCTGGCTACTGGCCAATCAGCATTTTATTAAACCAGCCATCATTGAGTCATAACTACCTCAGGCTTTGGAAACAAGCTTATGTATTTGGGAAGGATAACACTGGAGATCAAGAGACCCAAATTTGTTATGTATTGCTTTAATTTTTCTTGATAGTGCTTAGGATAGAACCCAGAATGTTTCTGCACATGCTTGGCAAGCACTTTACCATGAACCACACCCCTAGCCTCTTACTGGAGAATTCTGAGCAGGTACTCTACCACTGAGCCACACCCCAGCCCCTCACTGGGAGATTCTAGCCAGGTGCTCTACCACTGAGCCACACCCCAGCCCCTCACTGGGGATTCTAGGCAGGTGCTCTACCACTGAGCCACACCCAGCCCCTCACTGGGGGAGTCTAGGCAGATGCTCTACCACTGAGCCACACCCAGCCCCTCACTGGGGGAGTCTAGGCAGGTGCTCTACCACTGAGCCACACCCCAGCCCCTCACTGGGGGAGTCTAGGCAGATGCTCTACCACTGAGTCATGCCCTTCAGTGTCCTTATGTTTTTCCATTGTCACCTAACAATCTGTATTGGTTACCTTTCTTGTTACTATGACAAAAATACCTGGAGTGAGGGACTTGAAGAAAGGGGTTCATTTTGCTCACAGTTTGAGGGTGTGGTCCATCATCAACAGGAAGGCTTGGGAGCAAGGGTTTGAGGTGGCTGCTCACATGGTGTCCACATACAGGAAGAAGAGAGCAACGAATGATAGTGCTCAGCTCGCTTTCTCCTTCTTTTCAGTCCAGGACCCCAGCCTAGGGGATGCTGCCACCTACACCCAGCGGGGAGCTTCCCACTTCAGCTGTACCTCTTTGGAAATTTCCTCATTGACACACCCAGGAAGGTGTCTCTTGGGCAATTCTCTACCCAGTCAAGTTGAAATCAAGATTAACTGTCATACCATCTAATTAAGATTAATTTTTTTAGAGAGTGTTTTCTATGTAAATCCTCTGAGGTCATTTTATCTCATGTGTCAACACTGTATTCGGGGCCTAATGGTTCATACATGTGATCTCAATACTGAGGAGGCCAAACCAAGAGGATTGCCATGAGTTCCAGGCTACCTCCAGTGTATTTGAGGCTTACCAATGCTATAGACAACTGACTCCACCAATTAAGTGTGTAAAAACACACATACCTTGAAAATTCTCAGAAAAGGTATTCATCAAAATGTCAACAACAATTGACGGTCAGAGATATTGGAAATCTATTTTTCTTCACGCTTCCTTGCATTTTGAGAGTTATTTTTGAAATAAGCATAAAGTATTATAAAAAAAATTTTCAAAATAAAGTTCTAAAGAACCCAGTGATAAAAAATTCTATCAGCATTTTGAGAAATAATTGATCTGTTTAGTGGGTTTGTATTTTCTCAAAATTAGATATCCCCGTGGAGCAGGGACTACTTTTTGCTTCCTGTGTTCTTCCCACAGCTCCATGGGTCACACTGCATGGAGTAAGAATTGCATAATGGATGTTGATTGACAGGGGTATTTAGATGTTGGACTCTGAGGCGATATTATCGAACGTAGCTAAGAACTAAATTGCATGACTGAGCTTTGGCCCTACAACCTTAATAACCAAAAACTAAAGCCATCAAGTCATTGTGTTTTATTATAAATGATTCTGCCTCCCAAGACTCCTTCAGTTTAGAAATCTTGCCAAAGGGTTGTTTCTCATCCTGTTGCTCACTTACGGACAAGTCTTCAAATGACATCATTATCCCACACGCCATAAAGAGAGAGGCAAAACTGAACCATGTTTTTGGAAGAGCTTTGCATGGACACGTGGTTTCCGATTTGGGAGCTGAGTCTGTCTAGGGAAACATCAGAAGGTGATAAAACCTTATTTGGCATTTTGAGTGTCACTGCTCGTTTGTATCTGGTACCTGTTGCTGCATAACAAACCACAAATCTTAGTAGCAAAGAAAAGTGGCCTGCAGGGCTGAGGAGATGGCTCAGTCAATACAGCGCTTGCCATGTGTTAACTTTAATTATCAACAGGACACAACCTGGAATAATCTAGGAAGAAAGTCTCAGTCAAGGAGTGTCTACTTGGGTTGGTCTGTGTTTATGTCTGTGGGGGATTATTAGATGTGACAAGACCCAGCCCACTATGGGTGACACCATTCCCTAGGCAGGTGATCCTGAGCTGTATAAGTGAGGAGAAACTGAGCTGAGCACAAGTAAGCCAGCAAGGAGCATGCACATAGTCACTCTTGACTGTGGCTGTGATGTGACCATCTGCCTCTGTCTCAAGGCACTGTGACCTTCCCTCAGTGACAGATACTAACCCGGGATTGTGGGCTAAAATGAAACCTTTCTTCACTAATTTTCTTTTCATTCATGTATTTTATTACAGCAACAGAACCAAAACCGGGCCCCCAGGCAAGTGTAAAGACCTGAGTTTGACCCTCAGAACCCTGTAGAAAAGCCAGGCATTATAGTATATACTTATAATGCCAGTGTTGGCAGCCAAACTAGCTAAATCAGTGAGCCCCAGGTTCAGTAAGAGACCATGTATCAAAAAATAAGGTGGAGGGCAATTGAGGAAGCCAATTTGACATTGACCTCTGGCCTTCACACACACACACACACACACACACACACACACACACACATGCAGACATGTACCTGCTGTATACACACATGAACCTACATATACCGAAAATAAGAAAAGGAAAGAAAAATATCATATGCTTACTGGGTTCATCTGGGAGTCAGTGCTGCTTTGAGCTAGATGATGTTATCAGCCTCACTCACCACCATCTCCACTTCCAGGACATAGGCTTTGTCTTACCACATGAGCTCTCTACGGGGGTCCAGGTTTCAGGATCAGAAGTTATTCTGAGGAAGCCATTATCTAAAAAAACAAAAACAAAAAAAAAAGCAAATATACATTTCAAATGTCTCCCTATGCCATGTGTATTGACTTCCTTTCATATGTCTTTGTGGTTATGGGTGTGTGTCCATGTGCACATGGAGGCCAGAGGACAACCTAGGCGCTGTTCCTCAGGAGCCATCCACCTCATTCTTTGAAGCAATATCTCTCATTGATTCCTGAGTATCACCAATCAAGCTAGGCTGTCTGGCTAGCAAGGCCAAGAGGTCAGCCCGACTCCACCTTCCAACACTAGGATGATAAGCATGTGTGGCTTTCTACATGGGTTCTGAGATCTGATTCAGACCCTCCTGCATACACAGCAAGCATTTTACCAACTGAGTCATATCTCCTGCCCTCTAGGACACCTCTTTTTCCCACTTTCAAGGTCTTGTGTTTTTGGTCATGGCAGATCCTATGTTTTTAGCCTTGAAGAGGAAAAGAGAGAGTAGCAAAGTCTAGGTCAGGTTCATCCTGTAATACAGTTCTGAGCAAAGCATTTCTCAAATGATCACCTTGTCTGCATTCAGAGACAGAGACGGGTAGGGTCTGATGCATGGGCTCAAGCAGCAAAGGTGGTCACATTGTTGAGACAGAAATGCCCAACCTTCCCATCCTGTTCCCTCACGGGACATCTGCAGACCCAAGTGAAGAGTCAGTGTTGTCAACAAAAGAATCCCTTGAGTCCCTGAAATGTAATCTAGGCAACTGTTACCCTAACCACACAGTAGAGATGGAGCCTCTGCCAAAACATGTGGGAAACCATTCCCGTGCAGCCTCCATTGTGTGACCACCAGAGTCAGAGATCTTCCCTGCCACAGAGAGCTAGTGAGCTGGAGGGCTTCTTTGGGTGTTTCCTCAGCAACAACCAAACATTTGAGGCACCCTAGCTCCTTCATGTGGAGGCCTTATGAAAGAAATGAAATGTCCCTCTGTGTTGTCACAAAGACTAGCATACAGGGACACTTGGGCTAGTCTTTGTGACAATTTCTGATGAGACGTCCTTCCAAGAACGTCTCCAAGACACCTCTCTATCTTCCTCTCCTTAAAGGGAAAAAAAAATCAGTGTTTCTATAGCAGCATCCAAAGTACCTAAGGAAACAACTCAAAATTATTCATTTTGGCTCATGGTTTCTGGGGGCTTGGCGCATGGTCACTATAAGATTATAATGTTAGAACCCAGCTGCGGCAGCCTTCTTCTCTCACAGATGCCACAGGCACACTGTATGACTGCCTGTGGGGTTAATAGCTCTTCTAATCGACTCTGTGAACCCAATATCCATCTCTGTGTCCCTGTGAACTGCATCTGAGACCTTTCAGTTGCATGGCTCCATGTACCTGGCAGAATGACATGGTGACCAGAGAATGTGGTGGACATGGTTCTTAACTTATGGCAGACAAGAAATAGCGAGACAAGAAAGGAAGTGGCCAGGGACAAGATACCTCTAAGGACTCACCTCAACCCCACTCCCCACAATGAGCTACTACTTCTAACTAGACCCAACTTCCAAAAGTTACTGGAAACTCCCAAAATGGTGTGACAATCAGGAAGCCAGGCATCATGTCGCCTAGCGGTGTCGTGTTTCATATTCAAACCGTAGCAACTATACTGGGTGGCAAACTGACTGCTTTTTGAGAAAGTGAATGCCAGTAAGATGTCTGTTAGTGCAGTTCTTCTCTTGAAGGCTCTTTGGAGAAGAGGCATGGTCTTCAGTTGGTATGAGCATAGCTTGTCATGTCTCAATCATGACACAGCCAAGACAGGGAAAGAGCATCAGATGTTGTGGTAGTTTGAATGTCATTGGCCCCATAATTTCATAGGGAGTGGCACTATTAGCAGGCATGGTTTTGTTGGAGTGGGTATGGCCTTGTTGAAAGAAGTGTGTCACTGTAGGGACAGGCTTAGAAGTTTCTTTTGCTCCAGTTTCTCTCATTATGACAGTCAACTTTCTGTTGCCTGCAAGATGTAGGACTCTCAGCTAGTCCTCCAGCACCATGTCTTCCTACATGCTGCCATGCTCCCTGCCATGCTGATAATGGACTGAACCTCTGAAACTGTAAGCCAGCCCTCTCAATTAAATGTTTTCCTTATAAGAGTTGCCATGGTCATGATGTCTCTTCTAGCAATAGAAACTTAAGATAGATGGCTCAGTGAATAAAGTGCTCGATGCGCAAGCGTGAGGACCTAAGATCAAGTCCCCAGCATCCACATAGGAAGCCAGGCATGACAGCGCATGCTTCTAACCCCAACACAGAGTGGGGAAAGATGGGTGGATCCCAGGAATCCAGCCAGGCTAGCCAAATCATCTAACTCCAGGTTCAATGAGAGACCCTGTCTCAAAGAATGAGCTAAGAATGACTGAGGAAGATAACTGATGCCTCTAGCCTCCACACATGCATATGAGGTCAAATACAAAACACACACACACACACACACACACACACACACACACACACATATGCATACACAGTCAAATACAAAACACACATACACACACACACACACACGCATACACAGTCAAATACAAAACACACACACACATATGCCTACACAGTCAAATATAAAACACACACACACACACACACACACACACACACACATATGCATACACAGTCAAATACAAAACACACACACACACACACACACACACATATGCCTACACAGTCAAATACAAAACACACATACACACACACACACACGCATACACAGTCAAATACAAAACACACACACACATATGCCTACACAGTCAAATACAAAACACACACACACACACACACACACATATGCATACACAGTCAAATACGAAACACACACACATACCATGCACACAGGGAGACACAAATATACACATAACTAAAAATAAAATAAATCTTAAGTAAGGATGGCATCTACAGCCCTGTATTAGCAATCTTTCTTGTTGCCACGATAAAAGTCACTTAAGGGTCTTTATTAGCTCATGGTTTGCTAGGATAGTCTATCATGATGGGCAAAGCATGGCGACAGGAACCTGAGGCATCTGATCACATAGTGTCCACAGCCAGGAGTTGAGAGGGGGGCGTTGCCTTCTCCTCCTTTTTTTTTTTTTTTTTTTTAAGATTTATTTATTTATTATTATGAATACAGCATGTATCCCTGCAGACCAGAAGAGGGCACCAGATCTCATTACAGATGGTTGTGAGCCACCATGTGGTTGCTGGGAATTGAACTCAGGACCTCTGGAAGAGCAGTCAGTGCTCTTAACCTCTGAGCCATCTCTCCAGCCCCTTCTCCTCCTTTTTTATTTTTCCATTTTTATTCAGTCTGGGAAGCCATGAGATGGCGTAGCCCACATTCATAGTGAGTTGTCCTCTGTGGTTGACTCTACCTAGAAATGCCCTCACAGACATGCCCAGAGGTGTACGCCTCTTGGGTGATTCTAAACAAAATGAAAATGAATCACCACAACCCCTCCCAGATACCCCCCACCAGCTGAGGACCAAGTGTTGAAACGTGAGCGAGTGGGAGGCGCTTCAGGCTCAAACCCCAAATATAAAGACAAAAACCTTGAGTAATGTCAGCACGGTCGACAACAGCTGCTGAGGGGTGACTCAGCCCTCTGGACCTGGCGTGTGTTCGGAATCGCTGAGTGGATGCTCCCCTAGCACCAAACACCAAAATAGAATTCTTCAGAGAAAGGGCCTCGGAAATCTCTGGCAATCCATCCGCTGCAAAAAGTACACTCTTGCCTTGCTTCCTGAATTTCAGAGTGATTTTCCCCTGGCCTCCCTCTGTGAGCCGACTTCACCGGATAGCACTGGGGGGTAGCGGGTCAGCTTCAGGGGAGCGGGTGTGAGGGCACAGAGTGAGGGCACAGAGTGCACCACACTTGTGTGAGATGAGCTGCAGGAAGGGCAAGTATTTAGAGATAACAAATGAGCCGTCAACCCAAAGGAAACTTATCCCCACCCAGGCAAGGCCCCACAAACCGCAAAAATGACTTTTAGACTCTACGTCTTTGATGCTTCATGTCTGTCGGTCTGTCTGTTGACCGAGTGTTGTTTTGCAGCCCAGGCCAGTCTCAAATTCATGATCCTCATGCCTCTGCCTCCTGAGGGCTGGAATTATAGGTGTGCACCTCCATGCCCGGCTATCTCTGTGTGTGTGTGGCATGCATGTGAGTGTGTAAGTGTTCATATCCATGCACACACAGAGAAGAATGCTGAGTGCCTTCTTCAGCTACATAGTGAGCTCAAGGCTGGCCTGGGCTATGTGGACACTGGATTTGTCCAAAAGCCACAGGCTAGTCACCCTCTTCCTTCCTTCCTTCCTTCCTTCCTTCCTTCCTTCCTTCCTTCCTTCCTTCCTTTCTTTTTGTTTTTTGTTTCTTGATTTTTGTTTTTAGAGACAGGTTCCTCTGTGTAGCCCTGGCTGTCCTGGAACTTGATTTGTAGACCAGCCTGGCCTCAAACTCAGAGATCCCTCTGCCTCTTCCAGAATTAAAGGCACCATGCCCAGCAACCCTCTTTTTAAAAAAAAACAAACAAAAAAAAAAACAGGATTTGATACATCACTCAAAGGTAGCCTTGGACTCACCATACAGCCCAGACTGACCTCAACCTCATGACCTTCCTCCCTCAGCCTCCTGAGTGCCGGGATTACAGACGTGCACACCAGCACTCTAGTTTATTTTTCCAATCAATTACAATGTTTATCCAAATGTCATCCCTCAATGCCGCCACTGCTGCTTCTCTCTCTCTCTCTCTCTCTCTCTCTCTCTCTCTCTCTCTCTCTCTCTCTCTCTCTCTTTCTGTCTCCCCCTCCCTCCCTCCCTCCCTCTCTCTCTCTCTCTTTCTCTCTCTCTCCCTCTCTCTCCCTCTCCCCCTTTCCCCCTCTCTCTCTCTCTCTCTCTCTCTCTCTCTCTCTCTCTCTCTCTCTCTCTCTCTCTTTCTCTCTGTCTCCCCCTCCCTCCCTCCCTCTCTCTCTCTCTCTCTCTCTCTTTCTGTCTCCCCCTCCCTCCCCCCTCTCTCTCTTTCTCTCTCTCTCTCCCTCTCTCTCCCTCTCCCCCTTCCCCCCCCTCTCTCTCTCTCTTTCTGTCTCCCCCTCCCTCCCTCCCTCCCTCTCTCTCTCTCTCTCTCTCTCTTTCTCTCTCTCTCTCCCTCTCTCTCCCTCTCCCCCTTCCCCCCCCCCTCTCTCTCTCTCTCTCTCGATCACTCGCGCTCTCTTTCTCTCTCCTGCTTGTCTGACAGCCAGATGAGCCAATGCTCCTTTCTATTGCACTTACTTACTTACTTACTTACTTACTTACTTACTTACTTTGTGTTGAGTGTGCCTGTTCTCTCCCTCTACCATGTGGGTTCCAAGGCTTGAACTCATGTCCTCAAGCTTGGCAACAAACCCCTTTATCAGGAAACCGTCTTGCAGACCCAAGCCTACCTCTCCTGACCACAGATGTGGTCGAGGAGGTGAAGCAGGTAGCTGGGGTTGGGGGGAGGGTGTTTACATCTTGATTGTCAATTTTATTGGATCTGGAATCACTTAAGAGACACACCTATGGGTGAGTCTGTGGGGTGTTTCCCTGGAAGGATTAACTGAGGGGAGGGGAGCCCAGAGTGGGTGGCACTGCCCAAGGTCTACAAGGAAGGCTGCTAGCTTACCCACCTTGCCTGCTGGCTGGTGAGGGCATCTGTCCCGTTGGCACTGCTGCTGCTGTACACCCAGCATGGGAACCCAGCCTCTTCCACCTTCCAACACGGACTGAAGACCAGCATCTCTCCAGGAATGGTCCAGGCCTGCAGCACCAGGTTGATACTGTGACATCCAGCCTCACAGAGAGAGCACTTCCGTTCTTGTCTTCTTCAGCATACATACAGCCAGTGGTGGACTACCAAGCCTTCATTGTGCTAGCCAACTAGAAAATCCCACTTCTGATGTGGAGTCTGTTCCTCTAGAGAACCCTGACTAACACTTCTTCAAGTCAGTATTCACCCACCCACAAGTACCTTCCCAGCATCTAGAAAGCCCAGGCTCCAGCCATCTTTCTTTGTGACCAAAAGCACATTCATTCATTACCAACTGAGCAATGCAATCTTGAGTCTCTTCTCTGTCCTCCAGCCCATGTGTTGAGTGGTAGGGGGCACTTATGGGGAAAGGCACATGACCCTTGCAGACACCAAGTCCTGAGAACCTGGATCCTGAAAGCTTCTGGGTCAAGACAGAGGTCATGAAGGATAAACAAAGCCTAAAGGAGGTATACCTGTGGCCCCAAGAGAGATGTGTCCCCATTCAGGCTTCACAGCTGCCAACAGAACAATCTCTGGTGGCTAGCAGGCCACTGAGTGCCCTCCGCCAGGGCCAGGAAACTCTCCTTTGATCTGGAGGGAGAGTGAAAACTCAACCTGTCACCTGGGTTCTCGTTTCCCTTCTCCGTCTGCATCCCCAGATTCTCCTCCTAGAAGCATCAACATGGAGTCTTCACTGCCCAGTTGACACAACCCTCAGCAAGACAAGCGCTAACCTCTGGCTCTGAAGAGATGGTCATTGGGTAAAGTTTTGGCTGCACAAGCATGAGGATCTGAGTTTAGTCCCCAGAACCCACATAAAATCCAGGACATGGCGGCACATGCTGGAGCTCGCTGATGAGGCTAAACTGGCAGGGCTGGCGAGTCCAGGTAGCCTTCTGCCTCGGTTTCCCCACTACTAGGACGACAAGGGTACACCACCATGCCTGAGTTCACTGGATTCTGGACATCAAACTCAGGTCCTTACATCTGTATGGCAAGCACTTTAGTGACTGAACCCTCTCCCAGCCTGGATTTTCTTTTAGTGTCTTTTGTTTTGAAACAAAACATCGTTATGTAGCCCAAGCTGACCTTGAACTCATGATTCTCCTGCCTCAGCCTCTTGAATTCTGCGACTGAATACACATACCACATGATGCCTGGCTGGAAGATTCCTCTGTGTGTGCAAACACTGAAGTGGTTTAGAGGTGCTGTAATCCCAGAGCTGCTGCTGGAACCTGAATCCCAAAACTGTCCAATGATGTCTCCATCACACATTTCTGCTAAATGCTTTTTTTTTTTAATTATGAATGCCTGGCCTTAACTTGGCTTAGTTTCTTTCTTTCTTTTTTTAAATTACACTCATGATATTTATTAATTACACTCATGATATTAATTACATTTGTGGTATTCATTGATTATATTTGCAATATTCATTCAATATTTATGATATTCATTAACTGCATTGATTGTATTGATTTATTATATCATGATATTATGTCCTGATACTACTGTCCATTTGTGGGGCTTTTCCATCAGACAAAACAGAAACTCTGTACCTAGGAAATCATTGCTCTATTTTTCTTTCTTCTCCATCTTAAGATAATGTCTAATCTGCATGTTGATATCCAGTTATGCCAGCACCATTCTTTCTGTCTCTATGAATTTGTATATTCTATATATTTCATGTAATACAATTCTATAGTATTTGTCCTTTTTATGCAAAAACATTTTATGTACAACTGCAGGAGAAATAATACACAGATAATAAATGCTTTTCAAGTGATCTCATACTACAAAACTTTGCCTCTGGAAAGCTACAAAAAATTTCCTCCATGGCCAGGTGGTGATGGCACACACCTTTAATCCCAGCACTCCTGAGGCAGAGTCAGGAGGATCTCTGTGAGTCTGAGGCCAGCCTGGTCTACAGAACCAGTTCCAGGACACCTAGAGCTGTTACACAGAGAAAACCTGTCTCAAAAAAAAAATTCCTCTGGAAGAATATTGCAATTTGGGGCCAGTGAGATGGCTCAGTGAACAAAGGCACTTGCTGTCAAGTTGATGACCCTAGTTCGATACCTGGAACCCACATGATGGAAGAAGAGAATCAATTAATTCCCTTAAGTTGCCCTCTGACAAATGTAGTGAATGTACATGCATGCATTCCCATGAATAAATAATAAACATTTTAAAGAGTATTCCAATTCATTGAGACAAATAACATTTTTCCTATTTTCAAATGTACTTTACACATGCATAATTGTTACAGTATTCAGACAGTTTTACTTCCTGCTCTTCAGTTAACCTCTTTTGTTCCCCACCTTCCCACTGAGTCTTCATGACTACCCTCTGAGGGTTCCATTGTTTGCTGCTTGCTTGCTTGCTTGCTTGCTTGCTTGGTTCAGTTGATTGGTTGGTTGGTTGGTTGGTTGATTAGTTGGTTGGTTGGTTGGTTGGTTGGTTCAGTTGGTTGTTTGGTTGGGTTGGTTGAGATAGTTGGGTTGTTGGTTGGTTGGGTTGGTTGGTTGGTTGGTTGTTGGGTTGATTGTTTGGTTCTGTTCTTGGTTTGATGGTTGGCTTGGTTGTTGATTGGTACACTGGTTGGATGATTGGTTGAAAATTGGTTGCTTGATTGATTGGTTAGTTGATTGATTAATGTTAGTTGGTTAGATGATTGGCTGGTTGATAGGCTTGCTGCTTGCTTGGCTGGCTTATTGGTTGGTAGATATGTCGACTGACTTATTGATTGGTTGATAGGTTGGTTGAATATTTGGTTGTTTGGTTAATATGGTTAGATGTTGGTTGAATAGTTGATTGGTTGGATGGTTAGTTGATTAATTGGTTGGCAGGTTGGTTGAATTCTTAACTGTTTTTCTCTTTGCCTTTTGTTTTTATGTTTTGTTTCAGACAGAATCTTTCTATGAGGTCCTATATCAGCCTCTCCAGTACTAGAATTATGTGTAAGATATGTGTCATCATAACTAACATATGGTTTTATTTTTATCATTATTATCATTATTACTATTACTATTATTTATGGGGAGGGGCAGAAATCAATCTCATGTACCGTTCCTTGGGAGCAGGTCCCCTTATTTTTAGAGACAGAGTCTCTCCATAGGACCTGGGGTCACTGTTCTTAGGTTAGGCTGGCTGGTCAGCGAGTCAATGAGATCCCCTGTCTCTGCTTCCCCATCACTGGGTTTACAAGCGTGCACTAGTAGTCCTGTCTGTTCTTTTTAATTGGGGTTCTAGGATTGAACTCAGACCTTCATGCTTTTACAGCAAGCACTTTACTGACTAGGCCTTCTCCCAGCCCCTATGACTATCCTTCTTAATGTCTACATAATATTCCTTGATGAACTATACCATGGTTTATTTTCTTTTCTCCTCCTTTTTACCACTTAAATTTTTTTCTAATTTATGCTACTATAAATAACAATGCAATTAACATCTCTATTTCTTCAGCTGGATTCAAACGTTTCATGAATTAACAGCAACTGAATAGGCCTTCTGTGTCATTGCTTTTTGGACAAAAATGGAATGTCCTGGTTTCCGAACAAGGAACAATCTAAATTTAGGTTTCTTGACAGAGCTGTGTGACAAGTCGAATGGCAATGACAGAGTCCCAGCAGCGCTACAGAAAAAGTCTATTTAGCTTGTTTGCCCTCGTTGTGGGACAGATAAGTCTCACGTTGCTTCATTTTAAAGTGACTCTCAAGACTGGGAAATTTACCCTTGAAGGGATTTTTTTTTAAGTAATTTATTTTATTTTTATTCTCTCTCTCTCTCTCTCTCTCTCTGTGTGTGTGTGTGTGTGTGTGTGTGTGTGTAGGGGTGCATGCATGCCATGACACATGAGTAGAGGTCAGAGGAAATCCTCAAGGGTCAGTCCTGGCCTTCTGCCTTGTTTGAGACTGGGGTCTTGTTGCACTGTGCACACCAGGCTACCTGGCCCGTGTGTTTTCAGGAACTCTCTTGTCCTCACCCTCCATCTTGCCTCAGACTCACTGAGATTCCAGGTATGTACTGCCATGTTGAACTTTTTGTGAGTTCTGAGGATTCGAACTCGGATCCTCAAGCTTGCTTGCTTGGCAGGTGCTTCACCCACTGAGCCATCTTCCTAGCCTCAGAACTTTTTCTTAACAGCACCATTTAGGGGTTTGTTCCTTTATGCAGATTTCATTGCACATGGCCAAGCTCAAGATCACTCACCAATGTGTCCTGCTCATGGTACTTAAATCCCAGTAATGCAGTCGCCCCTCTGGATCCCTGGGGCTTTAATTCCATGGCTATGTAGGTCCTCACATAAATGGCATGGTGCTGGCGTACAGCCCATTCATATCTTCTTGCACACTTTCAGTTATCTTTAGATTCCTTAGAATGACTAACACAAGGTCAAGTCTGTGTAAATAGCTGCTAAATGCCATTGTTTAGGGAATAACAAGAAAAACAACAAAAAGATAGTGGGTTCAGATAGCATTTATTTGTGTGTGTGTGTGTGTGTGTGTGTGTGTGTGTGTGTGTGTGTGTGTGTGTATGAGAGAGAGAGAGAGAGAGACAGAGACAGAGGCAGAGACAGAGACAGAGAGACAGAGAGAGAATGCATGTGTGTACATGCAGTAGATATGGAGGCCAGAGGATAGCTGTGCTATCCCTTGGGGACCATCCAGCTCTTTTCTTTCTTCCTTCCTTCCTTCCTTCCTTCCTTCCTTCCTTCCTTCCTTCCTCCATCTCTTCTTCCTGCCTCCCAAGTGCTGAGGTTAAAAGCATGCCCCACCACACTAGCCTTAACTTTTTTTTTTTTTTTGGTTTTTCGAGACAAGGTTTCTCTGTGTAGCTTTGCACCTTTCCTGGAACTCACTTGGTAGCCTAGGCTGGCCTCGAACTCACAGAGATCCGCCTGGCTCTGCCTCCCGAGTGCTGGGATTAAAGGCGTGCGCCACCACCGCCCGGCTTAACTTATTTTTAAAAGTACATTTTTGAAACTTAAAAAATACATTCATACACATGCACACATGCATGTGATTAAACAAACACACACACACACACACACACACACACACACACACACACACACACACACACTACATGCACACATTGGCTCACATATTTGTGGTAAATCTAGTCACTAAGAATAGACCAAGCTACTACCATAAGCTAGAGGCCCTCCAGGGTTGCTGGGTGACAGACATCGTCTAGGTGCACCAGAGGCCTCTCTGATCCGGGTGACAGACATCATCTAGGTGTACCAGAGGCCTCTCTGATCCCACTCCCACTAGTGTCCCGGCCCTCCTGGTCTTCTGAGTGGTGGCCCAACATCTTAGCCCTTGAAAGTCCCCCACGTGCAACTCTGTCCAAGCTTCAACTGAATAAAACTCAGGCTTCTACTGCCACCTTGTGGTCACTTCTTATCACTTGCTCGGCCTCACTTCTTGTCTCATGCCCTCAAAAACACAATGACCTCACAAGCTTAGCATTAAAATAGCCCGCACACATGCCATATGCATGGTGTCTTAGCCGCATTTTAGCATTGTGTTATGTCATTCACGTGATTACCTAGTAACTCCAGAACTCTCTTCATCTGGCAAAAACTTGAAACTTCATACTCCTGAGCTACCCACCCCCACTTAGCCCCTGGCACCCACCGTTCTGTCTTGAGGAACTTGACAACTCAAGGGGCCTCATTGAGGTGAACCAACACAGGATTTGCCTTCCGGGGATTGACTTATTTCATTCAAAATATCCCCAAGGATCATCCAGGTGACATCATGTGGCAGAGTATGTCCTTCTTACAGCTAAGTAGTAAACCAGAACAGACAGAATGATAAGAGAGATGGAGACAGATTATTGACAGACAGATGAAAGATGATAGATACATAGATGGATTATATAGATGGATGACAGATGCATAGATAGGTAGACAGACATATAGATATAGACTATAGATTATAGATAGATGATTGATTATAGATAAATAGATGAAAATGGATAAATAGATAACAGATTGACAGGTGATAGAGATATAGATGGTAGACGGATAGAAAATAGATGACAAATAGATACATAGAGAGATGATAGATTAGAGGCAGATAGAGATAGATAGATAGATAGATAGATAGATAGATAGATAGAGTATAGATATATAGGTAGACAGACAGACAGACAGACAGAGCCCACATTCTTATATCCATGCATCTGTAACTGGCCCCTCAGGTTGCTTCTGCCTTTGAGCTCCTGCCTCCTGCATCCACAGTGCAGGGAGGCAAAGAGAGGATGAGAGCGGCCAGACAGCGCTGCAGGAGCTGAGCCTATTCCCCCTTTCCCAACGAAACGTGAACCCCACCACGTCCTTTCCCTTCACGGCTTTCTTCCGATAAATAAAATTGTCTGAATCCTTCTCTATCTCTAATCAGGTTAGGACGTATCCAATGCTCTTGACGAGCTCGTGGGCTGTTCTGAGGATCACACAAGATTACAGGGCAACAAGCACTCGAGTCTGAAGAGTGGCATCCACGACCAGGATTATCAATAATCTCCCACTGATCTCTTAATAAAGAAAAAAATACATTCACCTCCTCCCAAGGGGTTTTCTTCATGGAGAATCCTGAGACTAGACTCTCCTCTGCTACCTCCTTCTCTGTCAAATTTGAACCTCTAGCCTGGGAGTCTCCTGGCCCTCAGAACTGACTGACAGTTAAACCTTAGCATAAATCAGAACTCGTGTGTCGGTTCTGGATCAAGTGTAGATATTTGCTTTGCTTGGTTCAAACAATTTCAAATTTCTTTTTATCTCACTGTCAATATACAGAAATAGGGACAGTTACTTTTTTATTTGTATATGTTCATACATGAGTGCACATATGTGTGTGTGGGCATGTAGAGGTCAGAGGACAACCTCAAGTGTTTCTCCTCCAGCACCTTCCACCAAGGCCAGTAAGCTCCCAGTAATCCCCCTGTCTCTGCCTCCCATCTCTCCATCTTAGAATTAAAAGCACACATTAGCATATTAGCACACTCAATTGTTTGCTTCACTGGTTTTTGGTTGGTTGGTTGTTTGGTTGGTTGGTTGGTTGCATTTTTTTTTTCTTTTTTTTTTTTTTCAGTTTTGGGTCTCAGAAGATAACTTATGGGTTAAGAGCACTGATTGCTTATCCAGAGGACTTGGTTTCACTTTCCATCATCCACATGGCAACTCACAACCATCTATGATTTCAGTCCCAAGGGATCCAATGCCTCTTCTGGTCTTTATAGAAACTGCATGTACAGACATACATACAGGCAAAACACCCATACATGTAAAACAAAATATAAAAAATTAAATATAAACCTTTTTATGAATGAATTAATGCCATGCATACTACCACTCAATCTGTCCTCTCCATTTTATATAGACCAGGATCCCATGCCTGGGGAATGATGCCTCCCACAGTGGGCAGGTCCTCCCACAGTGGGCAGGCCCTCCCACATCAGTTATCATAATTAAGACACTCCACCACAGATATTCCCAGAGGCCCAGCTCCCAGGTGATTCTGTAATGTCTACAATCAAACTAACCATGGCAGGCACAAGTACTGTGGCACTTCTGCCGAAGTGTCCATGTTCTCAGAAGACCCCAGCTTCATGACAACATCAGTGAGCCTTTCCCCACGTCCTGGATTTCAGTCTCCAAGGTCAGTTACTTATGGTCAACTTCAGCCTAGAAACAAAATATTGAATGAATGTTCCAGAAAGAGGGATTTAACTTAGAACTGAAGGGTGGGAAAGTATGGATAACATGACCAATCACATCAGTTAACTAAAGGAGAAACATTCTGTGGTCCTCTTGATTGTCTCAGGGAAATCTCTGGGTTCAACATTATTACTTTTCTTTGGCTTTGTGCTTTGTTTTGTGGTGTTGGGGATTAAATCCAGGTCTCACACAGGCTTGCACTTTACCATGGAACCAGGGCTTTGAAGAAGGCTATTTGTTCCTTTGCTGTATTTCTCTCTTCCAATATTCGTATTGAATGAGTCTTTTGAGAGAACTGAGATCTCTTTGGGAGTTACCAAGCCTGACCCAGGATGGACTTCAAGGCAAACAGCTTTTGGAGCTAGATAGTACAATTTACAATTAAAAAAAAAAAGCTGCCCATGGTAGTTCACACCTAGAATCCAGCACCCAGGAGGGTAAAGTGAGAGGATTGCAATGATTAAGGACAGCTTGGGCTGTGTAGTGAGTTCCAGGCCAGTCTGGGCCACGGGGCCACCCTGTCTCAAAACAGAAATTGTAAGAAATGATAGTCAAGCTTTGTCTTCAAAACCATCTTAGGGGTCTCTTAAAACAAATGGTCATGAGGAAAGAAAGAACCAGTAATCTTCAGAGGATGGTGACTGGAGCCCAGGAGGCCCCAGAAGAGGCTGCAGGGGGTGGATATGGAAGAAATTATTATGGCTACTCCACGTAGTTAAAAGGAGATTTATTTAATGGCGTAACTTACAAGTTAAGGGATAGGTAGGTCGCAGGGTCTGGGGAAGGTGTATCGCAGTCCAGTGGTGTTCTCTGGAGCTCTGCTTGGCCCACCTTCACCGTCCAAGGTCCCAGAACCGAATGAGTGCACCGCCCATCCAGATCTCAGGTCTCCAGGCGCCTCCCTTGGCCCCGCCTTTGTAGGCGTGACAGTCTCAATGGGGGTTGGAACTTCCAGATCAAAGCTGGAATGGCTACCCACTACAGAGGGGGGAGGTGCAAGGAGGTAGAACAAGGGGAAAGAAACCAAGAGAGGGAGGACCTGAAGGAGGGGAGGGGGAGCGAGGAGCAGAGGGGGAAAGAACAGTAGGAAGCTGGCTTTGAAGCACCTTGTCACACTAAGAATACTAAGAAATAATTGAACGCTTGTGAACTGCACAGGAGACGGGTGGGTGGTGGTGCCTGGCAATGGGGTGATAATAATAATATGTGTAGTATTTTTGATGCACAGACTGCAGCATTTCTATAGAAGTTTTCGATTTATAACCTGAAAAACACTATGCAGAGTCGGAGGTGTAGGTAAAGCCTTGCCTGGAATTGCAAACACAGATGACAGACAGGTTTGCCCAAGGTCACCGTCCTTGAATTATGGAGAGGAGACATGTGGATTTGATTTTTGATAAAGATTTGGAGAACTTTGACGCAGAGCCTCAGGGCTGAGAGCTGGGATCTGCAGCCTGAATTCTCTGCCCTGTGTTTGACAGTAAATTAAAGCTGAAAGAGACGGAACCACCTTGCTGGGGACCTGTGCAGTATTCTAATTTCTGAAATAAGTGAAAAGAAGACACATGTCAAGAGCAAAACGGAGCAACCGCAAAACACCCTGTTAGTGTCGAGCAAAGCTGAAACACACACGAACAAGTGTGGAAATGTGAGGCAGGAGGTTAGCTCCAAGAGGGACTGACCAACAGACCTTCCAAGTTAGGGAATAAAAAACACTAAGTGGGCCAGCTTGGGACCCTGGAAAAGATGTGACAACGACAGTGATGGTTGACTGCTGATCAGGAAATATAGGTAACAGGAGGAGGATGGAGAGAGGGTCCGGTGGGTAAAAGAGCTTGCTCTACCTGAGTAAGCTCAAAGTAAGTTCAAATCCCCAGAGCCCATGTAAAAGCTGAGCATGGCTACACTCGCCTGTATCCCTCATACTGAGTTATCCTCTAGTCTCTGTACACACACACACACACACACACACAGCCACACATGCACACATATGTACACACATCCACACATACAAGTAAAGAGATCCCTATTTCCACTTCCCGTTTCCTGTCCATTTTGTGGTGAGCACCTTCTCCTCCAGAGGCTTCTTCTGCAATGGTGTTCTACCCAAACACATGGGGCCAAACAGCTATGGACTGAAATGATTAGTCAGTCTGGGAGGTATCAGCTGCTACCCTGAAGGCTCCTGCCAGCAGCCATACACACAGTTAAGAATAATAAAAATGAATCTTTTTAGAGAGAAATAAAGAAAAGACGTGAGAACATGAGTTTGGGAGGGAGATCAGGGATCAGGGAGTTGTGGGGGAGAGTGAGGGGTGAATATAATTGACATACATGTATCCTTGTAGGGGTGCTGAGGCAAAAACAGCTGAAGCAAGGAGTTTATCTGGTCCATCATGGAGGGGAAGCGACAGCTGTAGCTCCATGGTAGGAGGAGTGCTCAGGAGAACTCCTGGCCTCCTCTCTCTTGGTGGAATAGAAAGTAGAGAATATAGGAAGTGGGAGCAGATGATAAAACCTCAAGGCCTTCCCCCACTAGAACATTTACTCCAGCAAGGCTACACCTCCTAATGTTTCCACAACCTTCCCCAACAGCGCCACCATCTGGAGACAAGTTGTTCAAACACACAAGCCTGTGGAAGACATTTCACATAAAAAACACAGGGGTTTATTCCCATCGTTTTATCTAGGAAGTTTTTCTTGAAAAAGATGTGTAGATTTTATAGGCTAGGTAAAACATGTTAAATGACACAAACAAATAAATAAATAGATAAAGAAGAGAAGGGGAAGGAAGGAAAAAGGGAAGGGAAGGGAGGGAAGGGAGAAGGGAAGGGAGAGGAGGGGAGGGGAGGGGAGGGAAGGGAGAAGAAAAATCTCTAAAAGCTGTAGTGGGTAGCTGTTCCAGCTTTGACCTGGAAGTACTATACCTAGTGAGGCTTCTGGTAACTGCCATGCCTACCTCTGATCTGCCCCTGGGGCGTGACCAAGACAGGAGCCCTTAAGACCTGAGATCAGGATGTGCTGGGTCTCTTGGTTCCTCCTGATCCTGGACGCTGGATGGCAGACCAAGTCAGAGTTCTCCAGAGAACCCCACTGGACTACACCTCACCTCTCCTGGATCCTGTAACCAACCGCTTTACTGGCTGTAAGTTACCCCAAAATAAACCCCCTTTTTAACTACATGGAGTTGCCTCATTAAATTCCCACATTATCTGGCACCCAACATGGGGCAAACTCCAACCATCTAGGTGACCTCTGCCCTCAGCCTGTGGCTGCTGTGGCATGCTTTCCACACTTCCCATGCTTCCCTGTCTCTTCTTCCCTGTCTCTTTTCCACCCGATACTGCTCCTTCCATTCCTTCCTCCTCCCCAGCTCATGGGCACATGTACTCACCTGTTGAATTTCGTATAGCTGACCACTCATGGCATGGGCACCAGGGAGCACCTCCGCAGCAAGTCTGGTTCTATTCCCACTGCAAGGGAGCAGCTGAGTCCAGTCTCAGGTCCCCCAGCAAGCTTAGCCCCCAGACTGGTGAGAGCCACCATGAGTGAGACCCCCCATGCCAGCTCCCACCCAAGCTCCTGCCCTAGCCTACACCTTACACCATCTCACCATCTCTCTCAGAAGCTGCTCAAAGTCTTCCTGATTAAAATAAATGCCGCCACCCCCTGGCCAGCTCCCCAAGAGTTCCTAAGGGTGCTGACCCCACAGGTGCAGAGGAACTGAGAGGGGCTCAGAGCCTCAGCTGCCGGCTGTCATCCTTACCACCTGGAGCTCTCCACACCCTGAGCTCAGGCCACTCAACCCCACACGCTGGTCTCTTGCCTGAGGGAAGAGTGCTGAAGGGCCAAGCAGGTCATGAAAGCCAAGCTGGGCCCTGAAGCTCCAGGGACATGCAGGAAGATCTACAGCTGCCTTACTGCTACCACCCACAGCTCCTCCACACATGCACACAGGACACTCCACTCCTGCCTGCAGCTGCTGCCAGACAAAGCCTTCAGCAAGACCTGCTTTAGTGCTACACCAGTGACACCTGCTGGCTATCCACTACACACTGTTGTAACAGATCTCGGTCCCAAAGATTCAATGCTACATTTGCTATATATGGCTTCAGCCTTCCTCTCTGTCCTTCTGGCCTTATGCATTCAGCCCATCTCAAACTCTGTTTTATCTGAGATAGGGTTCCAATCCCTAGAAGTTGGACATCTACCTCTTGAAGAGGCCAAGTCGGATGCTATGATTTTGATGTAATTATAGTCACATCTGCACCTGTGTCTACCAGGTCCTCCAGAACAATGCCATTAATTTGAATTCTAAGCTTTGGTCTTTGTTCATTTATGGAAGTCTGCCAAACTATTTGTTTTATTGTGTTCTTTGGAACTTTTGATTCATTTATCAGAGCTATTCTATCATCTAGTGCAGTATCACTCTTTACATTAGACACTGGGTTATTTAATTGTCCTGGAAAGGAATTTCCTCCACAGTGGCTGGAAATGTTTGGACTACATTCAATTTGAGGACCTACAAGAGGCCCCTTGAGGTGTTTCTCAATGGTAAAGGGTTGCCTCATATATCTATTATCGATCTGCACTCATTAGTCCAATGTTGGCCTTTGCTGCATCTTCTACATAATCCAGAAGGTTGGGGTGTCCTGTTTGGGTTATTTCTAGAAGGAGTATTACTTCCAGGAGAACCCCATGTACAGTTTTTCTTATTTGACCTGGTATACCACATTTAAAGCATTTGATACCATGGGGCTTTCTTCCACCTCTGAGAATTGCCTCTTTTATTCAAGCCTCATTACTACAGTTAAGAGACTCAACACCATTTGTATACTGAATCCATTCTTCCAAAGGAACTGATCTGACCTTCAATGGCATAAGTATTCTTTTGCATTCTGTATTAGCATTGTTGAATGCCAAGGACTCAGTTAATACTTGTCTTAATCCTTTATCTGACACAGCTTTCATTATAGCTGTGGAGGTAGACCAAGCAGAGTTCTCCAGAGAATACTACTGGACTGTGCTACACCTTTCCCAGACCCTGTAATCTATCCCTTCTCATGTGAGTTAACCCACAAAATAAACCTCCCTTTTAACTACGTGGAGTTGCCTTAATAATTTCACCAATATCTGGTGCTCACATGGGGCAAATTCCAAAGGCCTGGGTGGCTCCCACCTTCAGCTTCCTCCCCGGCTGGCAGGCACTTGAAGTTGCAGGGTACTGCCTGCAGAGCTTTGTAAAACCAGGAAAAACCTACATGGTTCCATTCCTGAAAAGGAGCTAATCCGGTCTCAGTTCCGCCACAAGTTTAGCCACCAGACCAGCAAAACTGCTGTGAGTGAGGCATTCCCCCTCCTCCCTGAGTGCCGGCTCCCCGCCCTAGTCCGAGGCTTCCACAGTTTCACCTAGTTAAAATAGACTCTGCACTGTCCCCGGTGGCACCCTACTTAGACACAGAGAGGGCTTGGAACCATGCCTACTGGCAGACCTCCTGTCTGTAGAGGCAGAGAGGGGCTTAGAGCAGCCTGGAACTCTCCACGCCCTGAAGCTCCGGGGAGTCACCAGAAAAACTCCCTACTGCCTGTGCTCACTCTGCCACCAACCAAAGCATTCAACAGGACCTGCTTTGGAGCTATACCAATGCCTCCTGCTGGCTGACAAGTGCTACTACATCCCCAAAAACTACGGAAAGGTAAGATAGGCAAACCAGCATCTTATTTCAAGTAAAAGTACTTGATAATTTTACACCTTAAAACTGACTAACAAATTTGAGTAATTCTTCTAATATGGCCAACAACATTACCTCACGAGAATTTAAAAACCTTTTTGCCTGTATGATGAATGACATTTTCCTGGAAATATACGACCTTCCTAAGGCATATCTGGCCTCTACCATTTTAGCATTCATCGTAATAATTCACACAGTGTTCAAACACTGGTTTAATAATAAGAACAAAGATGAGTCATTATTGGGACTGATACAAGTTTTAAAAGATAGCAATGAGCGGCGGTAGTGAGACCAGTACTGTGCTCCAGCCTCCTTTTCCCTCCACGGTTTCTCTCCGCTCCTGCGAGTAACTTGTCTCTGGGGGCTCCGCTCGCCCGCACGCCGCACTCTGCTCGGGACCACGCCGCCTCCGCCAGCCGCCTCCACCCCCGCCGCGGAAAGTTGAAGAGGGGGGATGAGAGGAACACGGACATGAAGAAGAGGATCCACCTGGAGCTGAGGAACCAGACCCCGGCAGCAGTTCGAGAACCTGTCTTGGACAATTGCAAAGCAAATGATGGAAAAATTGAGGGGTTAACAGATGAGTTTGTTAACCTAGAGTTCCTCAGTTTAATAAGTATAGGCTTGTTTTCAGTGTCCAATTTCCCCAAGCTACCAAAATTGAAAAAGCTTGAGCTCAGCGATAATAGGATCTTTGGAGGTCTGGACAGACTAGTAGAAGAACTTCCAAGCCTCACACATCTGAACCTGAGTGGAAATAAGCTGAAAGACATCAGCACCTGGAACCTTCGAAAAAGTTGGATTTTTCTGAAAAGCTTGGATCTGTTTGGCAGTGAGGTCACTAACCTGAATGATTACCGAGAGAGTGTCTTCAAGCTCCTGCCCCAGCTGTCCTATCTGGATGGCTATGACCAAGAGGACCAGGAAGCCCCTGACTCAGATGTGGAGGTGGATGGTGTAGAGGAAGCTCCTGACTCAGATGCAGAGGTAGATGATATGGACAAAGAAGAGGAGGATGAAGAAGGAGAAGAGGAAGATGAGGACAGTGAAGAAGAGGATGATGAAGAGGAGGATGAAGATGAAGACAAAGATGTAGAAGGCGAAGAGGATGAAGATGAAGTCAATGGGGAGGAAGAAGAATTTGGACATGATGGAGAAGTTGATGAAGATGAAGAAGATGAGGATGAAGAGGAGGAAGAAAGTGGGAAAGGTGAAAAGAGGAAGAGAGAGACAAACGATGAAGGAGAAGATGATTAAGACCTGAAACAATCTGCAGGAAACAGGACTGTTGAGTACTGGTTGGACTGCTCATGGATTTGGTAGCTGTTTTAAAAAGGTAGCTGTGATACAAGCCCCAGGACACCCCCACCCAAAGAGCCAAAGAACAGTTCCTGAGACATTCCGCCTTCCTCTGTTTAGCCCCTTGGTAATCCACCACCAAGCCTGGGGACTTCACCCCAACAAAATTGTAAACGTTGTTAGGTTTTCGTGTAAGACTCTTGCTGTATCGTGACAGCTGTGATTGGTGAGTTGACCGTCCTGGCTGCCAGTTACACTTCGATGTAACAACATTTTTACTTTCTGTACAACAAAGAAAAGCTTTGTAAATAAAATCTTAACATTTTGGAAAAAAAAATAGCAATGAAAGCTTACATAAAAAAGATTCTTTCTCTGGAATCTGCTAACCAGGATTTACAAGCTTTAAAAGATAGCAATGAAAGCTTACATAAAAAGATTCTTTCTATGGAATCTGCTAACCAGGATTTACAAAACAGGCTTGTACCCAAAATTGATTTTACTGATAATAAATATGAATATTTAATGGACAGAACACTAACTCTCCAGAGTGAAGTTGTGGCTACTCAGACATTATATAAGGAAGAAAGATTATCAGTAATTGATAAGATAAGGTCCATGGAATCATGTGTTTCAGAAGAACATAAAAACTTCCATGATTCCATGAGAAATCTGGAATCCCTTGCAAGAGATTCACTCCCTAGAACAGACCCTAGGTGCTCATTTGCAAGCCCTGGAAGAAACTCTCAGTAAACATGACAAGAGACCTAATAAGCAGAAGGGCAAGACCATAGAGGTTGCAACATCTCCAAATGGCTCTCATACAATGGCTTATCCTGTTATCACCCATGAGAAGCCAGCAGATGACATACACCCTGAGCCATCTATGATATATACATTACAACCAGTTTCAAAAAGGGACTTAAAAATATAA
Source organism: Peromyscus eremicus (assembly GCF_949786415.1). Taxonomy (NCBI): domain Eukaryota; kingdom Metazoa; phylum Chordata; class Mammalia; order Rodentia; family Cricetidae; genus Peromyscus; species Peromyscus eremicus. The sequence continues at coordinate 28,870,815 of NC_081438.1, read as the reverse complement.
AAGAAGCAATAGTTACATATGGGATACACTCCACATACGTAAGACAGATGTTAAATTTGTGGTCTACCTCACATAGAGTCATTCCAGATGACTGGCATCAGTTAATTTCAGCTGTTCTAGAATATAGCCAGCAGTTACAGTGGGAAAGCTGGTTGAGAGAAGAAGCAAGAAATTTAGAACAACAAGGTAAACTCGAGGTTTTGAGATCTCTCAAGATCAAATACTTGGTGAGGGATGTTTCACTAACAGGAATGTACAAGCCACTTATGATGAGCATACAATATCCCTATGCCATATAGCAGCTCTAAATGCTTGGGGAAAAAATCCAGAACCTGGAAAACCAACTGAGGTATACACAAAGATATTTCAGGGACCGCACAAACTCTTCACTGATTTTTTACAAAGGCTGAACACAGCTATAACAAAAGCTGTGTCAGATAAAGAATTAAGAAAAGTACTAACTGAGTCCTTGGCATTCAACAATGCTAATGCAGAATGCAAAAGAATACTTACATCATTAAAGGTCATATCAGCTCCTTTGGAAGAATGGATTCAGTATACTAATGGTGTTGAGTCTCTTAACTATAGTAATGAGGCTTGGATAAGAGAGACAAATCCCAGAGGTGAAAGAAGGCCCCATGGTACCAACTGTTTTAAATGTGGTACACCAGGTCATATAAGTAAAAACTGTACATGGGGTACTCCTAGAATACTCCTAGGAATAGCCTAAACAGGAGACCTCAACCTCCTGGATTATGTAGAAGATGTGGCAAAGGCCGATATTGGACCAGTGAGTGCAGATCAAAAATAGATACACGAGGCAACCCTTTACTGGTGGGAAATGCCTCAGGGGGCCTTTTGCAGGCCCCCAAATCAAACATGGTACAAACATTTCCAGCCACTGTGGAAGAAATTCCTCTCCAGGACAACTGAATAAACCAATGCCTAATGTAAAAACCAATACTGCAATGGATGATAAAACAGCTCTGATAAATGAATCACAATTTTCAAAGAACACAATAAAACAAATAGTTTGGCAGACTTCCATAAATGAACAAAGACCAAAGCTTAGAATTCAAATTAATGGCCTGGTTCTGGAGGGCCTGGTACACACAGGTGAGGATATTATTAATTACATCAAAATCATGGCATCTGACTTGGCCTCTTCAAGAGGTAGATGTCCAACTTCTAGGGATTGGAACCCTATCTCAGATAGGGTTTGAGATGGGTTGAATGCATAGGGCCAGAAGGACAGAGAGGAATGCTGAAGCCAAATGTAGCAAATGTAGCAATAAATCTTTGGGGCCAAGATCTGTTACAACAGTGGAATACCCAGATTAAAATTCCTACACTCTCAGAAAAGGAATACAGACCAACGCATGTTTCTAGGAATAATATCATAACATGCTATAAAAAAATGGTCACCAACCATTCAGGCTGTTCACAAACAGAGAACAACTGCTATTGAACTCTCAGAAGTACCAACGGCCTTACCTTTAAAATGGCTAACTAATAAACCTGTCTGGGTTGGACAATGGCCTTTGACAAAAGAGAAGCTACATGCTTTAGAACAGCTGGTTTAAGAGCAGTTAAATGCTCAACACATTGAAGAATCTACCAGCCCTTGGAATTCTCCTGTATTTGTTATTTTAAAAAAGTCTGGTAATTAGAGAATGCTGACAGATCTGAGAGCTATTAATAAAGTAATTCAGCCCATGGGTTTTCTTCAGACTGGGATGCCCTTGCCCTCTCTGCTACCCAAAGAATGGCCTATAATAGTTATTGACTTAAAAGACTATTTCTATTCCATATCTTTACAAGAAGATGATAGAGAAAAATTTGCCTTCACAGTACCTAAGTATAACAATTCCCAGCCAGTCAAGAGATATCAATGGAAGGTCCTCCCACAGGTAATGTTAAACAGCCCTACCCCATGCCAATACTTTGTGCAAAAACCATTCGAGATAATGCATGTGAAGTTTCCACAATCCATAATTTATCATTGTATGGATGATATCTTATTTGCTGATCCAAACTTAGGCACATTAGAAAGCATGTTTGAAGAAGTAAAAAAAAGTTTTGCCTCGTTGGGGACTGCAAATTGCTCCTGAAAAAATACAAAAGAGGAGATTCTGTTAATTACTTAGGATATAAGATAGAGCTACAAAAAATTAGAACCCAAAAGGTACAACTAAGGAGAGATTGATTGCAGACTCTTAATGATTTTCAAAAGTTGTTAGGAAGCATTTCCAGCTTACTGGGTATCATGGGAATACCTAAAGATGGACTACAAAATTTGACTAATACTCTAGAAGGGGACAAAGAATTTAATAGTCCAAGAGAATTATCAGCCAAAGCTGAGAAGGAATTGGCTCTAGTAGAAAAGATAATATAAGAAGCACATGTGGATCATGTGAATCCAGAACTTAAATGCATTCTTGTCATATTCCCCTACAGACATTCCCCCACAGGTATTTTGATGCACAGGGAAGATATTATATTGCAATGGATATTTCTACCATGTAAACCAAGTAAGAAGTTAAAGACTTATATAGAAAAGATCTCTGATTGATTCAAAAAGGAAAATTAAGACTTCGCCAGTTGACAGAAATGGACCCAGCAGAAATTGTAGTACCTTTAACTAAAGAGGAAATTTCCTCACTATGGAAAGTAAATGAATACTGACAGAGAGCCTGCAGTAACTTTTTGGGAGATATTAACAACCATTATCCCAAAAGCAAGAGAACAGAATTCATAAAGAAGACTGAATGGGTCCTTCCTCACATTGTATGACAAAAGCCAATTTCTGGAGTCCTCACATTCTATACTGATGCAAATAAATCAGGTAAAGCAGGAAACAAATGAGGAGACTTAAATAAAGTGGTTCAAAGTGCATACAACTCTGTACACAAAGCAGAACTGTATGCCATTCTTATGGTACTGATGGACTTCACAGAACCCCTCAATATTGTCACTGACTCTCAATATGCAGAGAGAGTTGTTTTACATATTGAAATTGCTTAATTTATTCCTGATAATACAGAATTAACTTCATTATTCATACAATTGCAAGACACCATCAGAAATAGGGAACATCATATATATATATATATATATATATATATATATATATATATATATATATCAGATATATATATATATATCTGATATATATATATCAGATCATATCAGATACCATATGGGTCTGCCAGGACCTCTAGTGCAAGGTAATGAGGAGATTGATCAGTTACTAATAGGTAACATATTAGAAGCCTCAGAATTTCATAAGAAACACCATGTAAATAGCAAAGGTTTGAAGAAGGATTTCTCCATCATTTGGCAACAAGCTAAAGATATTGTAAAAAACATCCTACTTGTTCCTTCTACAACCAAACTCCTTTACCTGCAGGGAGCAATCCAAAAGGTATACAAAGAAATGAAATTTGGCAGATGGATGTGTTTCATTTTGCAGAATTTGGAAGATTAAAGTACGTACACCATACCATTGACACCTATTCAGGATTTCAGTGGGCAACTCCTATGAGTTCTGAAAAGGCTGATTCTGTGGTTACACACCTATTAGAAGTTATGGCCATCATGGGAATACCTGTACAAATTAAGACAGACAATGCCCCAGCATATGTCTCCAACAAAATGAGACAGTTTTTTGCTTATTACAATTAAAGCATGTTACAGTTATATCATACAATCCCATAGGCCAAACAGTCATAGAAAGATCCAATTGAACTTTAAAGGAGATGCTAAATAAATAGCAACAGGTAACAATGACTCCCAGGAATAGATTGCATAATGCTTTATTAACCAGCATTTTCTCAATGCTGATGAGAAAGAAACAACAGCTGTGGAGAGACATTGAATGACCGATAAAATTTCCGAGCTAAATCAATTGGTTTATTTCAAAGATGTATTGACCTCAGAATGGAAACCAGGATACGTCCTACATTGGGGAAGGAGTTTTGCTTTTGTTTCTGCAGGAGAAGAAATGGTACGGATACCAACAAAATTAATAAAAATTTGATTCAAACAGGAGAACCCCCTTGATGAGAAGTAAAAGCTCATCAACCAATGTGACATCTCTACAAGTTGTAAGAAAAATTTAACAAACAAGGGTTGGGGTAGGGTTCTGTTTTTGTCTTTACAGGGTAATAGAAATACCCATCTTCCAGAAATCATTAGGCCTTGAATATCCAGATGTCTACAGCAGAAAGAATGAATCTGTTTGGTACCAAACTACACAGGGTAATATCTCACTGTTTAACATCTATATCTCTTTAACTCTAGAAAAATTGTGGTTCTGATTCAATTATATACCAAGCTGGCTTTGGAGTTGGAATTGGCTCACTCTTTCTCTAAACCCAAGCATATTACTAAAAGAAAAGGTTGAGAGATTCTGTCTCATATTGTAACGGTAACGCCCGCATTACTGTCACCCGTTCACCATGTCCGAGCGAGGGGCTGTGGATTAAAAAATAAGGGACAAGAGACAGCGGGTCATTTGCCTCAGCTGAATGCCAAATGCCAAATGCCGTTTATTGAAAGAGGGAGGAAACCTTAAATACAGGCTTACAGCACAATGGCGGATCCCCGGAGGGCAGAAGTTTGCTACTGAATGTTCTACATTCTTGCATCTAAGCTGTTAACGCCCAATATGCAGGATACACAAACAAGGAACTTCCCTAAAGCATTCAGGAGGGTGGATACCGGCAGGGAATTAGCATAGGAAGGACATCTGGTCAAGGTCGGCAAGCAGGCAACGGCTACTCAATATGGGAGGAGACCAGGGCCCTACAGGTCCCCCCTTTTTACTAAAAAATGAGCTTCTGACTTAGGTTGCGTGGGACGTCAGCAGGTCACCTTACCCGTCATGGAGACACCTGCCCAGGCCCCGCAAGTGCTCTGTCTTAGGTTGGTGAGCGCCCCCCAAGCATTACCCGTCTCTGAATACTCATTATCATACAGGCTCAACCACGTGAGCTGTAGAGTAAACTGTTGCCAAAGATCTCAAAGTGGCGCTGGGCTTGCAATCTGTGCGACCCAGAAAAGACCAACAGTAGTCCTAACCCACCCATAGCCAGGAGGCTAAAGGCGATTGAGCCATTCCCTTCTTAAACGAGCCTTACTGCAAATTGGAGTCCTTGTAAGGTGGTATCCCATACGCAAATGGAACTTGAGTTTAAATAATTTTTGCAACTTTCAAAGCCAATTTAAATGTATAACTGTAGAATTAAATTTATCATGCCCAATAAAATAAAAGATTAACTAACTGTGGTAGCTACTTTTGCTGCCAGGGTCTCCATTGTGCTAGCTGTAGAACCCAATTATGAAATAGCCATCCCAGAAATAGTAGCAGCAGTGGCCACCACCGCTATAACAGCAACAACGGCAACAGTGATGTCAGTCTCTTCTGGAGCGTGTTAGCATCATCTGTGTCTAACTGCCATGGTCCACTGGCATGGACGCAGCTCCAGGAACACGAACCACCAAGGCCCATTTTTCTTGATCCCAGCACTACTTAGGCTGGCAGGTCTGCAAAAGAACTAAGAACCATAAAGAAAACAAAAACAAAAACAGCAAACAAGGAGCAGAACTAATGGTCTCATTAATGGCTACATTCAGGCTCACAAATTTTAAGGTGTCTTCAAAAGAGGCTAGAAGAATTTCAGGAGGCCAATAGATGTTGCACAGAGCCATTCCTGAAAAGTAGGTACTACACCAGCTTGAAGAGGGTTGCAAAATGTGAAAAGGCTTAGCTGGCATGCTACTGTTAACAAATGAAGGTCATTGACCTTCAGAGTTATCCTTAATCTCCAAGGTGTGACACATTCTCAACATTTTTGAAAAAAGTTACCATACATTACCTTCTGAAGAATCCAACCACATGGCTACACTTCCTAGGCTTACAATAATGTTTGCCAAGGCTGGCCGTATTGGGCTCTCAATCTCCATTGGCATCAGAAGGGGAGAGTTTTTTACGAAGGCCCAATAGGTCTCTGCCATGTCAGGATTCAGCAGCAGCCACAGGGCGCACACAGCGCTCAGGAACCCAAAGAGGAACTTCATTGTCCTGTGGAAAGACACAAACAGATCCCCGGGCCCACACCAACACCGGATCGGGTCCCCTCCAAGTGCCAGTAGAAAGATCCTTCCATCGCACCAGAGGATGATTTGCAACAGGAGCCCTCCAGTGCTTATCTGCAGTGGATACTCCAGCAGAATCCACCAATAAAAAATTTAAAATATATAAAACAAGGGAAAGAGTAGAATGTGGAGAGGAGAGATGAGCCCCTAGCTCCCCCCTTTTTACTTTAGAAATATATGTTTTTAAGGTAAGATGGCAGTATTCTACTATAGCCTGTCCTTGAGGATTATAAGGAATACCATACCAGTCTTATTAATGATAGAAAAGTCTTGGCAGAATTTTGAAAATCCCATACTGCTGTAGGCAGGACCATTATCAGTTTTTATGCATTTTGGCACGCCCATGTAAGCAAAAGCATGAAGGCAATGATTCTTTACATCCTTAACCATTTCCCCTGAATGGGCAGAAGCAAAAATTAGAGAAGAATATGTATCAATAGACATATGGACATATTGTAATTTTTCAAAGGAAGGCATGTGTGTGACGTCCATCTGCCACACATGATTAGGTAAAAGTCCTCGGGGATTAATTCCCAAATGAGGAACAGGTAAAAATTCAACACAAATAGGACATGATTTAACTATCTGGATGGCTTGTTCCCGGGTTATGCCTGTATGATGACGAAGAGATCCAGCATTAAGATGATAACGTTGATGCAACTGAGTAGCCTTATCAAAGGCAGAACAAACTAATGTGACAGCCATATGAGTAATGGCGTCAGCCTTCTGATTACCTTCATTTAGAGGTCCAGGCTATTGAGTGTGAGCTCTAATATGACCCACATAAAGGTTATGTGAGCAGGACCATATAAGTCCTTGCACTTCCAATAAATATTCATGAATGGGAGAAATGGATGGTATGTAGGCTGTTGTCTCCAAAGGCATAATGGCATGTGCCACATATTGACTATCAGTATAAATATTTACACTCTCATCAGAAAACATCTGTAAAGCAAGCAACAGCGCCTGTACCTCTGCCATTTGGGCAGAAGTGCCATGGACTTTCATTCTCTTTACTATGTTACCAGAAACCACCACAGCAAAACCACGTGAAGTGCCATCAGTAAATACTACACGGGCCTGAGGAATAGGAGTCATCTGTACTATCTTGGGAAATATAACAGGATGCAATTTAAAAAAATGACACACATCATTGGAGGGGTAGTGAGTATCAAACCGACCCTGCATGGAGCATGTCAATATGGTCCAATCATTATCATTAGCTTGCAACCATGCTATTTGAGACTGGGTGTATGGGGTCACCACAATATCTGGCTCCTTACCGAAAGTTTGAACACTGATCTTGATTCCCTTAAATATAATCTGAGCAACAGCCTGTGGATAAGGAGTAATGGTTTTTTGCTGGAGAAGCTGGGGAATGTACCCATAGAATAGAACCTGTTTGCCAAAACGCTCCAGTAGGTGAATGAGAAAAACAAAATATTCATGACCTAAATAATGATAGGGGAAAGATACCTGTACCTTTTCTGGGGCAATCTGTAAATTAGCCAGGCTAAGAACCTCTTGTAATTTAGAAAAGGCATCAAAAACAAGTTTTTTATCTTTAGCAGCCATTAAAATATCATCCATATGAGTCAATCACAATTAAATGCCAATGTTTAGGAATTGCCATGGGGCAGGCAAACCAGGCTGTGTTGCTCCCATGAGAAGCATGGTATTATTTACAGCTCTAAGATCTTGTAATAGCCGCCATTTTCCTGACTTCTTGTAGAGGCCAGTTGGGATCTCAGGATTCTTGTGAAGTTATAGATATGTCCAGCACCAGAATCCAGTAATCTTTTAATCTCAATCCCATATAATTTTATTTTTAACTTAGGCTGTTTATCATTGATAACTGTTTGTCAAAACACCTTTTTCCTATACTTTCAAAGCCTCCAGTTCTACATATAGGTGCCATTTTGCAATTAAAATAGGAAAGCAATATTAATCGAGCAATTTTATCACCAGCTTCTATTTTCATGGTCCTTTTTACATATACCAATTATAAAAGCATTAAATACAATCTCTATAGGATTTGAAGAGGTAACTTTAGGTAATACTCTTGAGTATTTTTATAAAATCTTAAAAAGAGGATCCTTTTTTATAGATTCCAAGTAACATTAATGTAAATTGCCAAATATTAACAATGTGGACCAAACAATTTACTTGTATTTTATTTACTGGAAAAATAATTTTGTAACCTCTTTATCAGTAAGAGATTATTATTTATGGGTTTATCTTAGCAACATTATTTAATAAGTTAACAACCCAATCCATTTCAGGTGTTATATTTCTATAGAATTAAACCAAGAATTTCTAGAAAGCAACTTAAATTGCAGGGCCAAATTTTCAGTAATGATCAACAGACAAGAGCACACCTAATACATAGTTCACAATTATGAATTCTGTTCCTTAGTTTATCTACCATGAGAATCAAATATTCATCCAAACATTTATTAAGACAGTCAAAAGAACAGAACATCCTTTATTCAAACAGCATTGACTTAGCATTCTATATCCTGACCGAAACCATTTTTCACCAGAAGTTAGGCCCGTTTAAACTTTTAGGCGCTAGTCCCTCTCCCGGACTCTGCTGGCTTGGTCCATTCTGTTGGCCTTGTGGCTCCACCTCCTGCTTTGGCATACCTGCCCACCCATTGCTCTGGGCTATCTCACACACTGCTGCTGCAGCATGTGCCTTTGACCACAGCCATACTGGACATGCAACACACACACACACACACACACACACACACATTTCTGTTTAAACTTTTAGCGTTAGTCCCTTCCTGGGCCTCTGCTCACTTGGAGCGAGCTGAAGCTGTGGCTTAGCTTTGGCTCCGTCCAGTGCCCAGGCTCTAGTGCTGGTGCCCGCCCGGGCCGCGCTCCATTGCAGCTCCACCTCTCACCGGCCTGTACCTGTCCGCCCGCCGCTCCGAGCTATCTTGTGCATGTCCACCACTGCCGACGCTGGGCGCGCGCGCCCCGCACACACAAACTCATGTTTAAACTTCCTACTCCCATGAAGGGACTACCTAATGAGTTATTCCCACCATAAGGGAAAAACAGAAAAACATTTCCCACGAAGGGATCCTAAATATTGAATTATTCCCACTCTGAGGGGAAAATAAAAAACATTTGAACCAAAATAAGCAAACAGACAGCAGAACTTCTAACCTCTGGGCTCTCTTGCTGTTCAGCCAGCAGCAATGAGGCCTACCTGCCGATTCTTAGTAATTCAGATGCTGCACTGCAGAAAGAGCTCAGAGTTTCAGCTATCCTGAAAATTCTACAATTGGAAAAAGTCTTTTCTTCCTCTATTACCACTGGGAAGAGGCTTCTCTCTTTTGTTCCTCCTTCCTCTACAGGGCCCCAATCTTTAGGTCTAGTTTCAAAAAACTTTTCCCCTTTTTACCAGGAAAATCCTTTTTTCTTGATTAAAATTTTTTCTCCCTTTTCTAAGGGGAAATTTCCTTTCCTTCCCTCTTCTCTATTGGGAAGATTTCCTTTTTTATTTAAAATCTTTAGCTGTCTTGCCCTTTCTTAACTTCGGTGCCTTCCTGCCTCAGCAGTCCAATTAACTGACTGTGAGCTAGCTGCACCCGTTTCAATTCACCCTCATCTTTTCTTTTTTTCTTTAAATTGCTGGCCAGCCTTACCTTTCGGGTGTCCATCAGCTCGTCCCTTCTTTCTCGGATCTCGGTAACGTCTTGGTAGAATCTCGGTAGGGACCTCCATTTGTAACGGTAACGCCCGCGTTACTGTCACCCGTTCACCATGTCCGAGCGAGGGGCTGTGGATTAAAAAATAAGGGACAAGAGACAGCGGGTCATTTGCCTCAGCTGAATGCCAAATGCCAAATGCCGTTTATTGAAAGAGGGAGGAAACCTTAAATACAGGCTTACAGCACAATGGCGGATCCCCGGAGGGCAGAAGTTTGCTACTGAATGTTCTACATTCTTGCATCTAAGCTGTTAACGCCCAATATGCAGGATACACAAACAAGGAACTTCCCTAAAGCATTCAGGAGGGTGGATACCGGCAGGGAATTAGCATAGGAAGGACATCTGGTCAAGGTCGGCAAGCAGGCAACGGCTACTCAATATGGGAGGAGACCAGGGCCCTACATCATATCAGAAGAGCCATCTGGTGTGGGACAGAAGAAAATCAATAAAAAGGGACCATTGCCTTCAAGATTCTAATTCTTTCCATGCTTATTCCTAATTTCTCGGAATCCTTTCTTATATGTCATGTCATCTTTAAATCCAAACTTTCCATTTTGATATTAATAATGTTCAAGCTTTTCATAGTAAAAAATAAGCCTTTTCCAATAGCAATCTCTGAAGTCTCCAGAAGGAAGATGGGGCCCCACAACAACAACTCTACTCAGTCCTGAATGATGCCATGGTACTCACAAACATTGCTCAGTGATCAGCCTTGGACTGAAAACTCTCCAAGATAATTCCATAATAAGATGGTTCATCATACTACACTTCTAGCCAGAATCTCAGACAACCTTACCATTACTCTGAGATTGGCTGCAGAATCTACAGTTAGTCCAACTGAGACTTAACTATCTGAGCTTTCTTACAGGACCCCACAGAGATACCATTGCCCCCTGAACAGCAGGAATCAATTCTAAGAAAATGATACCCCTTTTTCCCAAAGGTTTCATGTTTCTCAGGGTTATGGATAATGGTTATAGGGTTGGAGGTGGAAGAAAACATTGGACTCGGTATTCCCCTTAAGAAAAGAAAAAAAGGGCAATGGATAGGTATAGGATATTAAGGTAGATTATTGTGTATACTGGTAAACTAATTTAGTAAAATTATCAGCCTTAGATAAATTGCACTGTTATGGATTCTTGTATATTGATACAAATGTAAACTATTTATATATTCTTATTCCTGATAATTTGTATATTGATACAAATACAGAACCATATTTGGTGTAATGTACATATATTTCTACTCTTATTTGAAATGTTTGTATATTGATACAAATGTAAATTTATATCTTTCATACTGTTTAGGATATTTGGTATATTGATACATATTTAGGATTATTGTCATATTGCATATTGTGCTATACATTCCTACCTCTGTTATAAATATCTTGTGTATTTTCACAATTTTGAGGTCATTGTCCTTTTACTGTACAGCTCACAGACTGTTTATTCTGTTTACATGAAACCTTAGTCCTTAGGTCGTCTATGTAGATAAGACTTACAGATTTATAGTCACCTATGCTTGTCATCTCTATAGTTATGTTAGTTAGGTTCTCCAGACTCACAGAAACATATGTCAGATGAATAGGTAATCTTTAAACACTTCATAGACCTAGAGAATATAGCATTTAAATGTTTTTATAACTTGGAATTCTTTTGACATGAGACTCTATTGCTCCTGGCGACACTGATCTGATCCCGAGAGAATGTTGAGCTTCTGAGACATTTCCATTTGGAAGTTTGCCTTCACCTTGGCACAAAATGGCCTACTGGGCAAAGAACTGCCCTTACCTTAACTGATGACCGTAAAATGGTCTGACAGATACTCTAGGCTGTAGCCAATTTGAATGCACCAACGATGCTGAGAAACTTTAGGTGACTCTCTAGGCTGCCAGCGGTCTCTATCTACTCTCTCAAGACTCCCAAAAGTTGCTTGCATCCTTCTCGCGTTTCTCAGGCATTGTTATATCCCTTCTCAGGTCTTTGATGGGATTGAAGACTAATAGTTAGAGTTACAATCCTCTTGTATCTTAGCTAGAACATGTTAAGTATTAGATTCAGGTTCTTTAAGATACGACACATTTTGGAATGATTTCTGTAATGTGCCATTTACCCATGCTCCAGACTTCTCTGGATTTTAGTATTTTAGTATGTGTCTCTTGTTTGATGTTGTTTGTGTTGGTGGAAGTTCCATCTTATCTAGGTCATTATCCCTTATTCCTCCTGGACAATATTTTATAATCATCCCTATTGTATATAGTTTTGTATTAGGTTAGAACTTTCTTATTTAGACAAAAGGGGGAGATGTAGTGGGTAGCTGTTCCAGCTTTGACCTGGAAATACTACCACTAGTGAGGCTTCTGGTAACTGCCATGCCTACCTATGACCTGCCCCTGGGGCAGGGCCGAGACAGGAGCCCTTAAGACATGCTAGGTCTCTTGGTTCCTCATGATAGTGGTCTATCTGGATGGCAGACCGAGTTAGAGTTCTCCAGAGAACCCTGCTGGACTGTACCTCACCTTTCCCAGATCCTGTTACCCAAAATAAACCTCCTTTTTAACTACATGGAGTTGCCTTGTTAAATCCCCACATTAAAAAGCATGTCAGAGAGAGTAGAGTGCCAGACTGGAAACACTGCTTCTAGAATTCATCATTAAGGAATTGCTGCTGACAAACGTTCCTGAATAAGACACATTTCATAGAAAAAATCCAAAGATTCCCCACACAAGACAAATAGATGTCAAATTATAAAACTCTCAAAACAAAGGTAGGGTTTTTACTGGATTCCAAAGGAAAGAAGAAGGGGGGTGTATGGATTAAACTGTAATCATGACCTCTGGCACCTTCTAGACTCTGCAGGAGTGAAAGGCCCGGAGGAGCCTTCCATCAGCCTGAGGGTGTGTCTCCCCCGGCCCTCCATGAGGACAAAGGGACCCCCCCACCCCCCGCGCGTGCAAACAGCTGGAGGATCCGAAGTATTTTTATCAACAGCACCTCACAGCTGAAGATGGCATAGGAACAATGAAGCCCTAAGGAGGAGGATGAAAAGAAGGTGGAGGAAGAAGGGAGAAGGGGAAGAGGAGGAGATTGAGAAATGGGGGGGAAGAAGAGCAGGGGAGGAAGAGGAGAAGTAAGAGGAAGAGGAAGAGAAAAGGAGGAGGAAGAAGAAGGAAGGAGGAGATGGAAGATGAAGGCATGGGGAGGAGGAAGAGAGGAAGGAAGGAGGAGATGGAAGAGGAAGACATGGGGAGGAAGAAGAGAGGAAGGAAGGAGGAGATGGAAGAGGAAGACATGGGGAGGAAGAAGAGAGGAAGGAAGGAGGAGATGGAAGAGGAAGACATGGGGAGGAGGAAGAGAAGAAATGAAGGAAAGTGGGAGAGAGAGAAAGAAATGGGAAGAAGGGAGGGAGGGCCCCAGCACATGTGTGGAGGTCAGAGGACAACTTGCAGAACTTGCTTTTCTCCTTCTACCATGTGGGTCCTAAGGTGGAACTTGTCATCAGGCTTGGCAGCCCTTTACCCGCTGAGCTGTCTCACTGGCCTCTCAATGCTATTCTTTTTTTGCGGGGGAGGGAGGGCATTTGTGACAGGGTTTCTCCATGTAGCCTTGGTTGTCCTGTGATTCACTCTGTAGACCAGGCTGGCCTTGAACTCAGAGATCCGCCTGCCTCTGACTCCTAAGTACTGGGATTAAAGGCATGCACCACCACCACCTGTTGCTCAATGCTTTTTTAACACTTGGTTATTGATGAGAATAATATTCTGAACTGTGGAGACCATTGTTCATGTCATCTGGTAAATAAGCCCTATGGACAATGGGATAGAAGCTACAGACGTAGCTTCACAGTGCCACCTGCAGCATGGGGCCTGGGTGTCTTTTCAAAGGCTTCTACTCAATTGAAGCCAGTATTCTTGACTTTATTCAAGCAAAGAATTCAGGATGAGCTGGTGTGGAGCAGAGTTGGAATTCTATTATACAATATTTAATTATTTCAGACACAGTTTCATGTAGTTTATGCTGGCCTTCAATTTGCTAAGTGGTTGAGGGTGACCTTGAACTTCTGATCCTCCTGCTTCTACCTCCCAAGTGCTGAGATTGCATGCATGTGCCACCACACTCTTTTTTTTGGGTGGGGGGATTGGTTTCTTTCGAGACAGGAATTCCCTGTGTAGCCCTGGCTTTCCTGGAACTTACTCTGTAGACCAGGCTGGCCTCGAACTCAAAGATTCTCCTGCCTCAGCCTCCCGAGTGCTGGGATTAAAGGTATGCACCACTACCACCCATCAACACTCAATTTTGTGACACAGTAGCTCAAATCCTGGACTTCACACATGGAAGGCAAGCGCTCTACCAGCCCAAGTTGGAGTTTATTAAGAAGAGCTCTTAACATAGATTTTAAGTACCAGGTTTAATATAGAGAGGCATTCTAGAAGAGCTTAAATGCAAGCTTTTTAAGAAAGAACCCTATTTGTCTTTACAAAACCCATATTCAGAGGTTGGGAGAGGACTCAGTTGGTAAGGTGCCTGCCATGCTGGGATGAAGACCTGAGTTCAGATCCCCAGTGCTATGTACAAGAGCCCTGTATAGAAGGGCACATTTACAACCCTACACTAAAAGAGTGAAGACAGGGGGCTTCCAGGACTTCCTCGCTGGTTGGTCTGGCCAGCCAGTCTAGCCAAAGGTGTGAGCTCTGAGTTCAATGAGAGACCCTATCTTGAAAAATAAAGTGGAAAAATGATGAGAAAGATACTTGAAGTTGAACTCTGGCCTTCATATGTGTACACACAGATGTGCACAGAGATATCACACACACACACACACACATACACACACACACACACACACACACACATTCAGGCACACAAAGCCATATGATCTAGTGGGTCCTGAAATTATGACTCAAAGGGTGTCTAAGGAATACAGATGAAATCATACGGTAATTCCTGGAGTACACGGGAGAGGATTACAGCTGGAAAGAGACCACCCTAGGACAGAAGGGCTGTACAAGGAAGCTAAGCTGTGTTTACTGTCAACAAAGTTTATAGTCCTTTGTGAGAGTTCCAGAACATTTTTAGTTTCTATCTGGGAAAGGCAGCAAGGCCAGACAAACTAAACCTTCAGCTTGATTCATGACTGACTAGTTTAACATTTAAAATATCTCTATAGAAAAGGAATCTCCTCTATACATAGGAAACACTCACAGCAAAGGTTGTTAACTGTGTTGGAGCTCTTTCTTGTTTGTTGTGTTTTTAAAACAGGGTCTCACTATATAGTCCTTGCTGTCCTAGAACTCACTATGTAGACCAGGTTGTCCTTCAGCTTACAGAGATCTGCTGCCTCTACCTCCCAAGTGCTAGGATTAAAGACAGCTGTCCTAGAACTCACTATGTAGACCAGGTTGTCCTTCAGCTTACAGAGATCTGCTGCCTCTACCTCCCAAGTGCTAGGATTAAAGACATGCATTACTATGCCTGGCTCTGTCAGAATTCTTTTGTTTTGTTTTGTTTTGTTTTGTTTTGTTTTGTTTTGTTTTGGAGACAAGATTTCTCTGTGTAGCCTAGCTGTCCTGGACTCACTCTATAGATCAGGCTGGACTTCAACTCAGAGATCCACTTGACTCTGCCTCCCAAGTGTGGTGATTAAAGGTATATGCCTCCACTACCCAGCTTTGTGTCAAAATTCTTGATGCTCATCTGGCAAGAGAATTGAGCTAGACTCCAGAATGAGGGGCTCCTTGTTCACATTCCCTTAATTTTCCTTTATTTTTCCTGCCTTATCTCTGCCCATGAAGACCCTAACCAACGATGAGTACATGGCTGAAATAGTTTTGTGTTGTATGACTGTCCTGGGGAGCTATGAACAAATATCTATTCACCCTGGATAAAGAATGACACACTAAAGAAATGATTCCACCCAAGTCTACCTTGTGAGCCAGTGAGTTTACTGGGGCTACATACATACATACATACATACATACATACATACATACATACATGTCTTCGAGCATGGAGGACTCAAAGACAGCTACATTGCTACAAAGCTCGCCACAGTATACATGACAACTCCTGAAAGCTGCAACCCTGAGGCTCTCTGTACAGCTTGCAGGCAGCTCAGCCAGTTGGAGGGTCTCCTTTTCCCAGCAAATGGTTGCTGCTTATATAACTTTGAAAAAAGAAACTGTGGGTCTTGTAAGTTTTAGGAACTTCCTAAGATTTGTAAGTTGTTCCAGAGGTTTTAGGTGCCTCCTTCAATTCCCAGGAAATAGGTACACATCTGGGTTGTACTGATAAATTATAATGTGCTGTTTAAGCCTGGGAGCCAGGAGGACCAGTATATTCTAATATCCTTCAAGAACCTGTGACCCAGAAGATAAATGATTTCCAACAGAGGTTACTATTGTTGATCTCATAATATAAAAATGCCTGCAGTGGAAAAGAGAGAGCAGAAAGAAGTTCATCCATGCCAAAAACACTCTGCTCTGCCCAGAACTCTCCGTCAGAAACTCAAGCTGATGGTTTCAAGGCTTCCCCAGCCATTTCTGCTAGTTGACTCCAAGTACCAATTCTATGATGATGTTACCGTCCTGCTCTTATTTTGTCTTGTACTTGAAGGCCTCCCCCAAGGGGACACTCTGCTCTTCTCCACTAGGGACTCGCATTCAGGAACTCCAGAAGACTCCTTCAACTAACTTCCCCAGGCGATTTCTGCTGGATGCTTTCAAACCTTGATTTGATCATATTGCCTTCTGTTGCTATCAGTTGGGCTACTCTAGTCTTTCTGTGGGACGGTATAGGCGCCTGATTTGATGTTTTGCAGTCTGTCTGCTGCTTCTATCTGTCTGCTCCTTGCTATTTGTTCTTTTACTTTTGCTTGCTTAATAAATTACTTAATAAATGTATCCATTCAAATCTGAAAACATGATTGTCATAGACAATTTTCTGAACTACACAGAACACGTGTTTCAATTTACTGTGTGCTCTAGTTTCATTCTGTTGCTGTGACAACTGTCATACCTAAAAACAGCCTAGGAGAGGAAAATATATAGTTGCCTTACACAGATCACAGATCACCATTGAGGGAAGCTGGGCAAAAATTAAGCCCCTTACTGTGCGATTCAAGGCAGGTGCTCTACCACTGAGCCACATCCCAGCCCCTCACTAGGGGATTCTAGGCAGGTGCTCTACCACTGAGCCACATCCCAGCCCCTCACTGGGGGATTCTAGGCAGGTGTTCTACCACTGAGCCACACCCCAGCCCCTCACTGGGAGATTCTAGGCAGGTGCTCTACCACTGAGTCACAGCCCAGCCCCTCACTGGGGGATTCTAGGCAGGTGCTCTACCACTGAGTCACAGCCCAGCCCTTCACTGGGGGATTCTAGGCAGGTGCTCTACCACTGAGCCACACCCTAGCCCCTCACTGGGGGATTCTAGGCAGGTGCTCTACCACTGAGCCACATCCCAGCCCCTCACTGGAGGATTCTAGGCAGGGGTTCTACCACAGAGCCATGCCCAAAGTCAGTAAAATCTTCAGAGCACAAGAGAATTTGTGGGAAGTATCTGCTCATCCATCCAATGACACTCTAAACTCTTCTGAATGCTGGCCATTCTATTAAACAGTACAGGGAGGTTTTGAAAAATTTGAAGAGTAAGTGAGAACTTAAGAACATCAGGAAAAGCCAGGCAGTGGTGGCGCACACCTTTAATCTCAGCACTCAGGAGGCAAAGCCAAGTGGATTTCTGTGAGTTCGAGGCCAGCCTGGTCTAGAGCGAGATCCAGGACAGGTACCAAAACCACACAGAGAAACCCTGTCTCAAAAAAAAAACAAAAAAAAAACAGGAAAGCTATGATTCAATCTTTAGCTCCAAAAACATCTTAGATTTTAGATATTGATATCAATTAATCAATTATTCCTTAAGTAAGTACTGAATGGGGGCGCTCCACTCAGAGACTGATGTAAACTGAACATTGTGGCTCACATCATAATCCCAGCATTTGAGAAGCAGAGGCAGAAAAATCATGAGTTCAAGGCCAGCCTGGGTTTCATAGCAAAAATTTGCCTCAAAAAGGGGGAGATGAGCTGGGAAGATGGCTCCATGGATTAGAAAGTGTACTTGCTGTGGAAGCATGTGGATCCGAGTTCAAATCCTCAGCACCCATGTAAAAGCTGGGTGTGTCCACACACATCCACCCACAAACCCAACGCTGTTGGGGATGGAGACAGAGGGACCACTGGAACTTGCTAGCCACCATCTTAGCTCCAGGTTCAGTGAGAGACCCTGTCTCGAGGGAATATGGTAGAAACTGGTGGAACAGGTCACCCAATGTCTTCCTCAGGCTTCCATGCACACAAACACACACACACACACACACACACACACACACACACACACACACACCATAAAGACAGAAACAAACAAAAAAATGCTGGGCCTGCTGGCTGGCTGGAAGCAGGGAAATTTATTACTATCCCAGAATTCACATTGAACTGCTGGGTGAATTAATAATAATAACAATAATAATAATTTCAACAATTGCAGAGCTTGCAGCCACTGAGCTGGGTACGAAATGCCCTTTATTTCATTGCCTTCCTTATTATTCCCCAATCACCAGTAAAGAGACTGAAGCGCACAGAATTTAAGGATTCGTGACTCCCAGAAGCTCTTTCCAATTGATGAGTAATTTTTCTAATGTTCAGAAACATTTTGGAATATTCGGACTCATGATGGCCTCTTTCCTCTTAGCTGTTGGTCCACCCGGATCTGCCATGCCCCTCCCCCACCCCAGTGAAGTCCCAAGACATGAAAGGTCAAACAGAATATTGGATAATAGTCGCACGTTTCCTCTTGGGCTGCTGATAATAAATGAATAATTTTTTTTAAATTAAAACTCTTGCCAAGGTCACACAACTTCTAAGTGGCAAAACCGAGCCTCTGCCCTATGCCGCTTGGATCCACAGCCTGTCCTCTTGACCATGACATTTTCCAAATTAATCACATAAAGACAGTTTGCTGCAGCCAGGAACCTGAGCTCACTCCAATTAGCAAGGAAAGAATTGTAGGTTCTGACTTCACTCTCTCCACCCAGCTCCTGGGTCAGGTTGCCATGTTGTAGGCTAATACTTTTTTTTTAAATAGTAGTCTCATTTTTTTTCTTTCTTTCTTTCTTTGTGAAAGAGTGGGTGGTGTTATGCATGTGTGTATGTGTGTGGGTGGGTGAGCTCACCCATGTAGGTATATGTGAAAGCCAGGGGTCAACATCTGGTCTCTTCCTCAGTTGCTCTCCCTGTTACTGTTTGAGTCAGGGGTTCCCACTGAACCTGGAGCTCACCATTTAAGCTAGACTGGCTGCAAGTGAGCCTCACAATCCTCCTGTTTCTGCCTTGTCTCCCCAGTCCTAGGGTGACAAGTATGCACCTCCACAGTCTCTTCGTGGAGACTGAAGCTCGGGTCTAGGGGGAGGGGCAAGGTGGTATGAAGGGAGGGAAGAAAGCCAAATTTGACGGTCCTGTGGTGGTTTGAATGATGTCCTCAAAGTCTCAGGCATTCAAACGATTGGTCCCAGTTGGGGTGCTGTTTGGGAGGCTTAGGAGGCGTGCAAGTGTGTCAGTGGGGTTGGGCTTTAAGAGTTAAAAGACTCACACCATGTCTCCTGCACTGTCTTGGAGTTCAAAATGTGAGCCCTCAGCTTCCTGTTTCTGTTGCCATGGCTTCGTTTTGCCATCACGGACTCTGCTGGAACTATAAGGCCAAATAAATTCCTTCTTCTGTAAATTGCCTTGGTCATGGTGTTTCATTCCAACAATTGAAAAGTAACTAATATAGTCAACTTGACATAATGAGGAATCACATGGGGAGTCTTGGAATTGTCTAGATTAGCTTGGGCTGTAAGGTGTGTCTGGGGGAGGTGTCTTTTTTTTAAATAACTTTTTCACAGATTTATTTATTTTATGTATGTGGTGATCTATCTGCACGTACACCTGTGTGCAGAAGATGACATCAGATCCCATTATAGATGGCTGTGAGCCACCATGTGGTGGCTGGGAATTGAACCCGGGACCTCTGGAAGAGCTGCTAATGCTCTTAACTGCTGAACCATCTCTCCCAGAGGAGGTGTCTTAATTGTGTTGTTGAGGTGGAAAACCCACTCACCTCTATTGATGTGGGAGTACCATGTCACAGCCGTGCCTGAACTGCGTGGAAGGGAGAAAGGGGAGGGAATCCCAGCATGCATGCTCTCGTTTCCTCAAAGCTCAACTGTGGATGTGTTGTGACTAGCCACTTCAAGTTCCCACCACCTTGACGTCCCCACAGTTATGGACTGTAACTTAGAACTGGGAGCCAAATAAACCCTCTCTCCTATAAGCAGCTTTGTTGGGGTATCTTATCATAGCAACAAAGATGAAATGAAAACTCTCATGGTTTCTTTCAAATGTCATATGATGCAGACATAGATGCTCTGTGTGTCTGTGTGTGTGTGTGTGTGTGTGTGTGTGTGTGTGTGTGTACCTATAGATGATACAGCTGTACAAATGGATGATATAGATATGACATAGAAGCAGAAAGGAAACTATTTCAGAGCAGGAAGGGAACCAGCTGGAGGAAGAGGAGAAAAAGAGAAGGGAGTGAAGGTGAGTATGGGGACATTATAATGATATATGTATGAAAATGTCATCATGAAACCCATAACTCTTTTAGTGTGGCTTTTTTCTGGGGGTGAAGTTTTCCTGATGTGTGTTAGGTTCTGGGTTCTACCGAAGGCAGAGGGGAGGAAGGAAGAGAGGGAAGACATGAAGGGACTAGGAAAAGGGAAGGAAGGAGAAGAAAATGTAGGTACAAATAAATAAAGGAAGAGGAAATAAAAGAGCGAGGAAGAAACGGGAAGGTGGAGGAAGGGAGTGGAAGAGAGAGGTGAGAAAGGAGAAGAGAGGGGGCACCCTCCAGACTGTGACTCCTTCCGGTATCATTATGGCTTGAATAGAAAGTATGTTGAATATTTGGTCCCCAGGAGGCCGTGGAAAGTGATGGAAACTTCAAAGGATGTAGGATCTCGTTGGAGGAAGCAGGTCACACATACACAAACAAAAATCACCTTGGCAGGTGTGATGGCACTGTAATTCCAGCACTTAGATGTTGAGGCAGAAGGATTACAAGTTTGATACCAGCCTGGCCTACATAGCAAGACTCTAGAGACCCCTCAGAAAATAAATAACAAAAAAAAAAAAAAAAATAGAAATACATTCCCCAAAAGAGTGAGTTTCACTAGATGTAAAGTATATCTCATTAAAACAGACACATATTAAAATAAAAGAGAAACCATTCTTTTTTAACACAGTCTCTATTCTAGTTTCGCTTCTGTTGCTGTGATAGAAACACCCTGAGCAGGGACTGGAGAGAGATCTCAGTGGTGAAGAATGCACATCGCTCCTGCAGAACTCCAGTTCAGTTCCCAGCACCCACACTTGGCAGCTTACAACCATCTGTAACTCCAGTTCCAAGAGGTCCAACACCCTCTTCTGGCCTCCACATGCACTGCACACATGTGGCACACCATGAGGTATATACACACGTACACACACACTTAAATAAATCTTAAAAAAAAAAAAAAAAAAAAAAAAACTTAAAGCCACCTTGACCAAAAGCAGCATAGTAAAGAAAGGGGTTTTTTCAGCTTACAATTCCAGGTTACAGCCCATTACCAACGGGAAGTGAAGGCAGGATCTTGAAACATTCCATCCACAATCAAGAGCAGGGAGAACAAACTCGTGGATTCTCTCCTTTTCCATTTCCCGATCACTCTGTCCACCAATTTTCTTTTGCCTTCCCCCTCAGGGTAGCTTCCCCTCTCTTTCCCTGACAGCCTCCAGACTCTAATTATTCCATCCTTTCAGTGTCTGTGTTTATTTCTAAGATATTTGCCGATGTGCTTGCCACATAACACTTATATTCCCAGTTCCCTGATCACAGATTTTACAATCCTCCAGTGTGAAGAGTATCTTCTATTTTGGTAATGCCTCTTTTTATTCTCTGTCTGATGTATAAAGGGGTATTTATGCAGGCATTTTTATATCCCTGTGAGGTAGTTAGGGAAGGAAAAAGGAATTTTTTCCAGATGGAAAAATACCTAGACATTAACGTGGTGCTGCGGGTGTGGAAAACAACCAAAATTGAGAATGTGGTAAGTGTACCGTGTGTAACTGCATGCAACTATGGGATCTCTCTGAGTATCAACTGCAATCACATGGTGTACCCACCCCCCAGGGACAGGTTCCAGGCCAGTGCCTACCCCATCACCCCTTCAGATGACTCTGAGTCCAAGCCAGAAAACATGGCAACACAGTGCATTCTCTCTAGAAACATATGCCTTCTGGGTTGCTGGATTTGTCCGACATTCCTGGCAGATATTTCCACAAAATACATCATGCCCATGTCATTGTGCATGTCACAGAGCACTCTCCACAGAGCTCAAACTTCCCCTCCAGGGAGAAGAAGGAGAGGTTTCTAAGACTCTGGAAGTGAACAAATGTCACATGCCTGGAAAAGCCAGAGCTTCTAAGATTCTCAGGAGCCCCTCCCCAGGCTCTGGAAACACTAAACAATTGCTAGAGGAGACTGTGACCAGCCACACTGGGAAGGGAAGAATCTCAGCCCATCACGTAAAGAACTCAGGGTTGTGGCTGTCACCCTGTGATGCCACTGTATTTGAATCATTCCTGCTCCTCTGAGTAACCCTGTTAGTAACCCAATCAATCCCCCAAGTTGTGGTGATATATCACTTGCCTGGAGATCAGAGGAAAAAGCCAGCCACAACACAGAAGTCATGCAGTGTTAGCACATGCCTTTAATCCTATCACTCAGAAGGCAGTATCTCTGTATGTTCAAGGCCACACTGGAAACAGAGCCAGGTGTGGTGGCACGTGCTATAATTCCAAAACTAGTTAACCATGGGGTCTGGAGGTCTGTACAGACAGACATAAAGTGACAGAGCTGTGTATGAAGAGGAAGTGATGTAACTGAACAGAGAGAGCAAATCCGATGGCAGAACAGAAAGGCATATAGACATGGGTAGACAGGAAATAACTTGCATTTGGAAGCTGCAGAGTTGGTGAGGTAAGGTTAGCTGTGGCTTTCCCCATTTCCCTGATCTCTCCCAGGCTTTCACCCATATATCTAGCTCCATGTTTTTTGTTTAATAAGACCATTTAGAAATTCGTCTACACCAAGTTGGGCTTTGTAATCATTACTTTGCTTTGCTGCTGGTTCCCTATCTGAGATAAATAGAGGTGTGTGTGTGTGTGTGTGTGTGTGTGTGTGTGTGTGTGTGTGTGTATGTGTGTTCACAGGACAGAAGCTAGAGGACAACTCTAGTGTCTTTCCTCAGGTTCGGCAGTCACTTCACTAGTAGAACATGGTCCCCTGAACAAAATAGCTGCCATCTTCATTAGATCAGAGGTTTCTACTTGCTAGAGATCATCAGGATTCTGTCAACTGCTGACATTCTCTCATAGGGAGGACCATTGGTCAGTCACTGAGGCTCCAGATGACCCCCTAGATATTTGTATGCAATTCTACCGCACTCGCACATGTAGCCTCAGAGTCTCAGGAGGTGCTAGAGTCTGGTGGGGGCTAGTTGGATGGAGGGGGTTCCATCTATGAGGATATTGGGCAGCCATCATTCATGCTGAGTGAAGACCTCCCCATGAGGCTGCACTGAGGTCCCCTACGCTCCTGCCAATAGCCCCTCACTCATGCTCTGTAAGTAAGGCTGATCGGTTCCCCAGGGTGAACTTCGGTGAACTGTACTTTGGTTTGTCGTTGGGAAGTTAGGAGGAAGAGTTGGCTGTTATTTACAGCTCCCCGGGGAGGCAATTCTCTAGAGACATTTTGTGCTATCCCCCCCCACCTCCTCCATTAGTTCTTCTTAAAATGAAACCTTGATACTTCTCCTATGTAGCAATGAGCCCCTCTCCTCGAAACTGACCCATGCTTCATGATCACAGTACAGCAAGGCACTGGCACTGAGTGACCTCCAAGGAGTAGGGCAAAGACAGTAGGTGTCTCCAGCATGTCCCTTGTTTCTGGGGCCCAGCTGCAATGCTATGTGAAAGCCCTGTGGCTAATATATGATTCAGTTCCAGGGCACCACCCAGCTTCAGCCCCACAAACGGTCGGCCTCCACCAGACATAGGAGCCAAGAGGCCAGCTGGCAGCTCAAGCTCCAGACATGGTGTTGTGGGGTCTGACGCTCTGAAATTGTTATGCCCAAGTCTCTGAATTCCCCAGAGACCATCAAGGAGTCTGAACTGTATGCAAAAGCAAAGACTCTTTATTCAAGCTCGGGCTTGGGCTCTCCCTCTGTCTGATGCAGCCAGCGGTGAGAGCAGAGAGCCCCAAGCCCCAGTCTGGGTAGGGTTTTATCATAGCAGAAGTCGGGGTGAGGGGATTTCCAGGGTTCAGGAGACTGATTGGCTGACATTTGTCTGGGGCTATCTTGGTGAAAGGGAATATGTGTGTGGTGGGCTCAGGGACTCTGATGATCTTATCTAATCTTACCTAACAGTTTGGAATGTCAGGTACTTTGTCTTAGATGCCCGCCTGTTCCTGGGTAGTGCCAGGGTGGTGTCAGCTTGTGGCCTTTCCTGGAGCCAGGTGTTGCCTTAGAGTAAACTGAAACTCAGACCTATTTTCTGCCTGATCTCTATGGAGCCTGTCATGGCAGCAGTGTAGCCAAGCTGCTGCTTGGGTCCCACAGAAACAGCCCAAGCAGACATGAAAGTTTACCCAAAGCAAGATTTAATTGGATTGGGCAGCACAACCTGACTGGCCAGCCAAGGCCAACAGCACAGGCTCGGGAGCCGACTGCGTCCCAGACTC
This sequence comes from Peromyscus eremicus, assembly GCF_949786415.1. Classification (NCBI taxonomy): domain Eukaryota; kingdom Metazoa; phylum Chordata; class Mammalia; order Rodentia; family Cricetidae; genus Peromyscus; species Peromyscus eremicus. The sequence continues at coordinate 28,846,057 of NC_081438.1, read as the reverse complement.
AGGGGTTTTTAAGCAAAACGAATCATAACCGTTTGTTTTTGTTTTTGTTTTTGTTTTTGTTTTTTGTTTTTTTGGGTTTTTTTGTTTTTTTGTTTTTGTTTATTTTTGGGTTTTTTTTTTGTTTTTGTTTTTGTTTTTGTTTTTTGCTTATACAGGTGTCAGGAACCAATCAGGACTTAGGGCATTTGTAGTGGGTGGTTCGGCTCATTCCTATTGGCTGCCCCCTACTCTGTACAGTCAGACTGATATCTAAGGTGCCCCTCTGGTCGTGACAGACAGGACGTGCTGTATTTCTCCTTGTGAAACAGGATACCATGTATCTGTCCTTGGAGGAAAGGATGCCGATGTTAGCTACCAAAGGCAGAGGTGGGGGATAAGGCGAGGGAAGGGGGGGTTGTCTTGGGAACTCAAACTTTACTTGACCTTAATACAAACTGGAGACTTTGCCCAGACTGAAAACGGCTTCAGTTAGGTTCCCTCTTACAGTGGAGGCTCTCCAAGTCTTTGCAGTTGAGGCCTGGGCACTGTGGAACAGATGTCCTTTTCCCATGAGGCCCCCTCAGTTCCTGTCCCACAGAATCCATTCAGTGTTCAGCAGTTATGACCACCTGCACAAGACTGGGCCGTCAACCTTCCACCTGAAAGAAAAGGGAGCTACAGTTGCTAGGGGGAGGGGCTCCTGAGAATCTGCACTTCCTGAGGATTTACAGGTAGTTAATGTTCCTGGAGAAAAGAGACATTTTCTTCAGTGGTGAACACTGGTAAATTGCCCATCATGCTCCGGTAAACAACCCCTCATCCATGCTCCTAGATGCAACCTGAGGAAACTCATTGAGATATTAAGCAAAGGGCCTGGAGAGATGGCTCAGTGGTTAAGAGGGCATACTGCTCTCACAGAAGATCTGGGTTCAGCTCCAGCACCCACATCAGTGGCTCACAACCACCTGTAACTCCAGCTCCAGGGACAGCCTTGGCCCCCTCCCAGCAACTTCTGTCTGGGTTATGCTTGTGTTCCGTCTATTCAACCAGCCATGCTTCAGGCTAGCCCTACAAAGTCCTGCTGACCGCACCCATCCATGGCATCACCACCACAGCCATCCACTATTTCTCCTGTGGAGTCCTCTGGCCTTCCGGATTCCAGGCCAGTCTCCCTACAGCTATCAGAATGATTCCCCCCGAAAACAAGATCCCATGTGGGCTGATCTCATCACTGCTCAGCTTTGGAGTCCAAGCGTGGTCAGCAAACAGTGTGGCAGGCTGCGATTGCACAGATCCTGTGGACAGCCCTGTGCCCATTGTATACCTTATCCACCCTGCTTGCTGTACCTTAACATGCACCACCATGCCTGGATAATGAAATGCTGGGATCCAAGCCCAGCGCCTCTTGCAAAAGCAAGGCAAGAGCTCTACCAACCCAGCTACAGCCCTAGTCTTTAAGAAAGGGCTTTTGAAACCTGATTACACCATACTAGGGTGTTTATGGTAGAGGGGTGGGGCCTGAAGGCAGCCCCTCCCAGATCAGTGGAACTGTAGGCTATCACCCCAGCCATGGGTCAAGTGGCTAATGAGTGCTGGCTGACTTGTTCCTCAGAATTATGGTAGCAATTGCTGACAGATACGGTTGGCACAATGCCACAGCCCATGTCCTGCCCATCTTTCTGACTGCTGCTTAAGTACTGATCCAGGCCACCTCTATCTGGTTCTTACTAGCCAGACAACTCAGTGAAAACCTCTGCTAAAAAGGAAGTTTGTCACCGAGTGGTGGTGGTGTACGCCTTTAGTCCCAGCACTCAGGGAGGAAGAAGCAGGCGGATCTCAATGAGTTCAAGGTCAGCCTGGTCTACAAAGTAAGTTCCAGGACAGCCATGTCTGTTACCCAGAGAAACCCTGTCTCAAAAAAAAAAAAAAAAAGGAAATGTCTGTCACCCTCCTCAGGAATAGAAAGCTCTGTCCGTCTCCTTGCCATGCACAGTAGGAGGATAGTGTGGTACAGTCTGGGGTATTTTTCACTTGTCATCCATTTGCCAACATTTACTGATAACAAATTACAAAGACATTTATTTTAAACAATTAGTTGCTGTACGTGCAATTTTATCATTTATTGAAGACATGAGAAAATTTGCATAGTGATGAAAAAATTTTCAAAAGGACTGGGATTTCATGTGTGTGTGTGTGTGTGTGTGTGTGTGTGTGTGTGTGCGTGTGTGGCCTGCACCTATGTCTGTATACCCTCGTGTGTGCCTGATGCCTGTGGAGGTCCAAAGAGGGTGTTGGATCTCCTGGAACCAGAGTTAGAGATGGTTGTAAGCCACCACTTGCGTGCTGAGAATCAAACTCAGGTCCTCTCTATGAGCAACAAGTGCTCTAAACCACTGAGCCGTTGCTGGTGCCCCAGGAATTTTTTAAAATATAGTAGAAATATTGAGGTGATGAGGTTTGGACCTAAGAAGGGGTGAAGCTGGAGCAATCAGAGGTCCTCATGGTCCGCGATGTTCTCTCAGCCTGATCTTGATGCTCCACCAAGTAACATTAACACGTTGTACCCCAAATCTCCCTGCAACCCCTGGGCCTTTGCATATGCTGTTCCCTTACTGTAAATGCACACCCGCATCGACTCTCCATCTAACTGTAGGTCTGATACATCCTTTTGGACTTGGCATGAGAATTACTTGATCTCTGGACCATTCCCTGACACTTATCTCCATAGCAACACTGACTTTGTCCTCATCTGTAATCCTGTTGGGCTTCATCCCTCACATGAACATCCATATAGTCTACACTTTGGGGCCCAAGAATGCAGAGGCCACACAAGATATGGTATCCTGTCAGAATGGCTATCATCACAAAAACAAATGGAGAACCAGTGAGATGTCTCGGCAGATAGAAGAGCCTTCTTCCACCAAGCTGGGTGGCCTGAGTTCTATCCAAGACCCACAGGGTAGAAGGAAAGAACTGACTCCCAAGAGTTGTCCTCTGACCTCCATGTGTGTACCATGGCACGCATGTGAGCATGTGTGTGTGTGTGTGTGTGTGTGTATGTGCACATGTGTGTGTGTGTGTGTGTGTGTTAGAGGCATTGGAACTAGAGTTACAGACTGCTGTGAGCCACCACGTGGGTGCCGGGAATCTAATCCAGTACCCTTAACCATTAAGCCATCTCTCCAGCCCCTTATTACATTTTTAAAAGTTACCCTATGCGTGTATGTTCATGGACAAACGTGTGCTGTGGTTTTAGTTGGGAGGTCAGAGGACAACTTTCAGGAGAGTTGGTTCTATCCTTCCACTGTGTGGGTTCTGGGAATCAAACTCAGGTCCTCAGACTTGGCAGCCGGTGCCTTTCCTGGTGGAGCCATCTCACCTGCCCATCTATTTTCTTAAGAAAATTTCTCACTCTCACAAAAAAAAAAAAAAAAAGCTGCTCCCACATAATACAAATGATCACCTTCCTGGGGCCTGAGTAAAGCTTTTATTTCATTTAGCTGGCAGATGTGTTCAGTTCAGGGCTTCTGTGCAAACAACAGCCAAGAGCCAAAATGTCAGAGTTAAGCCACACCCTCCACCAGCCAGTCCCTGCAAAGGCATCGGAGCCAGGAAGACACAAGCATTTGGCTCTGGCCTCACTCAGATATAAAAATGATGCACCTTCCCAACAGCCTCCTTCTCTGGCTTCCTTTTCCACCCGGTAATCACAAAACTCTGTGTTTATGAGACTGGGAAGACGTCTCAGTCAATAAAGTGCTTGGCTCATAAGTGTGAGGACCTGATCTTAATCTCCAGAACCCACGTGAAAAAGACAGGCATGGTGGCGCACACTCATGTCCCCAGAGCTGGGAGTGGAGACGGGAGGATCCCTGGTGCTCACTAGCCAGCTGGCCTGAGGTACCTGTAAGCTCCCAGCCAGTGAGAGACCCTGCCTCAAAAAGTGGTGGGTGGTGGCCAAAGGACACTCAAGGTTGTCTGTCCTCTAGTCTCCATGCCCACACATGCGTGGACTGGTATACACAGACACACATGCACAGAGGGAGCGAGAAGGAGGGAAAGAAAGAGATCTAGAAAGAAAATTACTGAGTGTACAGGGCACCTAATCCCTCCTAAGCACTTTCTCATGCATAACTAATTTGACCCTCACCACACCCCTGCAAGGGCATCAGGCACACCTGAAGATCCTTAATATCCTGGTTAAGCCTTCCAAGTCAGGGCAAGACTGAACCTATTCTGGCAGGAGTGCGGGCCAGGATGCCTCCCTGTCATGGCTGAAACCCCAGAGGAGCTGAGACATGCCACTTTAAGAGACCACAGACACATCGAGGCTGCTGGCTTCAGAATGGTGCTCCGGACAGGGGACAACCCCATCCTAAATGATGCACAGACGAATTGGCCCAACCTGACTGAATCCCCACACACCTCGCCATCTCCAAATCTAGAACTCAGATCCAATGCTAGGTGGAGAAAGCCCAATCAGATTGGGGATTCCCACTTCTGGGCGTACTGCATTGAATCCCAGAATCTTGTGAGAGGTGCCAAGTTGTGAGGGGGGAACTTCACCAATGCTCTGCCTGTGGGGTCTCAAAACTCCCAGAATCAAAAAGGGCCCGTATCTCCCGAAAAGGTGTGGAGCATTCCAGGTACGGTAATGACACCTTTGTAACTATGAACCCAAACTCTTTTACTTACAAGGTTCAGCTTTTTTTCCCTTTTTTCTGTTTTTCAGGTGTGTGGGGGTGTGTGTATGTTTGTGTGTTTGTATGGGTTGTTTTATGTTTTGTTGTTGTTGTACCTGTGTGGGGCACACACGTGTAGGTGCTCATGTGCACAGGTTGTCTTGAAGTTGCTATTACTGTGAAGAGACACCATGACCAAAAGCGTGCAAAGGAAAGAGTTTATTTGCCTTACATATCCAGAATTACAGTCCAATGAAGGAAGACAAGGCAGGAACCCAAACTGGCTAGAAAGGAGCTAATGCTGAAGTCATGGAGGGGTGCTGCTTACTGGCTTGCTCCTCATGACTTGCTCAATCTGCTTTTTTATAGGATCACCAGCCTAGGGGTGGCACCACCCACAATGGGCTGGGACCTCCCCTATCAATAACTATTTAAGAAAATTCCCTGTAGGCTTGCCTACAGTCTGATCTTATGGAAGCTTTTTCTCAATTGAGGCTCCCTCTCTCTGACGACTTTAGTTTGTGTCAAGTTGACATAAAACTAACAGCTCATAGGTGTATGTGTGCCCAGGGTTAATGTCAGGAATCACATTCCATCAGTCTCCTTCCACCTTGTCCTATGAGGCAGGGGGTCTCACTTAAACCCAGAGCTCACTCACATGCCTAGCCTCCCTAAACCGCTTGCTCTGGGGATCCCATCCCCATCTTCACCTTGTTAGGCTAGGTTACAGATGGGCCACCAAACCCACCAGGCTCTTATGTGGGTTCTGGGGATCCGAACTCCAGTCCTCACACTTTACAAGTGAGTGCTTTAACCACTGAGCAATCTCCCCAGCCCATTTGCCAATGATGCTCGGGCCCCTGAAGAGGGGAATTCAAAGCCTGAGTTCTGACATTATTATGCACTCAGGCAAACTGTTTACCTTTAGGCTTCAGTTTGTTCTTGTCTAAAATAAGCCTAAATGATGGAGCTAATGACCGTGTCAACATTAGGAAGACAGTCCATGTGAAGATTATGTGGCACAACTAACATTCTGAGGAACACTATTTTGATGTCTCAGCACTGCAGATTAAAAGTAGGGCCCCACACATGCTAAGCAGATGCCCTACCACTGAGCCACACTCCCGCCCTTCACTGGGGGATTCTAGGCAGGTGCTCTACCACTGAGCCACACCCCAGCCCCTCACTAGGGGATTCTAGGCAGCTGCTCTACCACTGAGCCACACCCCAGCCCCTCACTGGGGGATTCTAGGCAGGTGCTCTACCACTGAGCCACACCCCAGCCCCTCACTGGGGGATTCTAGGCAGGAGCTCTACCACTGAGCCACATCCCAGCCCCTCACTGGGGGATTCTAGGCAGGTGCTCTACCACTGAGCCACACCCCAGCCCCTCACTGGGGGATTCTAGGCAGGTGCTCTACCACTGAGCCACACCCCAGCCCCTCACTGGGGGATTCTAGGCAGGTGCTCTACCACTGAGCCACACCCTAGCCCCTCACTGGGGGATTCTAGGCAGGTGCTCTACCACTGAGCCACACCTCAGCTCCTCACTGGGGGATTCTAGAAAAGCAATGTACTGCTGAACTATGCCTCCAACTTGGTAAATTCTGCTGTTTTGTCCTCCATGTGTCCCGAGACCAAGACAACAATAATTAAGAAAGGTAGTCCTTGCCAACACCCTGGAACTCTTTTCTTTAAGTGCCACACGTGGCTCATGGCCTGGCACAGGGGAAGACAGAGCTCCTCGTAGACACTACAAAGGCCCAGAGCACAAGGTCATCCAACACACCCCAACTGGAGGCTGATGGGAGCCCTGCAAATCAGCACAACATGAACACACAGGGACAATACAAGGGCAATCTCTGGTGGCACAAAGCCAGACAGCAAAATGGCCATGTAGAGACAGGACACTTGGGGGTTACCCTTAACCACATCTTTTCCATATTTGCAAAGGGAGCATTGTGACTTCACACACAGCTAATTCCCAATGGCGCACAGTCCACTGGTGAAGTCACCATGGGGTGTGTCCCCAGCAGGAATCCCCGGCTAGTCCCTGTTGTGGTAGTTAACCTACACTGTTGACCTGATGAGACTCGGAATCATCTGGGAGGCACAGCACTGGGTTTGTCTATCATGGTGTTTCCAGGGAGGCTCATCTGATGTGGGAAGATCCACCCTGAATGTAGGCAGCACACTTCCCTGGGCTGGGATTCCGGACTGAACAGAAAGAAAAAAAGCGAGCTGAACGCCAGCATCCATCTCTCTCTGCTTCCTGACTATGGATGCCAGCTGCCTCATGTTCTGGCGGCCATGACTTCCTCACCATAAAAGACAGCTCCCAAACTGTCCTTCCTTCCTTGAGTGGCATTTGTCAAGTATTTTGTCATAGCCAATTAAAAAAAAAAACTAATACACCTTTCCTACTCAAAACAGACCCCATTATACCCATCTACAGAAATACATGGGGGCCATCTTTGAGATCACACATTCTGTGGGACTAGTGTCAACCATCCCCCACCGATTGCCTGCGTACCACTATCATCCACCTAGGGGTGCCTACAGCTGAGTTGAGGTTGGCAGAGTCCCACACCTTCTGATAGTTCCTTTTCTCAAAGTAGCTGAAGGGCACACAACCTCCACGAAGTCTCACCTCCTTGTCCCTCCAGCCGTCTTCAGTAAAAACGTACAGGTCCTTGAGGTCATCTCTCAGTGGGATTACAGCACGTGGGAGAAGCTGTCGTGCTGTGTGAGCAGCAGGGAAGAATCTGACTTACGGCTAGTGGCCCCACCGGGTCAAGCAGCTCTAATCCTTGGTGACCATTGAACATACTGTGTACTGAGGACACCATGGACACAAGCCATTGTGTCTTCCAGTGTGTTAGGTGGGTCATTGTCCTTAGGTGATAAAGACTGACTGCCACCTACCATATAATGATACCCCTCCTCATCTTCACCGCCATGGTGCCTGAGGTCTCACCAAAGCCCTCGTCTAGAATCCCCCAGTGCGTGGCTATGGCATGGCTCTGTGGAAGGGTGTCTACCTGGAATCCCTCAGGATGTGGCTTACAGGAGATGGGCAGGTGTGACCCTCTTGCTTTGGTTGACAGTGTTCAGCACTTGTGCTGGACTCTATCTAGGCTGTCTGACTTGCCTCATCCTAATCGCTCTGTAGTGGGTTTCACTGCTTGCTAAAGGCATAGGCTAGTGGTTCTCAGCCAGCACCAACTAGTAGGAAGAGCCCCCCCCCCTTCAGCTCCCCAAACCTCACTTCTCACTACTCACTTTCTAGCCCCCCCAGCACTTGTACCTGAGTGCCTGTAGGGAGCCCTGGACCTTCTGGTAGGTGGTACATGCTGCAGAGGAGAAGCCTTTGCCATCCCCACTCCCTGTTGGAAACAAACAGAGGAGTCACAGCCAGGAAAAGAATGGTGTTGTGGGAGCCCTTCCTAGACCCCCTTGGATGCTCATTTGATGGCTGGCACTGCAGCAGCCTTCATAACCATATGAGGATGGAAGTTGTACACTGAGTACTCAGATTGACACAGAGGCACTTGCCTAGTGTTTGTTAATCCCTGGAGAGGGTTGGGGGAGAGGTAGAGACAGGGAGATATAGAGAGAGGAAGATGGACAAAGGTATCTATCTCCAGAGGTAAGAAACAAGGGCTGGAGAGATGGCTCAGCAATTAAGACGACACACCGCTCTTGTAGAGGACCCAAGTTTGGTTCCCAGCACTCATGTCGGACAGATCACAACTGCCTGAAACTCCAGCTCCAGGAGATCCAACACTGTCTTCCGGCTTCTTTGGGCACCCCCACACAAATGCTCATACACACATATACATAAATGAAAAATTTAAATGTTGAAGACTTTATATAAAACCGGAGCTAGAGAGATGACTCAGTAGGTCAGAGTCCTTGTCCGGCAAGTATGAGGACCTGTGTTCAAATCCCAAGCACCCACTTACAAATCTGGGCATGAAATAAAAGCAGGACACAGACATGTATGTTCAGTAACTCCAGCATTGGGGGTGGAGACAAGTGGATCCCAGGACCTCCTTGGCTAGCCAGCCTATCCAAAATGGTGAGCTGGTCTCTTCCAGCTTGGGAGAGATCCTGTCTCAAGAGACCCATTCTCAAGGTGGAGACATTTGATACCTCCTCTGGCTTCTGCAAGTGTGCATATATATGAGTGTGTACACCTACACACACACGGGGGAGGGGCGGGGAGGAAGAGGAAGAGAAAGAAGAAGAAGCCAAACTATACTCACCGAGTCATCTTGATCATAAGGCATCTCTCCTGAGTACCATGGTTGTGATCAGTCAGTCTGAAGGCAAGTCACACCCTTGCTACAGATTAGAACTAGGAGAAAGAATGTACAAGTCTGGAACATTCTTTTTAGAAGTCTCTGCTTGGAGAGTGTGCCAGCTCCTTGTTCTGTCCTGATACCAAAGAGAAGTTGCCCTTTTGGTCTCATAACCAGGATCAATGGCTGTGTGTTCTCCATCACACAGTCCCCTGTACAAACTGAATACTGCGGGGTTCCCCAGTGTCCACACACCCTGCCAACTCATACAGGTCCCTGACATTGATACAGGCAATGAGGTCCACCTCAGGCACAGGGCAGGAAGAACTACAGACCTATTCACCTCTGACTGTAGTGTCTGATAGACAATAAACAGGAGTAGAACCATCTGGAACCCTGGCATTTCCATCATGTTGTCGTTTTCAAAACCTGAAGTATGGAGCTGGGGAGACAGCTCAGTGTATAAAGCATTCATCATTCAGGCATGAGGACATGAGTTCAGATACCCAGCGACCAAATAAAAAGCTGGACATGGCAGGGCACACATCTGTCATCCCGGCGCTCCCACAAGGAGATGGAAACAGAGACAGGAAAACTCTGTGAGGCTTGTGGGTCACCAAGTCTGATAGCATGTTCTGATCCCCCCAGGAACCACCCTGTGGAAGGAGGGAACCTACTCCCACAAGTCCTCTGACAACCCATTCGCACTCCAAGAAACACACGTGAATGCACACAAATAATGAAATGTTTAAAATAAAAAATAGGGAAAAAAGTCCATTCCAATTCATTAAGCCCTTTTCGCTTTTGGAAAACAAGTATGGAGGTATGTGCCTGTAATCTTAGCTCTGAAGACACGGAGACAGGAGCATCAGAAGTTCAAAGACCTCCTCATTCACAGAGCATATTTGAGGGCGGCCTGGAGTATACAGGACCCTGCAGAAAAGAAAGAAGAAAGCTTTTGGAGACAAAGTCTTGCTATAAGGCCAGTCTGGCCTCCAACTGAGGACCTTCCTGTCTCGGTCTCCCTAGTGAGAGGGCTTTCTGTGAACACCATTATGCTAAACTAAAACATCATTTTAGATCTATTAACTTTATTTTATGTGTGTGAATTTTTTTGCCTACATGCACATACGTGCACCACATGCACAGAGGTCAAAAGAGGGTGTTGGACTCCCTGGAACCCAAGTCAAGACTGTGGTGAGACACCATGGAGGTGCTGGGGATCAAACCTGGATCATCTGCAAATTACACTTAACTGCTGAGCCATCTTTACAGTCGATGGGCAAAAACTCAAAAATACCGGAGCAGGTCCTAGTGGCACAAGCCTGCCATCCCAGATTTTTAGGAGGCTGAAGTAGAAAGATCTCAAGTTAAAAGCCTGTTGAGCTACTGTGTGAGTTCAAGGCCAGCCTGGACCACTTAGTGAGTGGTTATTAAAAAAATAAGAAAAGAGTTAGGAATGTAGCTCCTAACTACATTAAGAACTTGCTTAGACTACCCCCAGTGAGGGGCTGGGGTGTGGCTCAGTGGTAGAGCACCTGCCTAGAATCTCCCAGTGAGAGGCTGGGGTGTGGCTCAGTGGTAGAGCTCCTGCCTAGAATTCCCCCAGTGAGGGGCTGGGGTGTGGCTCAGTGGCAGAGTGCCTACCTAGTTACGTGTGAGGCCCTGGATTCCATCTCTAGTGTCACAAAGAAAGGAAAGAGGGAGAGAGAGGAGGGAAGGAGCGGAGACTGGAATTCCATATAGATAAGATTATGCTAAACTAGCACATCCCTCCTTTGAAAGAATCCAAGTGTCTGAGTCCAGAACAGTTCTGGCCTGCAGTCCACCTAAACAATAGTAACAATCCTCCTGGGTCACACAGTGATGAAGGGAATAGTCCCTGGTGTGGAAGAGTTGTGGGTTCTAGAGACAGAGAATCCATTCATACAAAGACAGGTCAAAGCCATTAAGGTAATGAACCTAAGGATCGTGGGAGAATTGAGAATGACTTGCTAACTTGACTCTCGAGATGACAGTTGACAACCTCAAAGACGGCTCAGTCACACTTTGTAGGGACCACACAAAGAACCATGTACCATGTCATGTGCCGTAATTCCAGGAATGGTGAGCTGGGAGGTAGAAACAGGCAGGTCCCTGCAAGCTCATGGGCCAGCTAGCCTTGTCTCAAACAAAAGGAGACAAAAGGGTGTTCTCTGACTTCACATGTGTCACACACACACACACACACACACACGCACACGCACACGCACACACACACACACACACACACACACGGAGGAAAAGAGGGTCAGAGCTGATGTTCCACAGAAAGTGACACTGCAGTGGGTGACCATGAAGACGGATTTAGACCGAATGGCAGAGCGCTGTGAATGCCCCAACGAATTTTTGTCTGTGTGATTTTTGAGGCTTTTCAGCAGAGCAATAACATGTTTTTATCTCAGCCACAGAGCAGTGAGTAGATTGCCCCAGCGGGAGAGATTAAAGACTAGGAGACCAGCGACATTTTCTGTAATCGTTCACTGGGATATGGGCTGCTTTCAAGTTCAAGAAGTCAGGGACATGATGACAAAGCACGTTCCAGGGAACTACACCAGGCAGGTCTTGGTGAGTAAAAGAAACTTAGGGCTTTAAAGGAAGCTAAGGGACTTGGGAGGTGTTCAGTGGGTGAGAGCTCTTGCTGAGCAAACCTGAGGACCTGAGTTCAAATTCCAGCATCCATGGAAGAAGCTGTATTCCAGCTCTGTGAAGGAACAGGGACAGGCCAGGGCTTCTGGCTACCAGCCTTCTAGCTCCAGGTTCCAGGAGACACCGTGTCTCATGAGAATGAGGAGGCCAGTGTTTACAACTACCTGGAACTCTAACCTCAAAATGAAGGAAGAACCAGGTGTGGTGGCATACCCTATCATCCCAGTGCTGGGAAGATGGAGGCAGGATGATTGTGAGTTCAAGGTCAGTCTGAGCTACATATCAATACCTTATCTCAAAAATTAAGAATAGGGCTGGGGAGATGGGTCAGTTTGGAAAGGTGTTTCCCACTAGGCCTAACAACCTGCACAGAGGAAAGGGAAAGATGAATCCTTCAGGTTGTTCTCTGACCGTTATATGCATACCATAGCACATGTGCATCCTCACACACACAGAGGGAGAAGGGGTAGAATACATACTTTAAGTCCTCTAAGATTCTTTAACTGAGTTACATTTTAAACAGAAATGGAGACTGGGGTGCAGCTCAGTTGGTAGAGTGCTTACCTAGCATGCACAAAGCTCTGGTTCCATCCTCACTATTTTGTAAAATCAGGTGTGATGGTGCACTCTTCAATCCCAACCTTCAGGAGGAGGAGGCATGAGGATCTGTTCAAGGTCATCTTTTGATACATCTCAAGTTTGAGGCCAGCCTGGGCTACATGAGACCTTGTCTCAAAAATAACAAATAAGGGGCTGGTAAAATACCTACGTAGGAAAAGCACCTGCCACCAAGTTTGACAGCCTGAGTTTGATTCCCAGTACCCACCTGGTAAAAGGAGTGAACCAACTCCTACAAATTATCCTTAGGCCTCCACATGCACACCATGGCACATGTATTTGGGCATAAGCACACACATATACACACTAAATAAATTAATGTGATTTATAATATGTATATATAAATAGACCCAGGAAGATGATTCAGTGGCACAAGTGTGCAGACCCAAATTCAAATCCTCAAAACTCACATAAAAGCCAGATGTGGTAGTTCACATCCATAATCCAAGTGCTCCTAAGGGGGAGCAAGGTGGCAAGTAGAGGATCCCTGGGGCTTGCAAGCCAGTCAGTCTAGCCTACTTCCCCAGTGAGAGATCCTGTCTCAAAAGAACAGGGTGGATGGCTTCTGAGAAACAATACACAAGGTTGTCCTCTGACCTCTACATGCATATGCACACACATGCACATATAAACATGTAAATGGATACACATGAAGGCACACACACACACCCTCAGATAAGAGACATAGGTTTGTGGGTGGAGCATGCAGAAAGTACTGTGTATTATTGTTCTGTTGCTGTGATAAAACACCATGACCAAGGCAACTTATAATAGAAAACATTTAACTGGGCTTATGGGTTCATGGTGGCAGAGCTCACATCTCAGACTGCAAGTAGAAGGCTTGCACTAGGGATGGCATGAATCTTTGGAAACTTCACAGCCTACCCCAGAGACACACTTCCTCCAGAAAGGCCACACCTCCTAATCCTCCCCAAACAGCCACTAACTGAGGACCAAGTATTCAAATGTCTGAGACTTATGGGAACATTTCATCAAATCACCACACTGCGGTTTTCATTTCCTGGACCATATAAGATCAAATGTAGTGGCACACACCTGTAAATCCAAGACTCAGGAGGTGGAGTAAGCAGGAGGGATCAGGGGTTCAAAGTCATCCTGAGCTACACAGTTAGTTTGAAGCCAGCTTTGGCTACAGTAGACTCTGTCTTTAAAATAAGCAAACAGGCAAACACACACACAAAACACCAATACAGTTCAAGAGCAGAGCACTTGCTTGGCGTGTATAAGACTCTGGGCTCAGTCCCCATCACTCCCCCGTACTGCAAAAGACAAAGGAGAGAAAAAAGAAAAAAAAAAAAAACCTTGTCAGCCAGGGTAATAGCTAATGCTTGTAATCCCAGCACCTGGAAGCTGAGGCAGGAGGATTGGTGTGAGTTTGAGGCAGCCTGGACTACACAACAAGACCCTGACTCAAAAACAGTGGGGAGAGGGAAGAGACAGCTCGGTGGGCCAAGCATGTACTCTGGCAAGCACAAAGATTTGGGTTCAATCCCCAAAACTAGATTTTAAAAGCCTATGTGAGCCGGGTGGTGGTGGCGCACGCCTTTAATCCCAGCACTTGGGAGGCAGAGGCAGGCGGATTTCTGTGAGTTCGAGGCCAGCCTGGTCTACAAAGCGAGTTCCAGGAAAGGCGCAAAGCTACACAGAGAAGCCCTGTCTCGAAAAACAAACAAAAAAAAAAATTAATTTAGCCGGGCGGTGGTGGCGCACGCCTTTAATCCCAGCACTTGGGAGGCAGAGCCAGGCGGATCTCTGTGAGTTCGAGGCCAGCCTGGGCTACCAAGTGAGTTCCAGGAAAAGGCGCAAAGCTACACAGAGAAACCCTGTCTCGAAAAACCAAAAAAAAAAAATTTAAATAAATAAATAAAATAAAAGCCTATGTGGTGATGAACATGTGAGCCCCATGCTGGGAAGATGAAGACAGGCAGGCATCTGGGGTGCGTTGGCCAGGGAATTGCACAGCCAACTTGTTGAGTTTCAAGCTAGTGAGACACTCTATCTCAAAACATAAGGCAGAGGACTCCTGAATGATCCAGGAGGCTGGATCTACCTACCTACCTACCTACCTACACATACACACACACACACACACACACACACACACACACACACATTTAAAACCATCCTGCGATGGTTAAGAATGCTTGCTTCTCTTTGAGTTTGGTTCCCAGCACCTATAGCGGGCAGCTCACAACTGTCTGTGACTCTAACCCAGGGGATCTGAGGACCTTTTCTGACCTCCACGGGCATCTGTGTTCATGAACACATACTCCACACACATATACACGATTGAAAATGAAAATCCCATTGTTGAAGGGGATGAGGCAGAAAATGTTTCTGAGTTTGAGGCCAGCCTGAACTACAGAGCAAGACCTTGTCTCTAAAGAAAAAGAAAGAGAAACCTTTCTTAGATCTGTTCCTGGCCCTTGGAGGTAGTTCTTAATGGTGACCTCACCTATCTGGGCAATGTTTAGTCACTATTTGTTTTCTGCATTGATTCTGTGTCCCTGGCACTTAGCAAACTGCCTGTCACACAGCGAGAGGCGATCAATACGTGTTGATCCCCATGATCAAATGATTAAATGAGTGTTCTCCCTCTCCAGCCTGCAACACCAGCATCCCCATCATATCCCTCCAAGCCAAGCTCAGAGAATCCCTCAGGACCGGCCTTCCTCTGGATCCTCTTTCCTGTCTACCCTGAGAGCTAAAGGTCAGGACAGAAGCCTAGAGGATACAGGCCAGCTGCCTAGGGGAACTGCAGCTGAACAGGGTGGGACTCAAGAGAGGAGCTGATGAGGGGTCCTGCTTTGCTCCCTCCAGGGCACCAGAGCCTCTTCAGAGCAAGCAAAGCTGCTGCAGACTCAGCTTCCAGAGGTAGTGCACTATAGTCCTAACCAGGCCTCGGATCTGGATGGAGACAACCAAGAGCTTATAGACAGACAACCATTAGCTTATAGACAGACAACCATTAGCTTATAACTATCCTCTCTTGCTGTAGCAAAAGAAGGGAAACACCAGTTCCCAAAGCCACCAGGGACAGAGGTCCGAAGCCCAGGTACCCACTCATGACTAGTCTCATGTGCTAGCAGCTGGAGAGGCAGAGGGAAGCCTCACCTAGTGTCGGGGAGGCATTGGATCCTGAATTGTGTGGATCCCAGAACAGGATGCCACCGACGTGGCCTGTGTAATGCTGTGGTGGGTTCTTGATGGTCAAAATGTGGTTCTCCTAGTTAGTGTCAGTAGTCAACTTGACACAGCCCAGAGTAATTTGTGGACATTTCTTTGATTGCTAACTGATATAGGAGGGACCAGCCCACTGTGGGCAGTGCCATCCCCAAGCAGGTGGGCCTGGGCTATATAGAAATCAGTAGCTGAATGTGAGTCTAGGCTCAAGCCAGTGAGCAAGTACCTCCAGGACTTCTGCTCCAAGTTCTTTTCCTACTGGAATTCTGTCCTGCTTTAGTTCCTGCCCTAGCTTTCCTCGCTGATGGACTACAACCTTTAAGATGATATAAATCCTTTCCTCCCTAAGTTTATTTTGGTCAGGGTATTTATCACAGCAACATAAATCAAGGACCAAGAACCTCAGTATCCATGCTAGCACGAACAGCAGCAGTAGCATCTACACCAGCAGCAGCGGCAACATCAGTATCACCATCACTATCAGGGTGAGGATAAGCACCAGCATCAGCATCAGTAGTATCAGCATCAGCAACAGTGCTGACACTAGCATCACCAGGAAGATGTTCACTACTCTAGATGCAAAATGTATCATTCATGCAGCATCAGTAGCATTAGGGAGCTTGCTCAAAATGCAGTCTCCGAACTTAGCAGAGTGGCTCACACCTGTGATCCGAGCACTTGAGAGTTGGAAAGGACCAGAAGTTCAAGGCCATCCTGAGCTACACAGTGAGTTTGCACAAGATCTTACTAAAATAAAATGGTAAAATGAGAAGACTCGACGAGGTAAGCCTATTTACAGTTCATGTCTTCTATCCTTTTGAATGGGAAATAGACACACGTAGGACACAATTCAGAAGGCACACATCAGAGCCCAGCAACATGTCCCCACTCCCATTCCTCTGCAGGAATGCTGGTGGCCATGGCTTTCTTGGCATCTTTC
The DNA here is from genome assembly GCF_949786415.1 of Peromyscus eremicus. Lineage (NCBI taxonomy): Eukaryota > Metazoa > Chordata > Mammalia > Rodentia > Cricetidae > Peromyscus > Peromyscus eremicus. The sequence continues at coordinate 28,829,642 of NC_081438.1, read as the reverse complement.
CAGGAGTGCCCATGCATATGAAGGCAGCTGTGTGTATCTTACAAAAGAGATAAGCCTCTGCAAAAAGAGAAAACCTGTCCCTACATTTCTTCCCAGGTAGTCTGTCTGCTCTCTGAGTCACAGATTCTATCAGCTGGCTTCACTGTCTGTCAAATCTCCTAGGCTCTAGATGCTTGCTGGCAACTTATAGCCCAAACATATCGCACCAAGATGATGCAGATATTTATGCAAGCAAGCTAGGTTTGGTAGAGTACGCCTATGATCCCAGCGCTCAGGAGGCTGAAGCAAGAGTGAGAGTTCAAGGTCAGCTCTTTTAAGACAACAACAACAACAAAAGGCACAGAGTCAGGGAAATGGCTCAGTCAGTAAAGGGTAGGCCATGCAAGCCCAAGGACTTGAGTTCGAATCCCATTACCCTCCCCCTAAAAAACAACAACAACCAAAAAAAACCTGGATGCAGTGGTGCATGGCTGATATCCCAGCACTGGAAAAGCAGAGTCAAAAGGATCCTTAAGTAAGTCTAGCTGAATCAGTGAGCTCCAGGTTCAGAGAGAGATTCTGTCTCAAAGAATAAAGTGAAGAGTGCTGTGGGATGTTCTGTATGTTAAATGTGTTGCTCTTATTGGTTAATAAATAAAACACTGATTGGACAGTAGCCAGGCAGGAAGTATAGGTGGGACAAGCAGAGAAGAGAATTCTGGGAACAGGAAGGCTGAGTTGGAGAGACACTGCCAGCTGCCATGAGAAGATGTTAAGATACTGGTAAGCCAAGAGCCACATGGCAACTTATAGACTAATAGAAATGGGTTGATTTAAGATATAAGAACTAGATAACAAGAAGCCTGCTGTGGCGATACAGTTTATATGCAATATAAGTCTCTGTGTGTTTACTCGGTTGGGTCTAAGCAGATGCAGGACTGGCGGGTGAGAGAGATTTGTCCTGACTGAAGCAGGAAAACTCTAGCTACAAAAGAGTGGTTCAGAAAGACACTGACATTGGCTTTAAGTTTATGCACAAACACACACACACACACACACACACACACACACACACACAGATGTACACACACCACACAGGAGCACACAGATGAGGACACATGTGTACATCACACACAAATAAAATAAAAATTTTAAACAAGAATCTGGGAGTTCTAGGGACAGTACCCTAGATGTCATAGATACACTTCTTGCCAATTACAACATGGGTCAGAGGCAGGGCTTAGTGGCACCCACCTTAAATCCCAGCACTCAGGAGGCAGAGGCAGGCAGATCTCTGTGAGCCTGAGGCCAGCCTGGTCTACACAGAGAGTTCCAAGACAGCCAAGGCTACACAGTAAGATCCTATTTCTTTCTTTTCTGGTGGAGGGAGGGAGGAGTGAGACAGGGTTTCTCTGTGTAGCCCTGGCTGTCCTGGAACTTGCTCTGCAGACCAGACTGTCCTCAAACTCTGAGATCTCCTGCCTTGGTCTCCTGAGTGCTGGGATTAAAGGTGTGGATCACCACACCCAGCCGTAAGATCCTATTTCAAAAAACAAACAGACTAAACAGTGAGCCAGGCTTCTTCTTAACCAACCAAAATTCTCAATTTCATTCTGAGAATTTGAGGGGCTTTCCATATCTGAGAGGGAAAAAGGTAATTCAGAAAGATTTTCTTGAAAGATGGCTCAGCAGGTAAAATGCTTGCTACGCAAGCTTTGGGACCTAAGTTCAGACCCACAGAACCTACTTAAAGCCTATTACCATAGCAGCAACTGAGCCAGAGGCTGGTAGATCCCTGAGGCTGACTGGCCAGTCAGCCTGTTTGGCAAACAAAAGACCAATGAGAGATCCTCATCTCAAAAAACAAGGTGGGCTACCCTGATGGAAGGCAGGGTCCTGCCTCCATTTTTACAGAGTTTTAAGAAGATTTTATTTATGTGTGTGCAGTTCTGGAAGAAGCCGGAAGGCGGAAACAGATCTCTAGAACTGGAGTTAGAGGAGGATAACAGCCAGATGTGGGTGCTGGGAATCGAACTCAGGTCCCCTGAAAAGAGTGGGATGCAGTCTTCACAGCTGAACCATCTCTCCAGCCCTTCTACTGAGTTTCTTAAGCATGAATCTGGTGCCTGTGGAGGCTAGTGTAGCAGACTTTCTTGGACCACCAGCCCCCAAATCATGACACAGAGACTTATGATTAGTTATGAATACTCAGCCTTATCTCATACTTGTCCTACTAGCTCTTGTAATTTAATTTAACCTGTTTCTCCTCATCTACGTTTTGCCTCAGGTCTTTTACCTTTCTTTCATTCGGTATGTCCTACATTTCCCGCTTCCTCCGTGTCTGCTGACTGGCCCCTGCCTGGCTAGCTAGCTCCTGGTTGGCTGGCTGGCTCCTCTTTTCTCTCTGCCCACCAGCCCTGCCTATCCCTCCTCTGCCTACCTATTGGCTGTTCAGCTCTTTATTAGACCAATCGGGTGCCTTAGGCAGGCAAGGTGAAACAGCAACACATCTTTGCATAATTAAACAAATGCAACACATCTTTACATAATTAAACAATTATTCTGCAAGACAAATAAATGCAACACATCTTTACACCGTTAAACAAATATTCTATTCCACAACAGGCCAGGATTTATGGCATCAGATCCCTTGGACCTGGAATTACAGGTGGTTGGGAGCTACCATGTGGGTGCTGGGAACTGAATCTGGGTCCTCTGAAAGAGCAGCAAGTGCTCTTAACTGCTGAGCCATCTCTCAAGACCCCTCCCCACACATTATATTCACTATGAACCCATCCATCTTCTCACTCCTTGTCATTTTCTGTTGACTGTCAGGCTTCTCTGCACAGCTCATACCATGTCAGATCAAAGAACTTCTGTGTGTGCATGCGTGTGCATGTGTGTGTCAAGTATAGAGGTCAGAGGACAACTTTGATTATTGGACCTCAAGCAATTCCCACCTTTTTGTTTGAGACAGTGTCTCTCATTAGCCTGGAATTTTGCCAAGTAAGCCAGGCTAGATGGCCCACTAGCTTTGAAGGATCCACCTATCTCCACTTTCCATCTCTCATGTGACACAGAGCCTGGCTTTTTAATGTGAGTTCTAGGGATCTGAACTCAAGCTCTCACACTTGTGAGGCAAACTGTAACAACTGAGCCATCCCCACAATCCTTCCCAACCTGTTGGTAAGACGGGTAACAATTCCACATAATCCACTCCTGAGTGGTGGTAAAATACCCAAGATCTTTCTAGATTCTCACTTTTTTACTTTATCTTGTCACACTGAGTGGGGCAGAAAGCAAAATTTCCTTCTCCTAAGTCTTTTTATGTGAGCTGCCATCAGCGGCCTGGCCCAGATTTAGGGTGGGTCTTCTTATTTCAAATAATCAGATTAAGAAAATCCCTCACAAGTGACAGCTCAAGCTGGTGGGAATGCAAACTTGTACAGCTACCCAGAAACTGGAAACAACTTAGATGTCCCTCAACCAAAGAATGGATAAAGAAAATGTGGTACATATACACAATGGAGTATTACTCTGCTGTTAAAAGCAATGATATCATGACATTTGCAGGCAAATGGATGGAACTTGAAAAAAACATCATCCTGAGGTAACCCAGACCCAAAAAGACAAGCATGGTCTTGTACCCACTTTTAAGTGGATATTAGCTACAAACTAAAGGATAACCAGACTACAATCCACAGACCCAGCGGCCAAGTAACAAGGAGAGCTTAAGTGGGGACACAAGGATCTCCCTGGGAAGGGGAAATAGAATAAATTTTGAGAGTAGACTGGGGGAGGGTGGGGTTGGGAATAGGAGGGATCAAGTGGGGGGAGATAAATACTGGGAGAAACAACTGAAATTGGAGAGGTGTTTTGGAGGGGGTGAAAACCTAATGTAATGGAAACTCAACGGAATCTATGAGAGCAATGCTAGCAAAGACTCCTAGCAATGGAGGACCTGGAGCCTGAACTGCCATCTTCTGTAACCAGGCAAGGCCTCAGTGGAGGGACTGGGACACCAACCCAGGCACAAAACCTTTAACCTACAGCTTGTCCTGCCTGCAGAGTGTTCTGGGACTGGAGGAGCCTAGCAGAATCCTCATCAAAGAGACCAGAGGGACTTCATCCAGCAACTGATGGGAGCAGATGCAGCAAAACATTAGACAGAGCTCAGGGAGTCCTGCAGAGGACGGGGAGGAAGGCAGGAGGAACCAGAGGGGTCAGGGACACCAAGAGAACATGGCCCACAGAATCAACTGAGTGGGACCTCATGGGGGCTTGCAGAGATCAGGGAGCCTGTAGGGGTCTGACCTACGTCCTCTGCATATATGTTATGGCTGAGTACCCTGGCATTCTTGTGGGATTCATAACAGTGGGAGCAGGGGACAGCCACTGACTCTTTTGTCTGCTTATGTGACCCTTTTCTTCCTACTGGGTTGCCTCATCCGCCTTGATGTGGTAGTATGTGTCTGGTCTTATAATAGCATATTATGCCATGTTTAGTTGATGTCCCTGGGAGGCCTGCTCTTTTCTGAGGGAGGGTGGATCTGGGAGAGAGGGGAAGTGGGAGGAGAGACTGGGGAGAGGGGAAGGAGGGGAAACCGGTCAGGATGCAATACATGAGAGAATAAACAGAAAAAAGAAAGAAAAAATAAAATCCCTCACAGGTGTGCCCAACAGCTCAGGGTTTAGTTGATTCCAGGTGTAGGCAAGTTGACAACCAAGAATAGCCACCACAAGTCCACCACTTGTCAACTTGACACATAATCATATCTCCTTGTGTTGAGATTAATTTCCAAATGAAAACAATAACCAGGTCATAGTTCTGCCTAACATAACTACCTCACATACAACTGCAAAGGATTATTTTAGAATAGGTGGCAAGGTCCTTTGAGGAGTCCTTAATCTTTCAGTGTCTCATAACTTAAACGTGGTAACTACTGATACTCTCTCAATCGATATTGCATTACGTGATAAGGGAAAGAAAATGTAAACCTCGGTTTACTGTATGTGTACATATGCACAAACATGTTCATGGTGCTTTATCGTAGCAATGGAAAGCAAATTAAGATGCATCCTCCTCAATCACTCTCCACCTTTTTGCTGAGACGAGGTCTCTCTCACTTGAACCCAGAGCTTAGTGGTTATAGCTTGCCAGCTTACTCCAGGGATCGGCATGGCTCCCCAACACTGGATTTTGTTGTTTTTGTTTGTTTGTTTTGTTTTGTTCTGAGACAGATTATCACCATCTAGCCCAGGCTGGCCTTAAATTCAAGGTCCTCCCTTCTCAGCCTCCAAAGTAGCTGGTATGACAGGCATGCGCTATTACACCTACCAGCCAGGTTATGAGTCCTAGGATCCCACAGGAGCACTCCCTGGCCGTCACCCTGTTTCATGTGACTTGTCCCCTTGCCTCCCTCATCATGAGTGTCCCACAAAGATCTTGTGAGACGTGTGCAGCCAAACGGGTAACTACAGGATCTCAGGCTTGCAAGCAATTTTTTTTTTTTTGGCCATGAAATAAAAAATTAGGCGTGCAATGTCATGTGACATCAGCAGGAATGAAGAGGTGATATCTTAATCGAAACATCTTACTTGTGAAAACTTAGTCTTTCAATTCATAGTATATTCAGGATTCCTAAAACTTGTTTGGGGGGACGAGAGAGACCACCTCCTCTGGAAGGCAGAGATCAACATGGGCTCTTGTTCCTTAAGCACTGTTCCCATTGTGCATTGAGACAGGGTCTCGCTGGACTGGAGCTCATCCACGAGGCTAGACTAGCCAGCTGGTCGGTGAGCCACAAGACTCTGCCTGCTGTTTCTTCCTGGGGCTGGGATCACAAGCATGCACCATCATCCTGGCATTCTTCTGTAGGTTCTGGGAGTTAAGCTTGGGTTCCCGGTGTTTATATGGCAAGCACTTTACCAACTAAGCCATCTCCCCACTCCAACACCTACAGTGAGCCACTGCGCCCTGCTCATTCTGGTTTATTTGAGACAGTGTCTCATATACCCCAGCCTGACCTGGGGTATATGGCTGTGAACTCCTGATCCCCTTGCCTCTACCTCCCAAGCGCTGAAATTACAGGCATGCTGCAAGGCTAGGGATGGAATGCAAGGCTCCGTGCATGCTAGGCAAGCATTCTACTCACTGAGCTACAGCCACAGCCCAATCTTACCCCAATGCTTTTTGTCACCTGCCATCATGAGGCTGCTTAGCCACCTGTGGATATGAGTTCTGTTTTGATAATTCGTCACAACTGAACACCACCTCTGATGAGTGACAAGTCAGGCAGAGGAGAGCAGAGGGTCGTCATCAGCAAAACCCAACCCAACCCATGCCTCTCCCCCATGAACCTCTAGCTCCTCTCTGTGAAATGGGTCTAAGGGGTGCTGCAGAGAACCCTGGTAACTTGCACAAAGCTCCTTGCATATGCTCCGCAAGCTGCTGATTAAGAATACTGAGCCTGTGGAATGGACTTCTCGTTAAATCTATTACTCACCAGTGCCTCAAACACTTACTGAGTGATGGCTGGAGGCCAGGGCCTTCACTGGATGCTGCAAATTTAACCATGAATACAGCCAGGCCCAGTGGTGGGGACCTATCATCCCTGCTATTGGAGGGAGCTGAAGAAGGAAAACTGAAAGTTCAAGGCCTGCCTGTTCTACAGAGCAAGTCCGAGGCCCAGGATGCGCAACTCAGTGAGATCCTATCCTAAAACAGAAAGCAGAGAAAGGAACTGGGAGATGGCTCATTTAGTTAAGCACTTGCTGCTCAAGCATGAGGCCCTGAGTTCAATTCCCAGCACCCATGTAAGGAACAGCTGGACACTAGAGAGGCTGAAATGGGGGGATCCCTGGAGCTCACTGACGAGCCCGCCTACCCAGACAATGGGGTAGTTCTCTCCTGGTCAATGAGAGAACCTAGCTCAAAAACTAAGATGGAGAGAGAATAAGGAAGACATCAGCTCCGACCTCTAGGAAGCACACACACGTACGTGCACACACACACACACACACACACACACACACACACACACACACACGGTAGGAGGAGAGAGAAAGCAGTCTAACCACTAAGACTGCCACACTGGAAAAGTCACAGGGACACCTTCCTGACATCCCTTCTAGTGCCCCATTGACAACCAGCACCACCAGCCAACCACAGGAAGGCACCATCTTGGAGGCCTAGCCCTATCCAGCCTTCAAATGCCCACATCTAACAACCATTATAGAAGACTCCTAAGAAACCCCTCAGCTGTAAACTTGTGACTCAAACAGGGTGACTGTGGTTTTAACCTATTACACTGGGGTGATTTGTCACACAAATATGACAAGAGGCATGCCTCTCACTGCCTGCACATTTCCTCACATCCATCCACTTGACCTTTTTGTCTGTCCCTCAAACTCACAGGTGATCCCAGCCCTAGAGCTTTGTATATTGCTTGCTTTCTCTCTCCATGGAAACCCCCAGGAAAAACTCCAGCCCTCCCTCCGCTGTCTCCTTGTGACACATGACACAGGTGTCAGCTCAAAGGAACAGGCTCAGCAGATTCTTCACCATCTCCTGATCGAGGTCAGATCACAGGCCAGTGAGATGCTCAGCAGGTAGGGACGATGATGACCTGAGTTCAATCCCTGAGACTCACCTGATGGAAGGAGAGAACTGACTTTTCCGAGGTGTCCTCTGACCTTCATACATTCATTATGACACATATGTGTCCATACACACACAGACACACACATACTCATTGGAAGTCGGACTAGAGAAAGCAAAGTTGATGTTTAATGGAAACAGAATAACTTCCCGGGAAGATACACACATACAAAATGAGTCAATGTATATGCTGTAGTTGTGTAACTTGGTGTTTTTGTGGGACTCCTAACGGGGAGAAAGGGAAGCTGTTTCTGATGGTTTTGCCTGCTTTGGGGACCCTTTTCTTCTTACTGGCGCCTAGTCTTATTGCAACTTGACATACCATGTTTGGTTGATATTCCTGGGAGGCCTGAGGAAATGGAGGAGTAGATAGGGAGGGGAGGACTGGAAGGTGAGGAGGGAGGAGAAACTGCATTCAGGATGTAATATGTGAGAAAATAAATTAATTTTTAATCTAAAAAATGAAAATTTTAATTAAAATCACCCTTTCTGCCAGCAGTCACCACTTGACATTTTTCTGTCTTCATCAACAATGGCCTCTAGCAGAGAAGAAAGTCCCTGCAGGAAAGAGTCCTTATGTAACTGTATGGGTCCCTTACCTCCTTGCATAATACCTAGTGTTTAGTAAGCAGGAACACAATGAATACAAACCAGAGATGGTGGAGAGTGGGGGCTGCTGTCCCTAGCTGGTGCTGGGGAGGTAAGAGACTGACCTAAGAAGGGCTGAAACTGGGTATTGTTTAGGGCTGGGGGGATTCAGACTGACACAGGTGAGAACCCAGCGCCAGCCTCTTAGCTCAAAAAAGCATCATATTGTCCTTTTCCCAGTGCGACAGCACAGGCATCCGACCTGACCTATGAAACACATGTAAGAAACTTCAGAACGGCTCTCTTTTGCTATAGTCCAAACTAGCCTTCAACTTAGGATCCTTCTGCCTCCCTCCCCCAAATGATGGGAATACAGGCATGCACCACCATGCCTGGCTTATGTGTTCTTGGGGTGTAATACTAAGCAAGCACTCCACCCACTATGCCACAGCCCGGACACCTTAACCATTTCTAAGAACAGTCTTGCGACATGAAGTACATTCACACTGTTCACTACCGCCCATGTCCAGAACTTTCCTAACTTCCCGAGAAGGTACTCTGCGGTAATAAACACTTTCGTTTTCCCCTCCCTACTCCCTTAAGCCACCTTTCTACTTCCTATGACTGTTACTATTCCAGAGACCTCTTATAAGCAGACTCATGCAGCCTATGGCTGGTCTCCAACTCGTCATCCTGCCTCAGCATCCCAGCGGCTGAGATTTACAGATGTGTGTCACCTTTTGCACAACGTCCTCAAGGCTCATCATGTAGTGTTCATTTCCTCCCACTTTTTAAATAAAACATGTAATATACGCATGTTGTACTAATTCTTCAGGGTCCTTAGCCTCCAGGTTCGCTGTGTCCACCGGGGACACTATGGCCAAGAGAAGTGGGCAGGATTCTGGCTCACGCGTGGTCAATATTTAACCTTCCCGGCTCCACTTCCCGGAAGAGTCGCCCGGTACTGCGCAAGGACGCACTGGGCGGAGACAGCCACCCGCGCCGGGCCTCGATGCGCATGCGCGGGTGTAGCCGTGGGTGCGCATGTGCGGAAGCTCCGTTCCCTTGGGTTTGAATCCAGCGATCCGGGGTTTCGCGGCCACCGGGAGTTCTGTTTATAAACACACCGCGCGACCGGCTGCGAGGGGTAACCCTAAGGCAGTGAGGTCGGAGGTCAGAGGTCAGCGGGCGCCGGGGAGCAGACGGGGAGAACGGCTTCCGCCACCCACGCGGGCTGTGGGGTGGCCAACAGGGCGACCCTGCCACGGCCCCGGGGCTGCCGGGCGCCACGTGGTGCGCACGTGGTCCCGTGCGGCGGCGCGCCCCTCCCCCACGGCATCCGCAGTGCCCCCTGGTGGCGCCTGCTGCCCTCCGCGCGTGCGCAGGGCGCCGTGTTCGGCGCCTTCCGGTGTTCGGGGCTGAGCATGCTTGCCGTTTCCTGACCCACGCGGGGACAGGGAACAGTAGTCCGCGATCACGTGTGCGGCGGCAGCCGCGGGGTGGGCGGGGCCTCGGAGATGCCAAGCCAGGGATGAATGGATGGAGCAGCGTGCACTCTGCGGGTGGGTTCTGTGCCGAGCGCCGCCTGTGCAGCCAGCTACCTGCAGGTTCCAGGCCACCTCCTCGCAGTCAGCATCCGTATTCCACGCTCAGTACACATTCAATCTTAAATGACCGGTTCGAAGAGGAAGTTATTAAAATATTACAGGCGCTTTATTATAGCACTTAGTCTTCGCGATTGTGTTTATGAGATCCTACTGAAGACTCGGCTGCTGTCCAAACGCTCAGTGTAATTGTTAAATAGCTTATTGGTTCTTCGGTTGCTGCCTTTTTAAACTTTATGCACTATCCTAGTATTTTAACCATTTATTTATTAGTTACTGTGGATGTGGAGGTCAGAAAACAACTTGCTGAAATCTGTTCTCTCCTACCATGTGAGTTCTGAAGTTTCAACTCAGAGCAGCAGGCACTTTTACCAACAGCCGCCTTCTCACTGGCCCTGTGTACCCTGTTCTGAAAAGATCTGAAGTACAGAGTAGATAAGCAAGTATTCCAGGCTTGGTAACACACCTGTAATCTCAGCACTTGGGAGGCTGAGGCAAGAGGATCTTGAGTTCCAAGCCGGATTGGACTGTTTAAGGAGAAACCCTCTGAAACAAAGCAACAAGCCATGGTACACACCTCTAATCTCAGCATTTGAGAGGCTAAGACAAGGAGGATCAGAAGTACAAGGTTATTCTCAGCTTCCCAGCAAGAGAGGCCAGGCTGGGATATATGAGACCATGGCTCAAAATAAAATAAACACACGCACAGTTGTAACTTTGTATGGCCTATCCTAAGTGTGGGCCTGTGACATCCTTGTAACCAGAGATGGGCCTGGTGGCTTGACCTTGATTGAACAACACCATATGGAATGGGTGGGAGGCCCTAAGTAGTCATGAGACTCACTCTTGGCTGCCTGGCTCCAGACCTGGGTGTTTAAACACAGGATCTTGCTATGTAACCCCCTGCTGGCTTCTAACTCACAATCCTCCTGCCTCTATCTCCTGGGTACTGGAGTACAGGTATGTGCTGCCATGCCCAGCTTCTCTTCCTATTTAACTCCATCTAACTTTGCCACCTCTGTGTCCCTTGCGTCACGATTGGTGTGCCATGTCATACAGCAGTAATCCTCCAGGAAGGAGGTAGAGGCTTATGAGATTCCGGAGGTAGAACAGTGTCACATGTTTGGGAGAGTGGCGAGTCAGAAGATTGTAGAAGGCCCTTCCTCAGCTTTATAGTAGCAGGAAACAGCTGGTGGGTGAGGGGACAGATCAGCCAAACTGCAAGATTTCTCAGATGGTGGAGCTGCCTGCCAATCATCCTCTAGTTGGAGTGTGCTTTCAAAGTGACCCAGCTGCTTTTGAGTCACCCCTGCTCCTGCTCCTCATCCAGGCTGCTGTTAGTGACCCCAAAAAACTCATTGGTTCACTAAGTGAACTTTGGTATGGTTCTTACTTTGGTCTGTTGTGAGTTCTCTTTCTGGGATGTGGGGTGAGTAAAGTGTGTGTGTGTGTGTGTGTGTGTGTGTGTGTGTGTGTGTGTGTGTTGCATCTCTCCAGAAAATGTCTGTTGGATGTATAGTGCTATAAAGCCCCTATGTGGATCCATCCACCAGAAATCAAATGATTCTACACTGGGTCCCAGATGGGAGAGGCACCATGGCTTGCATTTTTTTTTTAAGAATTATTTATTTATTATGTATACAGAAGAAGGTGCCAGATCTCATTACAGATGGTTGTGAGCCACCATGTGGGTGCTGGGAATTGAACTCAGGACCTCTGGACGAGTAGTCGGTGCTCTTAACCTCTGAGCCATCTCTCCAGCCCCCATGGCTTGCATTTTGTCATGGCTGAATCCCATGAGATCTCCCCTACACTGGCCTCAGTTGCTTTTCACTTAATCCTCAGAACTGCTTTCAGTGGATGCTGTGGTCCCCAGGGACACTGTGACCAACACCACAGACATTTTTCTCTTCCCCATTTTTCAGGCCAGAAGTCTACAATCTAGAGAGCTGGCCCCACTGAAGCAAGGCACTCTAATGATGTCACCCTCCCTGAATCACTTCTATAGAGACCCTGTCTCCAATTGCACTCATAGTAAACTGGGACTTGGGGCTTCAGCATGCAGAATTTGAGCCAGTCTCAGTGGCACACACTAGCTGCTCTAGAAGCTGAGGCAGGAGGGTCACTTGAGTCCAGGAGTTCTGGGCTGTACTGATGGGGTACCCACACTAAGTTCCACATCAGCATGGTGACTTCCCAGGAGCAGGGGACCATGAGGTTTTCTAAGGAGGGGTGAATGGCCCAGGTTGGAAACAGCAAGTCAAAACTCCCATACTGATCAGTATGCAAATTTGGGGCCGAGGAGATAGGTCAGTTGATAAAATGCTTACCTTACAAGCTTGAGGACCTGAGTTCAATCACCAGAGCCCACCTTCAGATAGCCTCCTGGTGTTGTGAATCATGCTTATAATCCCAGAGCTACACAGACAGGAGCAGGCAGGTCCCTAGGGCTCCCTGGCTGGTCAACCTAGTTCCAGGCCAATGAGAGACACTGTCTCAAAATGAAAAATAGGTGGACAGCACCTGAGGAAGGACATGAGACTTGAGGTTGTCCTTTTGTCTCTGTTACACATTGTGCTGGCTAGTTTTATTTGGCACAGCTAGAGTCATCAGAATGGAGAAGGCCTCAATTTTAAAAATGCCTCAGGTTATAGGCAAGCCTGAAGGGTACTTTCTTAGTGATTGGTGGGGGAGGGCCCAGACCATGATGGGTGGTGCCATCCCTGGGTTGCTGGTTCTAGATTCTATAAGAAAGCAGGCTGAGCAAGCCATAAGAAGAAAGCCAGTTGTTGCAGAATATTTGCTTAACTATGCAAAGATGTATTTATGTTGCAGAATATTTGTTTAACTATGTAAAGATGTGTTGCATTTGTTTAATTATGTAAAGATGTTTTGCTGTTTTACCTTACCTGCCTAAGGCACCCTGATTGGTCTAATAAAAAGCTGAACAGCCAATAGCTGAACAGCCAATAGCCAGGGAGGAGGTATAGGCAGGACTTCCAGGTAGGGAGAGTAAACAGGAGGAATTTAGGTTCAGGGAAGAAAGAAAAGAAACACCAGGGAAACATCAGGGAGACACCAGGGGCAAGACAGGCAGACACAGAGGAAGCAGGAAAGTAGGACATACAGAATGAAAAGTAAAAAAAGCCCTGAGGTAAAATGTAGATGAATAGAAACAGGTTAAATTAAGTTAAAAGAACTAGTGAGACAAGCCTAAGCTAAGGCTGAGCATTCATAATTAACAAGTCTCTGTGTCTTTATTTGGGAGCTGGTTGGTGGCCCAAAGAAAATTCCAAATACAGCCAGTAACGAGCTTCCATGGCCTCTGCATTAGCTCCTGCCTCCAGGTTCCTGCCCTATTTGAGTTCCTGTCCTGACTTCCTTAGATAATGAACAGAACAGCACTGTGGAAGTGTAAGCCAAGTAAAGTAAACTCTTTCCTCTCCAACTTGCTATGATCATGGTGTTTTATCCCCACAATAGTAACCTTAACTAGGAAACATGTGTTAGGATTTGGTCCTTATTTACGTCCTTTAATTACGTCATCAGCCTTCGCCAGCTTCCCAGCCTAAAAAAGCGGTTGAGCCCTCTGTGGGCTCTCTCTCTGTCCCCTCTCCTTTGCGCTCCTTCCCCCCCCCCCCCCGTCGGTCCCCCTCTCTCCCTCTCCCCCCCATGTCTCTCTCTCTCTCTCTCTCTCTCTCTCTCTCTCTCTCTCTCTCTCTCTTTCTCTCTCTCTCTCTCTTTGTCTTTCTGTCTCTCCTCCCCCCCAATAATGATTCTTTTAATCAGCACGCTCCTCCGCCGGCATGGCTGCCACGGGCGGTGACCAGCCACGAGGGGCAGCGCCGCGGCATAACCAACAACATGTACACACATTTGTAAGCTCATGTGTACCCACACACAAGAACACACACATACTAAAAGGGTGCAAATACTGAGATACTTAGGAGATGAGTGGAGTATACTTCTGTGAGGGTGTTCCCAGAGGACATATAGGAAAACAGCTGAGCGGGGACCCATCCTGGCCACAGACGACAGTATTCTCTGATAGTCTATAGGCCAACATGGAACCGAAGTGAAAGAAGGAGCTGGGGCTGGTGGTACAGGTCTAACATCTCAGCTCCTCAGGAGGTTGATACAAATTAAGGTGACAGAGGGAGTTCAAGGCCTGCCCAGGTAACTCAATGAGACCTTTTCTCAAAAGAAAAACAGAAAGAGGATAAGGGTAGTTGCTAAGCAGTAGAGCACCTGCCTAGACACCCCCAGTGAGGGACTGGGGTGTGGCTCAGCGGTAGAGCACCTGCCTAGAAAACCCCAGTGAGGGGCTGGGGTGTGGCTCAGTGGTAGAGCACCTGCCTAGAATCTCCCAGTGAGGGGTTGGGGTGTGGCTCAGTGATAGAGCCCCTGCCTAGACACCCCCAGTGAGGGGCTTGGGTGTGGCTCAGTGGTAGAACACCTGCCTAGAATCTCCCAGTGAGAGGCTGGGGTGTGGCTCAGGGGAGAGCATATGCCTGGCATGTGGAAGCCCTGGGTTCAATCCTCAGCAGTACAAGAAGAAGAAAAAAGAAAAAGAGAGAATTTTAAAAATGTTCCATTTGATCCTTGCTTTCATGGGGCCATAATAACCTTCTAGTGGCCCCTGTTCAATCGCATTTTACACCCCCTATGGGACCATCCCATTTACTGATTAATGTCCCCCTTCCGGTCATAGGCCATCCAATCTCATCACTTCCCATGAGCTTCAAAGTCCCCACAGCTTCTGCTGTGGTATTAGGCCGACCTCATCCCCTGTCTAAGGTTAGCAGTGGTCGAACTCTGTGTCTTGCATCCCATTCACAGGCCTTCATCTTTTCTGGCACACTTCTATCACAGAAGCCCAGGGAAGGAGCCTCCAGTCCCTTTACCTAAGACTCACATGGCGATCAGCCCCGCCCTCACCCATGATCTTCCCTCTGCGGGGTCTCACAAAAGAAATCCAGGACCTCGGTGCCCCAGCTCCAGCCCCGACCTTCCCAAGCTGCTCAGGTCGTGAGATTGGCCTGGCACAGACAGAATGAGGACCTCGGGATTGCAAGCAGGCAGCCACCAAGGCTTTATCGCAGATTTCTGCGGAACAAAGGCCCTGCCGGCCCTGGGAGCTCATGCTGCGGCCCTATTGAAATCTCGAGGTAGCCTTCTATTAATCACTCCCCTGGTGCCTCAGAGGCCAAAAAAAAAGGGGGGCACAAAAACCTCTTTTCTAAGCAGGAAGAGCTCCGCAGCGACCCAAGCAGAAAGATTTCAGCCCCACAAGCACTCTCTCTTGCCAACAGGATAGATGCCTGGGCCTCCCAGACTCACACAAACAAACAAGAGAAGCCTAGCTGGAAGGAAGGGGGTGGGGTCAGGGGAGCGGGGGACGTGACCAGCAGCCCTGGGAACGCCGGGAAAGCAATGTGGATGAGCTAGGGCCCTCGCCTGCATACAACCCCTCCCTTATCCTTTTAGGAACCAAAAAGACCTGGTTGAATGATTTTTTTTTTTTTTTAAGGTCCACAATGAGAACATGGGCAAAAAGAAACAAAAAAGTTCCACTTCCTAAAGAAATGAAGAAGAGAGAGAAAAATTTAGAGAAAGGCAAAATAAAGAAATAGAAACAAAAATTCCATTCCTTTCTTCTTCGGATATGACCTTGAGTCACAGCTTGTCTGCGGCTCCCCTAGTGTTCAGTGTTAACTAACAACTGTTACATTGTCCAGTCATGAATAAATGTTATGTTTGGCTTCTGGAGGGTTATGGGGAAATGAGGTGAGCCTCTGTGGATGTATGTGGAGACCAGAGGCCAACATCCGGCATCTCCCTGTCTTCACCTTATTTGTCTTTTAGATTTGTTTTATGCTCAATTGATGTATATATGTTTATATATGTATATATGTCTATGTGTGAGTTTGTGCACCTGAGTACAGGGCCCGCAGAGTCCAGAAGAGGGTGTTGGGTTCCTAGATCTGGAAGGTAGGCTGCAAGCTTCCCACTGTGGGTGTTAGGACTTAGGTCCTCTACAAGAGGCATGTCTCCACCCCGCCATCATTTCGCTTTTAGCGCTGGAGCCAACCCTGGCCAGCTCTTTCATTTTGCCAGAGAAGAGGCTGAGACTGGAGGAGAAAGGGGAGCCAGGCTCTTGCCCTGAACATACCACAGCTTATGCAGAGTCCTGGGCTGAATCCCTTCTCACGGAGTATGTCTCTCATATATAAGTGGGATTGCTCCAAAGTCTCCAATACCTGGGAAATTCATTTCACGATAGTCTCATGAGCCAATGAGGTAGTGTTTGCTCAGCCTCCCACAGGGTTGCTGGCCTATGGCTGTCTTGAGAGCCTGCTGCTACTATCCCCCACTGTGATGGACTCATATCCCTCTGGAACTATAAGACAAATAAGCCTTTTCTTCTGTATGTTGCCTTGGTGATGGTGTTTCATCACAATAGAAAAGTAACTAATATACTCATAGATGAATGCTGCTCTCAGCCTCGGCCAGGGAAGCCCCTTTCTGCAGTGGGCAGCCATCGATTCAGACTAAGAACTGGTCCAAGCACTGAGATCAGCAGCTGATGAGTACTCAGCCCTAAATGGGACATCCACATCAACCTCCTCAAGGCTTAAGGAGCATCACAGATGAGGAAGGAGAAAGAATGTGGGAGGCAGAGGACAAGGAGGCGAGTGTGAGATGCTGTTTTCCAGACATGACATGCCTATTGTGCTCATGAACTCACTTTAGCTGTGGTCTCCTTCATAAGCCCTACACAAGCTCAAGCCAACTAGATCAGTCAGCATTCCAGCTGGCAACAATAATTAGAGTCAGTGGGTATGTTAGTCGCTGTCCTATTGCTGTGAAGAGATACCATGACAACTGCAACTTTTATAAAAGAAAGCATTTAATTGGGCTTGCTTACAGTTCAGAGGTTTATTTCATTATCATCATGGCAAGGAGCACAGCAGGGGGTAGGCAAACATGGTGCTGGAGAAGTAGCTGAGAGTTTTGTTTTTTTTTTTTTTTAAAGATTTATTTATTTATTATGTATACAGTGTTCTGTCTGCACATATCCCTGCTGGCCAGAAGAGGGCACCAGATCTCATTACAGATGGTTGTGAGCTACCATGTGGTTGCTGGGAATTGAACTCAGGACCTTTGGAAGAACAAACAGTGCTCTTAACCTCTGAGCCATCTCTCCAGCCCCGTAGCTGAGAGTTCTATATCTCAGCCACAGACAGGAGGAAGAAAGAGAGAGCCATTGGGTCCAACTTGGGCTTTTGAGCCCTCAAAGCCCTTCCCCCCACACACTTCCTCCAACAAGGCCACACTTCCTAATCCTTCTCAAATAGTGCTACTCCCTGATGACTAAGCATTCCAATCTATGAGCCTATCAGGACCATTCTTATTCAACCCACCACAGTGGGTTACAAAAAAATAGGAAAAGGGCATGAAGGAGGGGGATGAAGTTGGGAAGGGGTTTGTTGCAGGGGCTTGGGGAGAGTAGTAGGGAAGCTGGCATGGAGAGGATATATTGAATATATTTATGATTTTTTTTTGAAACAGTGCCTCACTGTGTGTCTCTGTCTGGCATGGAATTCACTATGTAGCCCAAACTGGCCCTGAACTCACAGAGATCTACTGCCTCTGTCTCCCAAGTACTGGGATTAAAGGAGTAAGCCATGATACCCAGCACATATATAAAATGCTCAAAGAACAAATAAAAGGTATTTTTAAACACTAATCAATTCTAGAAAGACACTCAGAAATTGTGTTTTACTAGCTAACAGGGCTGTGGAGTTGGCACACAAATTAACCAACCCAGGTGTGTGAATGGGCTATTCTAGCACGTGCTGGGTCAAACAGCAGGTGAACACCCAGCCACGCTCATCCAATAGTCCCCAACCTGCCACCATGGAGGCTGGAGATGCATTTCTCTTTGTGTCTACTCTCCTGACTCTCTACAGTGAGCATATGCTGATTCTCACTGAGAAATTACACAGAAGCCAGAACGGCTCTCAAACATTGTTCCTCCCCATCTAAGCTCCTTTTATTCCATCCTTGACATCCCAGCTGTTGCTTGGTAACAACCGTCTTTAATAAGGCCTTTTCCTCACTGGTACACTTCAGTAAGGCCACATCTCAGAGCAAGCTGGCATCACATGACTTCAGTCAAAACTATCATGCCTCCTGAATGACTGCACAAGACATGACTGCCCACTTCCCCAAACATCACATGTAATCACTGTACCAGAAAGAATGGCAACTTAAGACTTTGTGTCTCCTTACCTTTTGCCTGTACACCCATCTGAGGAAATCTCTCCTTTCACTGTTCCCAAACACCTACCATTCTTAGCTTTTTGTACGTTACTCAGCATTCTGTATGTTGCTCCATTACAGAGAATCAATAAAGTGCTCAATGCTCGCTGCACAAGCATGAGGACCTGAGTTTGATTCCCAAGCACCCCACTTTAAAAAAAAGTGGGGCCCAGTGGTCCATACTTGCTATCTTAGCACTGGGCAGATGGAAATAGGTAGATCCCTGGGGCTTGCTGGCCAGCCCACCTAGCCTAAGCAAGTGCCAAGGCCCACACATTCTGTCAGTTACTTTGACCTTGACAGGAGCAGCGTAGGAAAGGAGGGGCTTATTCTGACTCACAGTAGGACACTATAGTCCCCCATGGTGGGGTGGGGAGAAGGGGAGGCATGGGAGCAGGAGCATGATGCAGTTGGTCACAAGGCTTCCAAAGTCAGAGAGATGAACGCTGGTACTCAATTCTGCTTCCTGACAACCATGAAGCCAAGAAACTCCCCTACCACATGCTCTCGCCACCATGATATTCTGTTTAAGTGTTTGCAACCAAGCAACCAAGGACAGGGTCCTTCAAGCTGAGAGCCCAAATAATCAGTAACTCCTCCCTGAAGCTGTGTCCTTATGTATTTTGGTCACAGTGATATAAAAGACAGGTGGGTCCATCTGACAGAAGACTGATCTCCAAAGTATATAAAGAACTCAAGAAACTAGACATCAAAATACTGAACAATCCAATTAAAAAATGGGCTAAAGAGCTAAACAGAGAATTCTCAAAAGAAGAATCACAACTGGCTGAAAGACATTTAAGGAATTGCTCAACATCCTTAATCATCAGAGAAATGCAAATCAAAACGACTCTGAGATACCACCTTACACCTGTCAGAATGGCTATGATCAAAAACACCAATGACAGTCAATGTTGGAGAGGATGTGGAGCAAAGGGAACACTCCTCCACTGTTGGTGGGAATGCAAACTTGTACAACCACTGTGGAAATCAGTATGGCAGTTTCTCAGAAAATTGGGAATGATCTACCTCAAGACCCAGCCATACCACTCTTGGGTATATACACAAGGAACGCTCAATCATACCACAAAGATACATGCTCAACTATGTTCATAGCAGCATTATTCATAATAGCCAGAACCTGGAAACAACCTAGATGCCCGTCAACTGAAGAATGGATTAAGAAAATGTGGTACATATACACAATGGAGTACTACTCAGCAGAGAAAAACAATGACAGCATAAAATTTGCAGGCAAATGGATGGAACTAGAAAAAATCCTGAGTGAGGTAACCCAAACCCAGAAGGACAAACATGATATGTACTCACTCATAAGTGGATACTAGATATAAAGCAAAGAACAACCAGACTGCAACCCACAGAACCAGAGAGGATATATAGCAGGGGGTCCCTAGGATAACTGTGGCTTATAATAAGTTTTGGTTTTGCTCAATTACTGAGCAAGCCTCAACGAAACATTTCACTATTAGGATAATAATTTATACTGTATCAAGCCGATAATAGAAAAATAAATAAATAAATAAATAAATAAATAAATAAATAAATAAATAAGGAAAAAAAAAGATAGGTGGGTCCCTGGGACTCACTGGCCAGCCACCTTAGCCTAATCAAGTGCAAAGGCCCAGTGAGAGTCTTTCTCAAAAACAAAGTGTGAAGCTGGAGAGATGGCTTAGCTCTTCCAGAGGACCCAGGTTCAATTCTCAGCACCCACATGGCAGCTCACAATTGTCTGTAACTCCAAGATCTGACCCTCACACACACATACATTCAGGAAAAACATCAGTGCACATAAAATAAAAATAAATAAATTATTTTTAAAAAAACACAGGATGGACAGCTCTGGAGGAAGAATATCTGGAGTGACTCTAGCCTCCACATACACAGGCACACATGTGCACCCACATACACATATTCAAATGTGTGCATACACATGCACACAATAAAATAAATAACTTTTAAAGATCTTTCATGACAGTACAGCAACCAAAACTGAAAATTAAACCCATGGAGTAGCAGAATTCACAGCACATTATTACCAACAAGGAGCAGTCTTCCAATTCTTCAAATAACGTCCCTAAGAAAACACCATCACAGGATCCTTGCCTGGCAAGCCCAGGACCCCAGGCTCCATCCTCAGCTCTGCCTGGTAAAAACAGCAGTAACAGCAAAAAACCCTGCAAGACCCAATAGAAAATCAGGCCAAATTCTGGAATAAACACTTTATAAAACATACATCCAAATGCAAAGCTATTAAAAAACAATGGAATCATGGAAATATCCATGAAAACCAGCATGACATGTATTTAGAGGCCCTCCCCGGGGTGGGGGGGTATAGACAGATAGAGAACAAGTGGGACTTTGAAGGACCACAGGCAAGTGCAGGTCAGCACAATGACCTTGAGGATTAGTTTGTCTAAAAAATGAACCCCTGCATAGAGTATGACCCAGCGGACCTGCTTCTAGACACGTGATCTAGAACAGCCAAGCCTGACCACCTGAGTATGATCCTTGGGACCTCCATGATGGAAGGGGAAAACAAAAAACAACAACAACAAAAAACCTCTTACAAATTGCCCTCTGACCTCCACATGCACATGCGTGCTCACACACAAAGTTTAAAAGACAAAACCAAACATCATCTTGGTTGTATGATAAGAATGCTAAGGAAAGAACCACAAATATTGGCAAGGTGATTCATCCAGTGCAGAGAGTCGGAATCACGCCAGTGTGTTAGTTAGAGCCTCTCCCAGCTCCAAACACGCTGCTCTGTTGCAGCTCTCTTGCTCCCCTGGAGCTGAGCTTACACTCTATCTTTGTTCAGCCAATTAACTCTCTTTGGTCCTTCCAGTGGCACTAGAGAAAGGTAGGAAGGCTGGATAGAAAGGAAAGCCTTTCTGTTTCCTGCTTCCTCCCTTTGACTCTCTACCTGTTTCCTGTCTCTTGAAATTTGACATCCTCACAAAACTTTACCCTTGCCTCATCAGTTCCTTTATGTAACAGCAACTCAATCTCGCCTGCCATTTTTCTATATTTTGGGGAAAACAATCCCCTTGTGGCCCTTTACAATCAGCAGCAGCAGGCAAACCTCTTTCCCCTAAGAAATCCAGGTTCCTTAATTCCAATATCCCCCTCCCCAACCTTCTTAACTTTGTCCACTCCTGCTATCCATACCTAGAGAACACTGTCTGCTTCATCCAATTGCTATGCCCAACATACAGGAAGTGTTCTTACCCGGTGAGTCATCTCTCCAGCCCTTGGAATGGTCTTCTGGCTGGTCCTCTGCAAGAGCAGGAAGTGTTCTTACCTGGTAAGCCATTTCTCCAGCTCTTGGAATGGTCTTCTGGCTGAGCCCTTTACAACTCTGGGCAAAATCAGAGTTCCATTAACTAGGGAGAAGGGCAGGATTCATTCTGCCCTTGCAGCTCCCATCCACTAACCATGCCACAACATACCTAAGATTACTCAGCCATCATCAGAGTTCTGACCAGAGGACAGGGTGTCTCGGGTGGTGGCCTTCCTTAAGACAAGCTTCCTGTATTTGTCATTTGAACAACGATTCGTATCCAGGAGGAGTATCAGATAAACTCTGCAGGTAAATGATCTGTGTGCCTGTGGGTCATATTTGCTGATGTGCTGGAGTAAGTGGGACTTCTGATTTGTCTTATGTGATATTTTCTGGGGAGGCACAATGACAGACCAAAGAAACAGTTCCACCAGAGTCTCATGGGAGAACTGATGAGTTGAGTTCATGGGGTTCCTCCCAGGGGCATGGAAGACTCAAAGGAAAGGCAGCTGCATCACTGAAAAGTCACCCCAGCACAGGTGACTCAAAAACTGAGTGCCTGGAGCTAACCCCTGTGCAACTTGCAGGCAGCTCTGCTGAAGAGCCTTTTCTGTCACAGTTTTTTACCACTTATCTAACCTCAGGGAGGAGCCTCATGAATACTGTAAGTTTCTTGATCTTCCTGAGTCATACAAGTTTCCTGTGAGTTTTCCAAGCCTTCTTGGCTCCCACCCCTTCTCTCTACAAGAGAATATTTCAATTCAGAGGAAACAACTACAGAATGTTGTGGGAGGGAAAAAGTAAGTAGGGAGGTTTCAGAGCCAATGAAGCTGTATAATACTCCCCTTTGCTTTGCCAGCTACAGCTGAGGGAGTAAATTTGGTAATAGTTCCTAGCATGCACAGAATTCTGAGTTTGAGCCCTACCAACGCCCCCTCACATCAACAGTTGTTTGCGTTTCATAGCATTGACATAGATTTAAAAAGTAGGTCAGCGGGGGTGTGCTGTGGATATCGCTCTGTATAAATAAACACTGATTGGCCAATATCCAGACAGGAAGTATAGGCGGGACTAACAAAGAGGAGAATTGAGGAAACAGGAAGGGAAGGGAGAGACTGCCTGCAGCCACTGCCAGGACAAGGTAGATGTAAGGTACCAGTAAGCCACAAGCCACGTGGCAAAGTGTAGATTAATAGAAATGGGCTAAATATAAGAGTAAGAGCTAGACAATGATAGGCTGAGCTAATGGCCAAGCAGTTTAAATAATATAAGCGTCTGTATGTTCATTTCATAAATGGGCTAAGGGACTGCTGGGGCTTGGTGGGACTGGAGAGAAAACGTCAGGTACGGGGGCAGGGGGCTTGGGAGGTGGCTCAGTGGGTAAGAATGCTCACTGAACAAGCATAAGGACTTGAGTTTGAATCCTGAGCACCCACCTAGAAAAGCCACATGTGCCTGTAACTCCTGTGCTACTGAGGATGGAGCAGGAGGATCCCTAGAGCTTGCTGGCTATCAACTGTCAGAGTTTGCTTTCTATTGCTGTGATAAAACTCAATGACCAAAAGTAACTTCAGGAGGGAAAGGTTTAGTTGGCTTACAGCTTACATTCTATTATGGAGAAAGCTCAGGACAACAACTGGAGGCAGGAACTGAAGCAGAGACCCTGGAGGGACACTGCTTAATGGCTTGTTCCTCCTGGCAGGACCACCTGCCCAGGAGTGGCATCACCCCCCTTATCAATCATTAATCAAGAAAATGCTGGCAGGGTGTGACGGTGCTTGCTTTTGATCCCAGTACTTAGGAGGCAGAGCGGGTCTCTGAGTGTGAGGCCAGCCTGGTCTATAAGTGAGTTCAAAGCCAGACCTGGATAGGGTGACCTTGTCTCAAAAAGAAAAAGAAAAGGAGAGGGGGGAGGGAGGGAGGGAGGGAGGAAAAGAGAGAGAGAGAGAGAGAGAGAGAGAGAGAGAGAGAGAGAGAGAGAGCCCCCACAGACCTGCCTACAGGCCAGTCTGATGGAGGAGGCATTTTCTCAGTTCAGCTTCCCTCTTCCCATCCGAGGTCTCTGCTTATGCCCATGTACACACTTTTGTGTTCATAGCCTCACACCCCCCAAAAAGAGATATTAAATGATGTCATCTAGAGTTCATCTTTTAAATTAAACCTTATGAGACTCTTAGCCAGCTTGTCCTCCCCCTCCCTGAAGCATTAATAGGCTACATAGCAGGAAAAAAATAGGACCCACAGGTACCAGACATCCTTGGCAAACCTCGCCTGCCTAGCACAGCTTCCCCACATCACATGGTTGTTTCAGGCTACATTTTGTAAGGAACAGTCAAAGCAAGAGGCTGCACCTCATCTGTTTCCAATTATCCCAGTGCTCTATGTGTTTAGCACAGCTCTGCTGTTTCTAAATGGCCAGAAGCCAGGCTGGAGACCAGGCCATCACAGATTCCACTTCCTTCTCAAGGTGACATGTTTCTTCCCAGAAGTGGGCAATTCCGTGGACTTTCTGCTCACTCCAAAACAAGGCGATATTTTTGTATGTGTGGTGTTCACACCTGCAATCCCCACATTCAGGGCAGAGGAGGGAGCTGAGGCTTCAGGTTCAAAGCCAACCTGGGCTACATGGTAGGACCTGTGGAGGCCCAAATTACTCAGGGTCAGAAAATCTGAC
The DNA here is from genome assembly GCF_949786415.1 of Peromyscus eremicus. NCBI lineage: Eukaryota > Metazoa > Chordata > Mammalia > Rodentia > Cricetidae > Peromyscus > Peromyscus eremicus. Next base: position 28,805,508 of record NC_081438.1, on the reverse strand, counting down.
TTGCTTTACCCAACAGGGCTGCATAAAGAGATGATTTCACCACAGGTGTGTTTACCGGTTGTTTGGAAGGGCCTACACTTGGCTATATGGTGTGCTTTGATCTCACAAGGGAGAAGTCTCTTGCCTCTCCCTTTAGCATGTTATAAAAAGCCTTTTGAATAAACCTTTGAGGCCACTGGGTGTTGTCCCAGGCCTTCCCGAAGCCATCCTGTATTTCTTCTGTCTTTCTTCTCGTCATCTAGGTCTCTCTATCTGATATTTTCTTATCCCTCTCTCCTCCTGGATTCCCACAGTCTCACACAAGGACCCTTTCTCAAAAATACAAAAGGAAATAGTAAGAAAAAAGGTGTTGCTGCCCTCGGCATGGAATCCACTAGCCTCTAACTCCATCTTCCCACTGTCTTTAAAGCCTTCTTTCCTGGGCTGGAGAGATGGCTCAGAGGTTAAGAGCACTGATTGCTCTTCCAGAGGTCCTGAGTTCAATTCCCAGCAACCACATGGTGGCTCACAACCATCTGTAACGAGATCTGGTGCCCTCTTCTGGCCTGCAGGCACACATGCTGTATACATAATAAATAAATAAATCTTTAAAAAAAAAGCCTTCTTTCCTGTTCCCAGTTCTGAAGGTTGATCATTGAATTCTCCCTTAGGTTCTGTTCTTTTCATGATTAATTTATTTTAAATTTTTATTACTTTATTTATTTTATGTGGTGGTGGTAGCACACATGCCAAGGGACATGGGTAGAAGTCTGAGGACAACTTGTGGGAATCGGCTTTCTCCTTCTACTCTGTGGGCTCCAGGAATCAAATTCAGGTTGTCAGATTTGGTGGCAAGTTCCCTTAACCACTCAGCCATCTAGATGACCCTTCCATTTTTCTAAAACTGAAGTTTTGGTTATAACTTTGGGTTAAATCATTTGAAATTAATGCTGAATAGCCACATCTGACCATTGTTGCTGTTGCTGTTGTTTTGATACAGGATCTTTCTGGATAGCTCAGCCTGGTCTCCATCTCACTATTACTCAATAATGGTCTTGAACTCACAATCCTCCTGCCTCAGCCTCCCAGGTGCTGGGATCACAGGCAAATGTTATCATTCCTGGAGAATTTCCCATAGTTGGACAACAGTTGTTTCAGTTTTAAATGAATAAATAATATGTATATCGTGAACACTGGGATACTTCAGCTTCCTAGTCACATGACGTCATTACATGAAATTGAGAATCTGGGCTGTGCAGAAGACTAAGTAACATTTTTTTAAAAGATATATGTATTTATTATGTATACAGTGTTCTGCCTGCATGTATGCCTGCAATGCAGGCCAGAAGAGGGTACCGGAATGCATTATAGATGGTTGTGACCCACCATGTGGTTGCTGGAAATTGAACTCATGACCTCTGGAAAAGGTCATGCTCCTAACCTCTGAGCCATCTCTCCAGCCCTGACTAAGTAACTTATGCATGATCATATAGGTAGGGGAGCCACTGGAACCCCAGGGGTCTGTTCCCAGACTCTGTCTTGTATCCCTACACCAGCACATGAGCAGCCACATTTACCCCAAAGATAGACCTCTGTGATCCACTGTGTGCATCACAAAGCATCAAGCCAAAAAGTACTATGATTACAGGCTTGTGATCCCCAAGACCCAGGATGCTGAGACAGGAGAATAGATCACAAGTTCAAGACTTGCCTAGGCCACAGAGCAATCTCAAGACCAGGCTAGGTAATTTAGTGAAACCCTGTATCAAAATTTAAAAAAAAATAACAAAAGGGCTAAGGATGTAGTTCAGTGATAGAGCTCCTACCTAGAATCCCCCAGTAAGGGGCTAGGGTGTGACTCAGTGGTAGATCACCTGCCTTGAATCCCCCAGTAAGGGGCTGGGGGTGTGACTCAGTGGTAAAGCACCTGCCTAGAATCCCCCAGTAAGGGGCTGGGGTGTGACTCAGTGGTAGAGCATCTGCCTAGAATCCCCCAGTGAGGGGCTGGTGTGTGGCTCAGTGGTAGAGTACCTGCCTAGAATCCCCCAGTGAGGGGCTGGGGTGTGGCTCAGTGGTAGAGCACCTGCCTAGAGTCCCCCAGTGAGGGGCTGGGGTGTGGCTCAGTGGTAGAGCACCTGCCTAGAATCCCCCAGTGAGGGGCTGGGGTGTGGCTCAGTGGTAGAGCACCTGCCTAGAATCCCCCAGTGAGGGGCTGGGGGTGTGACTCAGTGGTAGAGCACCTGCCTAGAATCCCCCAGGGAGGGGCTGGGGTGTGGCTCAGTGGTAGAGCATTTGTGCTGTGAGTTCCCTCTCTAGTACTAAAAACAGCTAGTATGTTACACGACTTGTTCACATATAAATGGCTCTCTCTTTCTCTTGGTGTCTATTTCTGGAAGTGACCTGAGCCCCTTTGTTCTGTTGTGTTGGGGAGCCTAGGATGCAGGCCTGAAAGAACAAGTTTTAACTGAGAGAGTCACTCAGGTGGGAGAAGTTCCCAGGAACTGTGGCTTCCAGCCCCAGGTGAAAAGTCACAGACAGGGACCTATGTTCTGCTCTTTTTCTTTTAAAGATTTATTTTAGGAGACTACAGAGATGCCTCAATGGTCAAGAGCACTGGTTGTTCTCACAGAGGACATGAATTGGATTCCCAATGCCCACTTGGTGGCTCACCGCTATCAGTAACACCAGTCTCCGGGTGATGGCGCCCTCTTCTGGCCTCTGTGGACACTTCACACATGTAGTGCATAGACTTAAGTGCAAATAAAACATCTATTTAAAAAACGGAAAAATTGCATAGGCTATGTATATATTTATGTGAGTGCAGGTACCCATGGAGGCCAGAAGAGGGCATTGGATCTCCTTGGAGCTGGAGCTATAAGTAGCTGTGATTTACCCCATGTGGATGCTAGGGACTGAACTTGGATCTTCTGAAAAAGCAGTAAGAGCTCTCAAGCACTAAGTCATCCTTCCAGCCCAGGACCTGCTCTCTTAAAGGGCCTCTCAGAGGGACTAGATAGATGGCTCAGCCATTAAGAGTGCTTGTTGCACAAGCATGGGCACGAGAGCTTGGATCCCAGCACTCACATAACAAGCCAGGCCTGTAACCCCAGCATCAAAGGTAGGACACAGACAGGAGGAACCCTAGGCCTTGTTGGCTTCCAGCCCCGATGAAGAGCATAAGCTCCAGGTTCAAGAAGAGACCATGCCTCAAAGGTTAAGGTGAAGAACAATAAACAAAAACAATGATGCTCTCTTTTCATCTCCACATTCGAGAACAGGTGCGTGCGCGCGCGCGCGCGCGCGCGCACACACACACACACACATACACACACAAGTGTGCATACACCATACTCACGCATATACACAAAAGAGCCTCTCAAAGCAGGACAGGCAAGGATGATGAGATGGCTCAGTGAGCAAAGGCACTGATTGCCAAGCCTGATGACCTGAGTTCAATCCCTGATATCCACATGGTGAAAGGAGAGACATGTCTCCAGCAAGCTGTCTTCTGATACCATGTGTTATCAAAGATTATTGTGGTCCAGCCCCTAATAGTCTTTTCCCAGAGTCTGTGAAAGAATCTAACAACCAGCTGAGGATCTAATCTTAGCTATATGAAATGAATCTAAAGCACACTGAGCTCTTTAGTCCATTCACTTTGTTCTTCTAAGTCAAAATCTATCTACAAATTTATTTCAGTTCTCATACTTAGCTTCTCTTTCCCTTCTTCTACTGTTCTCTCATTGTTCTAAGTTTTTTCCATTTTCATCCTTCTAAGCCAAATTCTCCCTGTGCTGTGGGGGCACTGGTATAATATACACTTACAAGCAGTAATACTTTGATAATGCAATGCAAAGCATTCAGGGTCATAAAGAGAGGTGAAAAGATCCACACAAAGAGCAGTGATTGTCCGCTTCATTTACAACCCAAAAGGGGAGCGATTAAAGGAGGTGGGGTCAACTAAAGGTTTAAATCAGTTAAAAGGTCTAAAGGAGAATTTGTGTGCTCAAACTATATTCTTAGAAGTCGTTAGGTAAAATGTTAGGAGTTTTATGTCATTATAAGTCATGAGTAAAATAAAACTGCCTTTTTTTTCCTTTGGAGCTTTATCTGTCTCAGTTTATCTTGGTTGTGCCATTTTCTGGCAGGGCGGGGGAAGTGTACTCAGTAGCTAGGTAGCCTGTGTCATAGCTTGATGTACCTGGTATGTAAAAGCCCTTTTGTTCTGAGTTAATTGTTAAAAGGGGACTTGGGCTATTAAAGAAAGGAGGGTTTAAGCTTAATTTGCACAAGAACAAAGCTTTGTACCTCACATCCACCTAGCCTTGGCGGTTGTCTCAGTATGGATATTTACCTTATTTCAGGAGACTAGCAAGTCTGAATGCTTATCTATCCGCAGTCTGTCCTTGGACGTTTGAGAAGTATCTCAGATTTAAAAAAAAAAATGCTTTTGTTTGGAGATGACCCTGGTCAGATGCTTGCTAATGGAGATAATTACAGAAAGACTTCTGAGTCTAAAGCCAAACAGGGGGATCAAAAGCCTGAAAAAAGGAGGTTTTGACTGTGTGACTGTTGTCAACACAGTTGGGGGATGTTATCCAAATACCCCAATTGTATAGGGGAAATCGTGCCCAATAAATGATCAATCACACTGTTAGAAGTTCTTGAGAAAAGAATCAAATGAGAAAACTATATTAGCATACATTGCAGGAAACAGCTAGTATTCAAAAGTCAGAATCATCAATACTCCTTGAGTTTTGGCTTTATCCTCTGGAAGAACCCTGCTCTTTCAGGTATTAGCTTTTGCCATTGTCAGCTGAATTTCTACTACATATTTCTGCGGCTCACGGCAATGTGTATACACACACACACACACACATACACACACAAATATAAATAAATGTACAAAAAGGGGGGAAAGAGGAAGAAAGAAAAAGAGAGAAAATCCTGCATTTCACATAAAGACTGCAAATTCATCCTTAAGCATCCATCCAACAAAGCTTTCTGAGTGCCCACTGTGATCCAAGGTCACAGTTCAGGGGCTCTGGAACTATAGAGCTGGAAAGATAACTCAGTGGATAAGAACACTTGCTGCTCTTACAGAGGACCTGAGAGGGTAGCTCACAACTCTCTAAAACTCCAACGGATCCATCGTCCTCTTCAGGCCTCTATGGACCCTGCATTCATGTGCACAGATACATGTATACTGGTTTTTTGAGACTGGGTTCCTTCATGTAACAGCTCTGGCTGTCCTGGAACTTGCTCTGTAGACCAGGCTGGCCCCAAACTCAGAGATCCACCTGCCTCTGCCTCCCAAGTTCTGGGATTAAAGGTGTGTGCCACCTCCACCTGGCAAGAAAATAAATCTTAAATAAAAAAAAAAAAAGAAGGTTTCCTTATGAAGTCAAGGCTGGTCTCAAATGTACTTTGTAGCTCAGGCAGGCCTGGAACTTACTCTGTGTCCTAAACTGATCTTGACCTCTGCATCCTCCTGTTGTGGCCTTCCAAGTGCTGGGAATCCAGGTATCCATCACCATAACTGGGATGGAACAAACATTTGCTCTTTTTAAATTGCTTTATTTTATTACATTTTATTTATTTATGGAGGCTTTGTGACATGTGTCATGTTTGGTGGTCAGAGGACGTCTTTTGGGAGATGGTTTTCTTCTTCCAGCATGTGATCAAACTCAGGTAAACACACTTCCCAGGAGGCACATTTACCCACTGAGCCCATCTTGCCAGCCCAAATATTTGCTCTTATTCAGTGTCCTTCCTCAGTACAGAAATAAAAGATACAGTGGATATAAGAAAAGAACAGTGTTGATAGCCAGGCAGTGGTGGCGCACACCTTTAATCCCAGCACTCAGGAGGCAGAGGCAGGTGAATCTCTGAGTTTGAGGTCAGCCTGGTCTATAGAGCTATAGTTCCGGGACAGCCAGGGCTAAACACAGAAACCCTGTGTCAAAAAGCAAAAAACAAAACTGGAAGTAAACTGTGGGACAAATATTTGGCACAAAAGATGTGGCTTCATCTCATCCAGTTCTGCTCTGGTTTGTTTTTGTTAGGACAAGATCTGGCTGTGTAGCCCAGGCTGGTCTGGAAGTCAGCATGTAGCACAGGATGACTTTGAACCCCTGATCTTCCCATATCTATCTCCTCAGCAGTGAGGATTCCAGGCCCACGATTAACAGACAAAACATACCATGTTTTTATGTTGGGGGCAATGAATATGGTTGTGGAGGTTCTCCCTCCTTTGTTTGGGCTCAGAACTATAATAGCTGGATTTGTCCAGAGGCTTTGGGGGTTATGTTTTGTGCTGATTTTATCCACAGAGTAATTCTAGTGTTTTCAGTCATTATTTACAAGTTATCCAATTTCCTTTTACTAAGTCTACTTTTATTTTGTTTCATGCATAGGTTTGAGTAAGTTACCAGAAACCTTTCGTGTGCGTGTGTAGCTTAGTTGAACTCAGACACTGTGACATAACACCAAAGTCAGACTGTGGGAAACTCTTAATGAACAAATGACCCAGTTTCTTAAATAAATTGAAAAAGGGGGATGGAAAATAGAAGAGAAACAGACTCAAAGGGATTAAGAGAATGTCGGTCCTCCATGGCTGAGAATGTCACAGCTTGTAGTCACTGGGGAAAACAGTCCGGTTATTTCTTTAATGTTAAGCATATACTTTGCATGTAACCTAGCATTCCCACCCCCTAGGAGTCTGCTAGAGAGAAACAAAACCACATGTGAAAGGCTCCACATCGTGACTCACAAAGTCAATGTTGGAAAGCAATCCATGTGTCCATCAGCAGTGGGTGGATGTTTTAGAAATCCATGCAAGGCCAGGGAGACTGTCCAGCAGCTAAAAGCACTAGTGTAAGCCAGTGGGTCTGAGTTTGATCCCTGGAACCCACCGAACAAGCTGGACGCAGTGGTGTGCATCCTTAATCCCAAAACGCCTGAGATGAGCTGAGAGACAGAGACAGCAGAATCACCAGGAAGCTCCAGGATTGCCTGGAGCGTGCATCGTAGCAGCAGAGGCAAGCTGTGGAAATACTGTCTTCTGGACATCACGATTGTACTCACAAACTCCCAGCCGCTGTGGTTTCTTGCACAAGACCTGAACAAGACGGAAGAAGGGCTCATGAGGTCCCTTCTTCCCTCAGGGGCTATTGGCAGTTAATGGTTGCTGGGGCTGCGTTGGGGGTGGTGGTGGCCATATTTCTCTGTGGTGTAGATTCAGCCTTTGCTGAATCAACTAACTGACCCCCACCCCCACAGCACCCCCAGCCCATGCTTATGTCAGTAGTCCTAATTAAATGCAGTGAGCCAAAATGAAAATCAGAAAGTAGAAACAGAAGGAGGAGAGAGGTTTGGGGAGATGGAAGTGTTTAGTGGAAGGGGAGGAAGGAAGAGAAGCTAATGGGAGGTGAGATTAAAGTGTGTTGTATATGTATGAAATTGTGAAAAGCACCAATTTTTAAATCTGTGGAATATTCACCCAGTAAAGTATTCTCAGCCACATAACAGATTAATTGCTAACACATGCAACATGTACGAGCTCCCAAAACTTGTTCTTAGAAAGCAGCCAACAGGGACTGGGGAAATGGCTCATAAGCATGGGGAACGGAGTTTGATCCCCAGCGCCCATGTAAAAACCAGGCAAGGTGGCACACATCTGTAACCCCAGCACTGGGGTGGGTGGGGATGGAGACAGGTAGATCCCAGGGACTCTCTAGCCAGCCAGTCTAGCTGATTGGTGAGCTCCAGGTTCAGTGAGAGGCATTGTTTCAAATGAAGAGGAGGGGCTGGGCCATTAAGAGCGTGTACTGCTCTTGAGGCCACCTTTCCTTCACTGTTATGTGGGTTATAGGGATGGAGTTCAGGTCATGAGGCTGGCACAGCAAGTGCCTGTACCCACTGTTGGCCCTCTGGTATATATGTGTGTGATGTCTGTGTGTTGTGTGTGTCCATGGCAGGTGTGGAAGCCGCAGATCAGTATCGGTGTCTTCTTTGCTGACTTCTGGCTTCCTCACCCCATCTTGGTTTTTCGTTGTTGTTGTTGTTGTTGTTGTTTGTTTTTGTTTTTGTTTTTATACACAGTTGCTCTCTGAACCCCATCTGACAAGGATGCTGGCCAGTGAACTCCAGGGATCTGCCAGCCCCTTCCTCCTAGTGCCTGGTACAGACACACACCACACATACCTGGCTTTTCTGTGAATACTGAGAGTCTGAACTCATCCTTAGGGGTGCCGACAGAGCCATCCTGGTCCCTACTCCTTTGGTCTCATGTAGCACAGATTGGCCTCCGATTGGCTGCATAGCTGAAGGAAACCTTGAATTCCAACGTCCCTGCCTCCACATCTCCAGTGTTAAGATTACAGGCCTGAGCCACCTCACTGGGCTCTTTTGTGTATTTTAAATGTTCCCACCACTAAAGGTTTTAGAAGATGAAACGAAGACAAAAGACGCCCTGCCAGAGCTCTCCACAGGTCACCAAGGGAATCGTCAGAACAAGGCTGTGGCAGGCCTTTCCTTTTGCCTGCTCAGCACCCCCGCCTCCTTCAGCTAACAGCAACCAGACTTTGCTTCGAGCCTGGGCCAGCCCTCTGTGGGTAGCCCGGAGGGGCTGCGTGCCAAGGAGCCTGTCCACTTTCCACCTTTGGAGAGGTCCCGGCTCAGAACCTCCACTGAGACAAGCGGCTTCTCCCCACTGGAGACTGATGCAAGGGACGGAAACCTCGGAGCTGATTAATCCCAGACGGGCATCCTCAGTGGCCGGCTGTGGGAATTGCTGCTGAAAATCTCACAGCAACCTTGGCTCCTGCCTCTTCCAGAGCCTGGATGTTGGCTCTTCCGTGACTACCCAGTATCAGGCCAATGAATTCCCCTTTTGTTTAAATTGGCTGGGCTTGATTTCCATGGCCCCAAACCAAAGCACCCTTCAGCCATCCTCAGTTCCATGTTACCTTCCCTGTCTAGGATTCCTATAAACTCAAAACCCCTGGTGGTGGCTGGGCGGGGGCGTTCACACAAAGCAGGGAGTCTGGGAATGTGGCTTGGTTGGTAGAGCACTTGCTTAACATGTAGCACATCCCTGAGTTCAATCCCCAGCACCTATAAATCAGGCATGCCAACAGAGACTTGTAATCCTAGCTCTCAGGGAGGTGAGGACAGGAAGATCTGAAGCTCACCTTCAAGCTCAAGCCAGTCTGGGCTACACAAAACCCTGCCTCAAAAAAAAACAAAATACAGAATAAAATGGACACAGATCAATCAGATTCGCCCCCAAAGTGGGAACATATACAATGGGAGGAAGCAAGCAGCCTCCTCTTAGACCCCACTCTGATAAAACACAAACTGAGAGGTGAACAAGACAGAAGCATGGATCAGCACAGAGAACCCTCATTGACTTATACCCCCACTGCCCATTAGAGATAGATTGGGCTGGAGAGATGGCTCAGTGGTTGAGAGCACTGGCTGCTCTTCCAGAAGACCTGGGTTCAATTTTCAGCACCACAGAGTGGCTAACAACCATCTATCTGTAACTACAGTTCCAGGGGATCCCATGCCCTCTTCTGGCTTCGGCAGGCATTGCACATAGTGTACAGGCACACGTGCAGGAAAGGCAGCCATAGACATTTTTAAAAAGGACGGGGGTGGTTTAAAAGAAATCGGTTGACAGGACTGATGAGATGGTGAGATGGGTAGAGGGGATTGATTGTTGCCAAGCTTGATGACCTGACTTCCACCCCTGAGATCCACATGATGGAAGGAGAGAACTGACTCCCACAAGTTGTTCTCTGTTCTCTACATGTTCATGTCATGGCACAGGTATGCCCACACCAAACAAACAAACAAACAAACAAACAAACAAATAAATGTAATTTAAAAAGCAAATAGCAGAAATTTCTCACTTAAAACAGTAGGAATATGCCACGTGGCGGTGATGGCACATGCCTCTGCAGGGAGATCTCTGTGAGTTCAAGGCCAGCCTGGTCTACAGAGTGAGTTCCAGGACAGGCTCCAAAGCTACACAGAGAAACTCTGTCTTGGAAAACAAAACAAACAGGAATATAGGGGCTGGAGAGATTCAGCAGTTAAGAGCACTGGCTACACTTCTAGAGGACCCGAGTTCAATTCCCAGCACCCACATGGCAGCTCACAACTGTCTGTAACTCCGGTTCCAGAGAATCTGTCACCCTCACACAGACATACATGCAGGCAAAACATCAATGCACATACAAATAAATAAATGCACATAAAATAAAATACACATAAAAATAAATAAATCTTAGGATAACAATCATAGGTGGATGCCACTGACTTTTCATTTTTTTCTTTGCTTTTTTCTTAGTTTAATTTGTGTGTGTGTATGTGTGTGTGTGTGTGTGTGAGAGAGAGAGAGAGAGAGAGAGAGAGAGAGAGAGAGAGAGAGAGAGAGAGAGTTTACACACACCACATATATACTGGAATCCACAAAGCCCCACAGAGGCATTAGATCTCCTGGAACTGCTGATGGGAAGTCCTTGCTCCTAAAACTTCCAACTCAGTAGCACTAGGAGCCATTCTGCAGCTAGGTCCTTCCCACTGCACCGCTGTGCCTGTGGGACTTGCACCAACCCGGGCAGCCCAGGATACTTTGCTTCACATCTCCACCTAAGCTGAGTATGGACTTCCTCAGGTTGCTTTCACAGTCACCACCAGTAGCAAATAGTCTGGGTGCTGAGCGAGTGCATGGAACATGAACCCTGCCTTGACTCCCCTCCTGGAATCCCTGTGTTATTCCATAATGAGTTGGGCTGGATCCCTATGGTACCACATGGCAGAGTCCAATTTCTACATGCCCCTCCCTTCCCCGAGATAGGATCTCACTCCTTAGCCCAAGCTACACTGAAACTTACTATGTATCTCAAACTCATGGATGACCTTCCAGTTCACCGTCCCAAGAGCGTTTTAAAATGACAAACCCAAGTCACTAAGCTCAGTACAGAACCTGACTTCTGAGGCTATGTCATCAAAGACCTGTGGCCCCTCTTCACTCACTTCACTACCCAATCTCTGTGTGTGTGTGTGTGTGTGTGTGTGTGTGTGTGTGTGTGTGTGTGTGTGTGATTATATAGGTATATGTTTGTGTATAACGGTAGGAACACATGTGGCATGGCAGAGTTGTGGCAGTCAGGGGACAACCTAGCGCACTGGTCCTCACCTTTCACCTTGTTTGCGACAGTCTCTTCGTTTTTCACGGGCGCATACAGCAGGACGGCTGGTCTTCAAGCTTCTTGGGAGGCTCCTGTCTCACCTCCTATCTTGCCATGCCAGCACCGGGTTTACAGATGCACCCTACCAGATCTGGCTTTACAGAATTCTGGGGATTTGAACTCAGGTCCTCACACTTGTGTGGCAAACATGTTACCCACTGAGCCATTTCTACAGTCTCCCTCTTCACTCTTGCTTGCATTTTTCACTCAGGAGTCAGCAGCTGGCTGCCACAGTGGAGAGATCACATGGCCTCCTTCTGAAAACAGCACAGCCTGCAGACCAAGCCTCCACGTTCAAGCAAACTTTACAAGTGGGCAGCCCTGGCCAATATGCTGATTCAACTTATTGCCAAACCCACCTACCAAGGTCATTCCTGAATCCCTGACTCATAGGGACAGTGAGATGAGCTATATTTACTGCTTAAGATTTTTGGAGCTGAATGAGGTGGCTTGTGCTTATAATCCTGGCACTTGGAAGGTAGAGGCAGGAGGAGTGGACTTAAAGACAGCCATGGCCCCATGAGATCCCTTCCTGAAGAAAGAGAAGGAAAGGGGAGAAGAGGATGGGAAGGGAAGAAAATAGTATTATCAGGGTTTTTTTAAGACTCATTGTGTAGCATTGGCTGGTCTGAGCAAACTACGTAGATCAAGCTGACATCAAACTCACAGAGATCCACCTGCTTCTGCCTCCTGAGTGCTAGGATTAAAGGTGTGTGCTACCGTGCCTGGCAAACTTAGTGTGGTGACACGTACCTACTCTCCCACCACTCAAGATGCATAGGCAGGTGCACTGAGAGTTTCAGGCTAGCCTGTGATATAGACCAAGACCCAGTCTCAAAGAGGAAAAAAAAAAAGGAGGGCTGGAGAAATGGCTCAGTGGTTAAGAAAAGGCAGAGGACCCAAGTTCAGTTCCTAGCACCCATATCAGACAGCTCACAACAGCCTGCAACTCCAGTTCCATGAATCCAATGAGCACATGCATAAACACTCACTCACACACACACACACACAGACACACACACACACACACACACACACACACACACACACACGGGGGCGGCAGGGGGAGGGAGAGAGAGCAGGGGAGGAGACAAGAAGAGAAGAGAAGAAGAGAGGAGAGAAAAGAAGGGGAGAGGAGAGAAAAGAAGAGAAGAGAGGAGAGGAGAGGAGAGGAAGGAGGAGAGGAGGAGGATTTTGAAGCCTTGCATGGTATGAAGGGGCCGAGGTAGGAGGGTTGAGATTTTGAAGCTAAAAAGCAGAAGAAAGGGAAAAATAATTTTGAAGATAACTGTCACACAAAAACACCGACACACAGTTCTCCCTTTGTCTGAGTTCCAACATCTTCTGGCAAGGGTATTTTCCCCTCATGCCTTGGTTTGAATACATGTCCTGTGGTGCTGGAGTCAGACATCTCTTCTCTTGAGCCAGTGTTTCAAACATTCATTTGAGTTCTAAATGCAGGGTAACTTTAAAGGAACACAGTGAGCAGCAATGAGGAACAAGCTGAATAGGATTTTCAGGCTGTTCTCTAAGGAGTGTTTCTGCAGTGGGTTATTCTGTGTCTCACATGGGGGAGTGCACACACACACCTGGGGGGGGGAACACATGTATATGTACACGGGGGAAACACATGCACACACTTTGACCTCTGCCTTTTTAGTAACACACTTGTCAATTCTTTACAGAAATGATTGCCCTACGGTTTTTGTGTAACATGACATCCTAGGGTCTCCCTGAACAGTCAGGAAGTAACACCGTGCATGCCAGAAGGTTCTGAAAAGGGCATAATAACAGCAGGACATGACATCTAGCAGACAGGAAAAGGAGGGGGTCAACAAGAAGGTTGAAGCATGGCTTCAGCTCCCCATTCTCGGGTGAGAGTATGGAGTGGTGGCTTCTAACCATGGAGGGCTCAAACTGAGGGTGCAGCTCATTGGCAAGGTATTTGTCCAGCATGCACAGGGCTCTGGGTCTCATCTCTAGCAACACACACACACACACACACACACACACACACGTGCACACGCATACACACATACAACCATGTATGCACACATAAAAAACTAAAAAGCTGAGTGTGGTGGCACATGCATGTAATTCTAGCACTTAGAGGCTGAGGCAGGGGGATTCTGGATTCCAGACCAGCCAGGACTAAACTCAAAGAGCCAACAATAGAGGGTGGGGAGATGGTTCAGTGGATAAACATGTGCCTCACAAGTGTGAGGACCCGAGTTCAGATCCCCAGAAGCCACAACTGTAATCCCAGCACTCAGGAGGTGGCACGTCTCGAACAGATCCTTAATCACACTAGATAGGGCACTGACAACAGACCAAAGAAACCATTTTATCCAAGTCTGCCTTAGTGAGACAATGAGTTCATTGGGGTTTCCATAGGAGTGCTGGTGAGAGAAGGGTCCCTCACAGGAGCCTGGGTAAGGGGGTTCTCACAGAAACATAGGCCCTCATAAGTGGGTGGCTCAGGAAGCTGTATCAGGGAAGGCCCATCCCAGTCCATCTCTGGGCTCCCAGTGTCAGCTGCAGGTAGCTCCTCCGCTGAAGTGTGTCCTCTTCCCCAGGGAGGACTCGTTGCTTATGTAACCTCTGTCAGGGAAAGGCAATGCTGGGAATCTGGTACCACACCAGTGAGTTCTGTGAGTCTCCCCACTGCCCCCTACAAGGGAATGTTTCCTTCTGAAGAAACAGCTTTGCAACACAGAGACCCGAAGGCCCCTGAGCTGCAGGCCAGCCTGCCAGATGCAGACAAAAAAGAAGGAAGAGAACCAGTCGTGGTGACAGATGCCTTTAATCCCAGCACTCAGGAGACAGAGGCAGAGGCAAGCAGATTTCTGGGAGCTCAAAGCCAGCCTGGTCTACATAATGAGCTCTAGACCAGCCAGGGCTACACAGTGAGACCCTGTCTAAAAAACAAAAACAAAAACAAAACAAAAAAATGGGGAGCGGGCTGGATGTGGCTCAGTTTGTAGAATGCTTGCCTAGCACACACAAACTACTGGTTGGATCCTCAGCACTATGTAAATTATATGGTGAGCGTGCCTGCCATCTTAGCAAGAGGGCCAGAGGTTCAGGGCTATCCTTTGCTACATAACAAGCTGGAGCCTAGCCTGGGCTATACAAGACTTTGTATATGAAAAAAGAAAAGGAACATAGGTATCGAAGACAAGGATAAGGAGGAAGGGAGGGGGGAGGGTTGCACAGCCCCGTGGGACTTCTTGATTTGTCCTGACCATGTGGCCACTAGTCACAGGTGTCTGCTGGGCCTTTGAAGTGTGGCTCATGCCATGGAAAGGTGGAATTGTATTCCGTTTCCATTACAACGTCATTTTAAGCAGCGCTTTTTGGCTAGTGACATCTGAACTTGATAGCATAGCTCTTAAGCCTTAGTTGGGGTTTATCAACACATATGCTCCAGGTTCTTAAAAAGAAAAATGTTAAGTGAAGGTGAGATTTAAGTAAAGTTATTTGTGTGTGTGAGAGAGTTTTTTGTTTGTTCCCCGCCCCCCACTTCCTTCCTTTCTCCTCCTGCCTCCTCTCTCTTCTTTCTTCCAGACAGGATTTCATGTAGCTTGGCTTATGCTGTTCTGGGGGGAGGAACTCAGGATTTCATGCATGCCAAGCAAGTACTCTACTCTCTGAGTCTCATCCTCAGCCCCAGTAAAATTCCTTTTAGTGCAAAGCTCTGTGTGTGTTGGGGGAGGGGTGTAGTACTGGACTTGAACTCAGAACCTTGTGCATGCCTGGCAAACGTTCTACCACTGAGCTACATCTCCAACCCAGTTCTCCCTCCTTTTGATGACTATACAAAGGCATAAATTGTCATGGTGATTATCTCTCTAGCCCTCCCTGCCAGTTCCTAAGTGTCAGCTTGTCCCTAGACCTCCAGCTGCTGCCAGCTGCTACCAGCCACTCCTCTATGTCACCATTGTTGTGCTTCTACCTGAAGGTCACAGAACCACACGGAGCGCCCCGGGATTCAGCCATGCAGTCCTGAGATTCTGTGAATCCATATTTGCTACAGCATATTCCATTGCATAATATGGTGCTACACTTTGTTAATTCAGATGTGGTTGGGTTGGAGTGATTATGAATTAATAGTAATTGCAATATTTGCCTGCAGGTTGTTGGGTCAACAACACAACTTAAGTTTTCTTTTCCTTCTTTCTTTCTTTCTTTCTTTTTTTTCTTTTTGTAGTGTGGCAGAGCAAGTAATCCATTACTGAGCCACACCCCAGGCCCTCACTGGGGGATTCTAGGCAGGAGCTCTACCACTGAGCCACACCCCAGCCCCTCACTGGGGGATTCAGGCAGGTGCTCTACCACTGAGCCACACCCCAGCCCCTCACTGGGGGATTCTAGGCAGGTACTCTACCACTGAGCCACACCCCATCCCCTCACTGGGGGATTCTAGGCAGGTGCTCTACCACTGAGCCACACCTCAGCCCCTCACTGGGGGATTCTAGGCAGGTGCTCAACCACTGAGCCACACCCAGCCCCTCACTGGGGGATTCTAGGCAGGTGCTCTACCATTGACCTACACTTTTTACCTTGTTTTTTTGAGACAAGGTCTCTCTGTGCCTCTCTGGCTGTCCTCAAACTCACTTTGTAGACCAGGTTGGCCTTAAACTCAGAGATCTGGCTGCCTCTGCCTCCCAAGTGCTGGGTTTAGGCATGTGCCACCACCACTTGGCTATCTTTTTTTAATTTTTTAAGGCAGATTTTCACTAGGTAACTCAGGCTGGCCTAGAGTTTGCTATCCTGCCTCAGCCTCCTATGTAACTCCAGACCTCTACCACCAGGCCTGGCTTCAGTACAAATTTTTGTTTGGTGGAGGGGGGGACCAAATACCTTGAAATGTGAATGTTGTTTTTGTGTGTGTGCATATGTGTGTATGTGTGTATTTTATGTGTGTATGAAGGCATATGTGCCTGCTAATACATGGAGGCCAGAGAAGGACATCAGGCATCCTGCTCTGTCACTCTCCACCTTATTCCCTTGAGATAGGGTCTCTCCCTGAACCTGGGGCTAGGCTGGCAGCCAGCAATCCCCAGGGATCCTCCTACCTCTACCCTAGCAGCACTGGGGTTATGGGTTTAAGCATGGCCACATTCAACTTTTTAAATGAATACTGGGGATTCAAACCAGGCTTGCACAGAAAACATTCTTATTCACTATCTCCTCTGTCTTAGACTGTAGTTATAAGAAACTGCCAAGCAGCTCACCACTGTCTGTATTAACTCCAGTTCCAGGGGATCTGACACCCTCACACAGAAACACAGGCAGGGGAGACACCAGTGCACATACAATAAAAATGAATCTTAAAAAAATTTTAAAAAATGGGGGCTGGAGAGATGGCTCAGTGGTTAAGAGCACCGACTGCTCTTCCACAGGACCCAGGTTCAATTCCCAGCACCCCACATGGCAGCTAACAACTGTCTGTGACTCCAAGATCTGACACCCTCACACAGACATACATGCAGGTAAAACAAATAAATAAAATAAAAATAAATAAATTATTTTTTAAAAAATTGAAAAAATGGAAAGAAACTGCTAAGCTGTTTTCAAAGCGGTACTGCCTCTGTGCATTGCATCAGCAACCTGGGAATGTTCCAATTATTCCACATTCTCATCACCTATGTCAATTTTGTGGGCTTTGGAAAGTAGTGTGGAGAGCTATGTAGTAATAGCCATTGTGATTTTAATTTGCTTCCTAATGATCTTAAGCATCTTTATGCTTTTGTTTAGATTTTTGTTTAGATTTTACTTATTTTTTATTTTATGTATGTGAGCAGTTTGTCTCTATGTATGTCTGTGCACCATGTGCATGCACTGCCTGTGGATGCCAGAAGATGGCATCAAATCTTCTGGGACTGGAGTAACACATGGCTGTAAACCATCATGTGGGTGCTGGAAATTGAACTCAGATCCTCTGGAGGAATAGCCAGTGCTCTTAACCACTGAGTCAGCCCTAGAATTTTTAAAGATGATTTTTTTTGTTAATGTAGTTACTTCATTTGAAAAATTTAGTGTGTGTGTGTGTGTGTGTGTGTGTGTGTGTGTTCCCTGTGTGCATGCAGGTGCACATGCCATAGCACACAAGTGGAGCTCAGAGGACAATTTTTCAGGACTCAGTTCTCACCTTCTACCCTGGGAAGGAAATTTTTCTATTGTTTCTTCTGCTTCCTGGCTGGTCTGTGAGCTGCTGGCCAGCTTGTCTGTCTCTGCCTCTAGGAATGCTGGAATTAAAGACACACACTCCCACACCAGGCTTTTTTTAATGTGGCCCCTAGGGGTCAAACTCAGGGGGCTAGGCTTGCACAGCAAGTGTTTTACCTGCTCCTCACATGCCTGCTTCCTACCCAAATATCTTCCTCAAAGACATGCCTGTTCATATTCTTTGTGGGGTTTTTGTTGTTGTTTGTTTTGTTTTGTTTCGACGGTTTCTCCAGCTATTTTACTACCTCTTTGACCCAGCCTCAGATATCTCCCTGGGCTGGGGGTGGGGGTGTAGTTCAGTTGGTAGAGTGCTTGCTTAGCACACACAAAGCCCTGGGTTCCAGCCCTCGCCCCTCATGAGCTGGGTGTGGGGCCGCATGCTCGCAATTCCAGCACTGAGGAGGTGGAGGTGGGGGGCCGATATCAAGAGTTCAGGGTCCTTCTTGGCTACATAGTAAGTTTGAAGCCAGCCTGGGCTACATGATATCCTATCTCAAAGAAGTGAAAATAACTAACTAAATAAATAAAACCATCTGCCAATACAGCACAGTTTTCTTGTGGACGGCTCTGTGACAGGAGTTAGGTCTGCTTCTTTTGGATCCTGCCGAGAGCTCTGAAGGTCTCGCCGAAGGTAAGGTGCTAGGGATTGTTGGGCTCTTTATTGGCAGCAGGCCTTTTCTCTTTTCTTTACAGAGCGCAAGCTTTGTCAGACAGCTTAAGCAGGTCCTCTAGACCCAAAGGGATCCCGAGAAGAATTCAGCTCCCCACATTTTCATTGTTCAAGGGCCCTTTTTAAAACGGGCTCTTTTCTTGCCCTCTCTATGATAGCTGTCAATATAGCCAATGAATCACTGTGTAAGGAAAAAAGGAATCGCAGACAATTAAATAGATGTCTAGACTTGCCAAGGTCAGTGTGAGCTGACTTTGAAAGCTCTTGATATCATTACTATGCGGTTTCTTCCTCCTCCATAGAGGAGGAGGAGGAAGAAGAGAAACAAAGAAAGAAAGAGGGAGGGAGAGGGGGGAGGGAGAGAGAGAGAGAGAGGAAGGAAGGAGAGAGACAGAAGGAGGGAGGGAAGGAGGAAGGAAGGAAGGAAGGAAGGAAAAGAAGAAAGAAAGAAAGAAAGAAAGAAAGAAAGAAAGAAAGAAAGAAAGAAAGAAAGAAAGAAAGGAAGGAAGGAAGGAAGGGAGAGAGAGAGAGAGAGAGAGAGAGAGAGAGAGAGAGAGAAAGAAAGAAAGAAAGAAAGAAAGAAAGAAAGAAAGAAAGAAAGAAAGAAAATTATCTTTTGTTTTTTCCTGCTTCAGCCTCTTCTGTTGGGTGACTGGCCTTGAACTTTTGGCCATTCTCCTGCCTCTGCTTCCCAAATACTAGGATGTCTGGCATACACCACTACATTCAGTTACCAAATCCTTATAGGACCCAACACATCCCTCCTGTCCTCTTTAGCCTTGTCTGGTTCAGCTATATTGATATAAAACATACAGAAATATGTCATATTAGCCACTTCTAAGTGTGCGATTCAGTGGCACTGAAATGTCCACTTTAGGACTGGGGAGATGGTTCTGGGGGTAAGAAAAGCATTTGCTGTACAGGAATGAGGACCGGAGTTCAAATTCCCAGCACCAAATCTAGGCATGGCTGGGCACACATTTATCACCCCAGTACTGTGGGGACTGGGGCAGGAGATGGCTGGGGCTCGCTAGCCACCAAGACAGCTCCAGGTTCAGTGTCTCAAGGAACAAAAGCAGACAGCCATAGAGCAGGAGCCCCAGTGTCCTTTGGCTTCTTCCCATGAACGAGTGGGGTGGGGTGGGATGCATGCCTGCACACACAGGTATACCTACATCACCCTCCCCCCGACACACACACAAAATAAAAATTTTAAATTCACTTTGTGGTGCAACCATCAGGCCCATTGGGCACAGTGGCTGGTAATCCCAGCCCTGAGGAGGCTGAGGCCGAAGGATTACCATGAATTCAAGACCAGCCTGAGCTACAAGAGGAATTCCAGAGTAGCCTGGGCTACAAGTGTAAGAGCCTGTCTAAGGAAAGCCAGATAACAAGCAAGCAACAACTGTGCAGCCACCAACACTATCCATCTCAACTCTCTCGCCCTCTACACTAAGTTCTGTCTCCACTGAAACACTATTCCTGTTCAGAGCCCTTGCCTCCCACCATTCTGTTTTTAGCCTCTGTGAACATGACCAGTCTTTGGGCCCCATTAAAGTTTAACTGTAGGAGCTGGGGCTGTAGTTCAGTTGGCAGAGTGTTTGCCTAGCATGCATGAAGCCCTGAGTTCGAGCCCCAGCACTGCACAAACTGGGTGTGGTGACACATACCTGTCATCTTAGCACTCAGAGGTAGAGGCAGGAGGACCAGAAGTTTAAGCTCATCCTCAGTTACATGGTGAGTTCCAGGGCTACATAAGACCCTGTTTTTTCAGGTCTGGCTTATTTCACTCAACATTGTGTCATCAAGATTCATCCACACTGCAGCAGGCATCACATTTTTCCTTCCTTTTTCAGGCTAACTAATATTCCCTTAGATGTATGTGCAGTGTGTGTGTGTGTGTGTGTGTGTGTGTGTGTGTGTGTGTGTGTGAATTCTCTTTCTTTTCTTTCTTTCTTTCTTCCTTTCTTTTCTTTCTTTGGTTTTTCAAGACAGGGTTTCTCTGTATAACAGTCCTGGTTGTTCTGGCTCTGTAGACCAGGCTGGCTTGAATTCTTGACTTCATTCCACATTCTAGCTATTGTGAGTAAAGCTGTCATGAACACATATGCACCATATGCTTGTAGTGGAGTCACCCTGGATTGTAGGGGTGGTTGTCTGTGCCTTACCCTGAAGCACTGCCCCTAGTGAGGTAGCAGGTAACTGCTAGGTACCTGCCCCGCCCCCTGCGCCGGGCGTGGCCCAGACGGGAACCCCTTAAGACCTGGGATGACATACATGCTCGTGCGCTCTCTGTCTCAGCTTTACTGTATGTAATTAACCACCACCACCCCACACACACACCTTGCTTTCGGTTCTTCTGGATATGGCCAGAAATGAGATTCAGTGTCCTATGGTTATACCACATTGAAGTTTCACACATGTAAGTGCAGGGATATTATGTATGTACAGGTGTATATGTGTGCACATGCCTGTGGAGACAGGAAGATCTCAGGTGTTACCCTCAGAAATGACATTCACCTCCTATGAGACAGGGTCCTCCCTAAGGCTAGACTGGCCAACGAGCCCCAGGAATCCTCCTGCCTCCACCAACCCAGTGGTGGGATTACAAGTGCATGCCACCATGCAGGCTTTTTTCTGTCTCCTGGGTTCTAGGAAACAAACTCTGGTCTTCGCGCTTTCACAGCAAAGCTGTCTACTGATTGAGCCATCGCCCACCATAACAGGCGGTTGGTTGTGGCAGGCTCTCACTATGTCACTTGGGCTGACCTAGTATTCTTGAGAGACTCCCCTGCCTCTGGTTCCTGAGCAATGGGATTACAGGTGTGTGCCGAACTTAAAAGAAAAAGTGTGTGTGTGTGTGTGTGTGTGTGTGTGTGTGTGTGTGTGTGTGTGTTCAATATTTCTGGGACCCTTGGTTTTTCCCCATCTTTTTCCTTACACCTGCTTTACCTAGTAGAGCAGTTTCCAAATCAGCATCCCACAGCCACTTTGACTGCTATTTCAGTCAAGTTCCACGGCATCCAGTAATGAGATAATTCCACGGAATCTATTTGATGGTCAAAGGAATTTATTCAGAGTTTAACTCACAACAAGAATAAAGGAGTTGGTCAAGGAATCCTGGAGGGGTAGGGCACGGTCCACCTTGGTTCTCAGGAGAGCTCTGCCTTGATCCACAGCACCAGCATTCAAGCCCAAGAGGTAGCTGAGACAGAGAGCACACGAGCACGTATGTCATCCCAAGTCTTAAGGGGTTCCTATCTGGGCCACACCCGGCGCAGGGGGCGGGGCAGGTACCTAGCAGTTACCTGCTCCCTCACTGGGGCAGTGCTTCAGGCTAAGGCACAGACAACCACCCCTACAATCCAGGGTGACTCCACTACAAGCATATGGTGTGCATCTCACGGCTCTTGGCTGAAGGCTGAGGCAGGAGGAGCTCAGGATCAAGGTCTGTCTAGGTTGCAGCATGAGAATAAAGCCAGTCTGGAGAACGAGGTGAAACTTGACTGAAAATGAAAAATACAAGATGTGGTGGCAGGCTGGCAAGATGGCTTGGTGGGTAAGGGGGCTTGCCACCAAGGCTAAGGATCCAAGTCTTATTCCCCAGGCCCCACATGGTGGAAGAAGAGTTGCCCTCTGATCTGCACACACATAATAAATATAGTATAGTATAATATAATATAATATAATATAATATAATATAATATAATATAATATAATATAATATAATATGTTAAAGGGATGGGACATAGCTCAGAGGCAAAGCACTTGCATGCACGAGGCCCTGGACTCAACTCTAGTACTAAAAAAAGGAAAAAGAAAAAGAAAATGAAAACCTGAGCAGAGCTTGATAGTGTACACTTGTAATTCTAGCTTTTGAAGGCAGAGGCAGGAGGACCAGGAGTTCAACTTCAGCTACAGAGCAAGTTTGAGGTCAGCCTGGGCTACAAGAGACCGGTGTCAAACAAACAAACCCAACAGACCGAGATAAAACAAAGAAAAACCGAAATCAAAACCAAGAACTTCTGTCCCTGGCCTCTCAAATATGCTGATCCCTAGTTGTAACCTTTCTAAGAGCAGTTCTCAACCTGTGGGTTACAACCCTCTGGACCCTGCATATCAGATCTCTACATTACAATTCACAACAGCAGCAAGATTACAGCTGTGAAGTAGCAACAACAATAGTGTTTTTAGTTGGGGGTCACCACACCATGAGGAACTGTGTTAAAGGGTCCGCAGCTTTAGGAAGGTTGAGAACCACTGGTTTATAACAGCGTGATTGACTCTCCTGTTTGGGTCCAGAATGGGAGCTAGGTAGGCAGGGAGCTTCCCATCATAAGCAAGCCAAATAAATCTCCCTCCTACCTGTCCTCCCAGACACTCTGCCATGCACCCCACACATGCACCCTGTCAACACATACCCTGCATGGTTGTGAGCATTACATTGATTAGTATGGGTCTTTAATTCATATCTATATCTTCATTAGTCCTGAAGTTCACTGAGGGCAGGACCTACTTCTTTATTCTCATGATAATTATTTTTAAAAATTCTTTTTATAGGGTTTCTCTGTGTAACAGTCCTGGCTGTCCTGGAACTCGCTCTGTATACCAAGCTGGCCTTGAACTCACTGAGATCCACCTGCCTCTGCTTCCCAAGTGCTGGGATTAAAGGTGCTGCACCACCAAGGCTCAGCTCTATCTTTTTGTTATTGTTGTTGTTTTCGAGGTTTTGTTTTTGTTTTTGTTTTGAGACAGCGATTCACTATGAATGTGGAGCTCACTGATTGGCTAGGCAGGCTGGCCAATGAACTTCAGCGATCTGTCTGCCTCCACCCTAAAGCACTGGGATTATAGAAGCTCTCAATGGGTTTTGAAGTCCGTGCTGGGGAATGAACTCCAGTTCTGGAGATGAATGAATCAGGCACTTTACCAACTGAGCCAGCTCCTTCACAGTTATTATTAAGTGTGAGAAATCGCGCACGGGTGCGCATATGTATGTGTGTGTTCCTGGAGGAAGACTTGGCTAATTAGCATCCCAATGCAGAACCTTGAAGTTCTCAAGGGATGCACATGCTGCCAAATTCACCATTTAAATGTTTTCAACTACCGTCCATCTCCAGGGTGTCGATTGTCTCTAGGAACCTTGCAGAGCTGTTCACCCTAAAAGGAACAAGGGAAATCAGGTGTGGTAGTGTACACCTGTGACTCCAGCGAGCATCTAGGAGCCTAAGCCAGGAGGGTCGCCCGTTGGAAGCCAGTCTGAGCTACATAGCAAGAGATTCTGTATGAAAGATTAATTAATTAATTAAAAAGGCTAGGCTTGGTGGCATACACCTGTAATAGCCACACTTAGGAGGCTGGAGCAGGAAAATCATGACTTTGTGGCCAGCCTGGTCTAGGTAGCCAAACCAGGTAGCTTGGGTATGAGATAGAGTCTCAAACAACAACAAAACAAGGATGGCTTAGTAAGTTGGTAAAGATGCTTGTCACCAAGCTCGACCTGAATTCCATTCTCAGAACCCACAGGGTAGGAGAGAATACATGAGTGAATAAAATGTAATTTGCAACATTATAAACAAAAACAAAGCAAAACACAAAAAGAACAGCCGTGCAGAAGCGATCGGCGATGAGCTGAGACCATCACAAGCATCCTTGGGCAACTCTGATCTGCAGCCCCAGTAAGACACCCCTGAAAACGTGGTGAGTCAAACACCAGCACACGCACTTCGGGGTGGGAGGGAAGGGGGCTCTTTGACTCTCTGCTGCTCTGCACCCGCCCACCCCGAGGTGGAAGCTGCGCGCGCAGCGTCAGGGGTCCCTGCGGCGCCCGGGCTCCGCTCCGTGCCGTAATCCAGCCCGGGTTTCCGCGCGCGCCGCCCCGCCCCGCCCCGCCCCGCGCCGCCTCGGCCGCCGCCGGAGCCGCTCGGTGCTGCGCGAACATGGCCGAAGTCGGCGAGGACAGCGGCGCCCGCGCCCTGCTGGCGCTGCGCTCGGCTCCCTGCAGCCCCGTGCTGTGCGCCGCGGCCGCGGCCGCCGCCTTCCCGGCCACCGCGTCCCCGCCGCCGCCGGCGCAGCCTCCGCCCGGGCCGCCCGCGCTGCCCGCTGTGCCCGGCTCCGGCCCGGTGCCCTCCACCACCGCTACTGCCACCACCGCCGCGCCCGCTCTGGTGGCCGCGGCCGCCGCCTCCGTGCGCCAGAGCCCCGGGCCGGTCCTGGCGCGCCTGGAGGGCCGGGAGTTCGAGTTCCTAATGCGACAGCCCAGCGTCACCATCGGCCGCAACTCGTCGCAGGGCTCGGTGGACCTGAGCATGGGCCTGTCGAGCTTCATCTCCCGGCGCCACCTGCAGCTCAGCTTCCAGGAGCCTCACTTCTATCTGCGCTGCCTCGGCAAGAACGGTGTCTTCGTGGACGGGGCCTTCCAGAGGCGGGGAGCGCCAGCCCTTCAGTTGCCCCAACAGTGAGTGCGGCGCCACCCCCGGGTCAACCCTCTCCGGATCTGGTCTCAACCTCCTGGCTACCCGCTGATCTCAACCCCGCCTGGCCTGGTCCCTTGTCACCCCCTGATCTCGACCTTGTCCGGTCTGAACCCCTGGTGACCCCCTGAGCTTGACTCCTCCTAGCCTGGCCTCTGGGTCGTTCCCCCATCCCATCTCGTTTTTTGCTAGGTCCTAGCCCCTGGTCACTCCCTACCCCATCGCGACCTGCCAAGAACTAGCCCCTCCAATCTCGACTCCACCCGGCTCTGATTACCTAAGTCATCTCCAGTCTTGACCCCACCTACCTCTGACCCCCTGGTTACACTGATCTTGATCCCACCCGGCTCCGACCCCCTGCCTACCCGCTTTCTCCACCCAGCTAAGCCTGATCCTTAAGTTACTTGTGATCTCGACCTTCACCTGGCTCTGACCCCGTGGTTACCTTGATCTTAATCACGACCCAACTAAGCCTGACCCCCGCCTGTAAACTCACTGGGTCCTGATTCCTGGGCGGGCCCTGATTGACTGGTAGGGCCAAACCCAGACCCTGAAACCTCTGTCACACCGACCCTGGACAGGCCTAAACACTGGAGTCCACTTTAAACCCCCTTCCCCTCTCTCTCTGTCTCTCTCCAACACACACACACACACACACACACACACACACACACACTCACACACTCCTCTATTCCATCTGGCCTCCACTCCTCCTATGCTGAAGCTGGTTGCTCATGATTCCATCCCTTACTTTCTGAACCCAAGTTACCCCTAATCCCACCTGTCCTCAATACCTGGGGTCACTCTTGAACTTTATTTTACCAGCCAGGAGCAGTTACCCCTGACTTTACTTAACCTGAAAGCCCTAGGGCCCACCCCTAACCTTTATCTCACCCTGCCTACACCTCTAGAAGTCATTTCTGACCCCTGATGACTTGAGACCATCAGCTCCCCCGATCTCCATCTTCACCAGGACTCTTCCAGCCCTGAAACACTCCCCTCCTCCAGGGTCACTACCTGACCCTTAGCTTTCTCTGCCTAAACCCCTGGTAGCATAAGACCACACTCAGCTTGAACTACCATAACTCTTCCTCTCACCCATGGCCCTCAACCCTGATTCCGTTTAGCCAGAACCACCAGGGCCACTTCTGACCCTTGTGGTCTGAATAATCCAGGTACACTCCTGTTCCTGATTCCCATAGGTCAGGACCCCAGTGTTCACTCCTTTGGCCTGGACCTGGAAGGACTGATGAGCTGCCCTACCCCTGCCTGGGAGAGTGTTGCCTGGGAGGTATTATGGTCTAGGAAGCTGCCTTGGGGGTGGGGATGTCCATGCCTTAAGAGCATGTCTGGAGGCAGATGCTTTCAATCTAGTAGCTGGGCAGGAAGTGCTGTGCCCTAGTTTACCCCCAGAACATGGTGGGAAATACAGGTCCCAGGATACTGCTCCTGTGATAGTCAATAGCATGCCTACCTTACCCTCTTCCAAGCTCCCATTATGCCCAGTCCTCTGTTACCCTAGAGGTCCAGGACCTTCAGAACTTACCAGGAGAAAGCTATGTTAATTACTTCCTTCCCAGCACTTTTTCTATTCAGTAATTGCTTCTAACTCTCACTAGCGTTGGCTTGACAAGGTTCACGGCCAGGTGTGAGTGTCTGTCTCGTTACTCACGTTTACAAGCACCCTGAGTATGGAGTTTTTGCTGGGGTCATTTCCAGGTCTGGAGTACTTGCTGTGTGTGTCTGCCTTCCCAGGGTCCAAATACGTTACAGATTCTGTATTGAATCACTTTGAACACCAACAGTGACTCATCTTATTAGGGTGTGAGAGGGAATGTCACCTTCTTTTCCCAAACCTGGAAGCTCTGTCCCTGTAGAGTGTCCAAGGGCTGGACTGTAGCTGGGTGGTAGAATGCTTCCCTAGCTGTGCCAGGCTCTGTGTTCCGTCTCCATCACTGAAAGAAGATAAAGCCAGATTGCCTGGAGGGAGAGTTGTTCAGTCAGTGGGCCATTAAATGCATTCCTGGGCCTGAGAAATTGACAGATGACCATTCTCTCCACCTTCCTAGGGTTCTTTTCTGTAACTCAGGTTCTGGAAACACATCAGTCCACAATCTTTTTAGGGTTCTTGTCCCAAATACCCCTCCAGAATCTAGCTGACTGTATTGTTAGGGGTGGGGGGACACATGCAGAAGCCAGAGGAAGAGGCCACTGGGTGTCCTGCTCTGTCACTCCACCTTATTCCCTGAGGAAGAGTCTCAAACTGAACCTGGAGCTAGGTTGGCAGCCAGCAAGCCCCGGCGATCCTCCTGTCTCCACACCCACAGCACTAGGGTTGCAGCATTGCAGGAAACCACACCTGGCTTTTTATATGGGTGTTGGGGACTCAAACGCATGTCCCCATGCTTGTGCAGCGAGTGCTTACTCACTGATTTCTCCCCAGCCCCACTCGCTGCCTTTTGAATAAAAGACTTTTCTTTCACAGGATTGTCTCCTCCCCACAGTAGGCAAAGTTTCAAACCACAGGGTCCTGCTCATCTACTGAATAGGCCAAGGCTGGTATTTTTGAAACGATGTTGGTGTGTGCAGTGCCTGGAAGTCTGTCTCTCGGGAGCTGGCATGTGTAGTGGGTACGTGTCTGAGCATGGTGGCTTAGCTGTCAGGGAAGTGATTTATGACTGAGCCCTGCAGCCCTATAGATGAAGTGCAGAGTGCCTGTGCCGTGTGTGTGTGTGTGTGTGTGTGTGTGTGTGTGTGTGTGTATGCACACCCACTCTCCTGACTCTATGTTCGTGTATGGAGGCCAGAGGTCAACTTTGGATGTCCTTTTCATTGACTCTTCACCTTATTTTGGGGACAGGGCATTTCACCTACTCTAGATGTCTAGGTTGTCTGGCTAGTAAGTCCCAGGATTATCCTTTTCCCTGCCTCTTCAACTCTGGGCTTATGATCCCACAGCAGCCACGTCCAGCTGTTACTTTTAAGAATTGAACTCAGATCTTATGCTTGTGTGGCAAACACCAACTGAGCCGTCTCCCCAGGCCAGCTGTGTGTATTTGACTTTAGGGGTGTTTCTGAGCACAGTCCATGTCAGCAGAGTCATAACCAGTGTGTGTAAGGAAAACCAGCAAATGAGTGTCATATGTGTCCTGCTTCAGAAAAACCTGTCAGCAGGCCAGCTAAGCAGTTCTGGGGGGGTCTCCTGTTGTTTTTGACTGTAGGGAGCTCCAAAAGAAACAGTCTCATGGATAGGACAGGATGTTGTCAAGTTCTGGGTTAGAGTGCTGATTAAGAACTTCCACATTGAAAGTAATCCAGATACTCCAGCGAGTTCAGATCAAGGCAATTGCAGGTATACTCGTGTGTGTGTGTGTGTGTGTGTGTGTGTGTGTGTGTGTGTGTGTGTGTTGGGGTCAGAGGGTGGCTTCTGGTATCACGGTATCATCCTTTATCACTCTCCACTCTATATTTTGAGATAGGGTCTCTTTCTGAACCTGGAACCTGCCGGCTTGGCTACACTGGCAGCCAGCAAGTCCTGGAAAGCTCCCTCTCAGCTCTGCAGCACTGGGGTTGCTGGAGTGTGACACTGCATTCGCCTTTTGCTTGGTGCTGGGGATCTGAAGTCAGGTCCTCATGCTTGCTGGCATTCACCCCCAGAGCCCTCTCTCCAGCCCCAAGGCTCGCTTTCTTTTTTAAACACCCCTCAATTTTTATCTTGAAATGAAAAATTCATTAGTGATTTGGAAATAATGGCAGTTTTTTTCTGTGCCTATCTCTTGTTTTGTTAGCCCGTTTTGCATTAGAATTTCGTTGACTTAACAGTTGCCCGCCTTCAGCAAGCTGCAGTAGCTCCAGGCTTGGTGGTTTTGTCCCTTGTGGACGCCCACGCTGATTCCCACAGCAGCCCCATCCCCAGCAGCCTTCTACTCCACCCTCAGGATAGATGACAGTGACAGCCATATGGGTGACATTTGCACACAGCACACACTCTCCCAGGCATCTCCCACACAGGAGGGGAACCAGAATCCAGCCCTGATGGTTGCTAGAGGTATGTCTTCAAACCTTCAGGACTTTCTGTTATTGTTGTCAGAAAAGTGTCTCCTCATAGCTGGTTTTGGTATGTTGTGTTTCATCCTTGGGTGGAGAACCATCCAGAGCTGCCAGGCATGCAGGTGGAGGGAGTGTACCTTTGTGGTACTGGGGATCAGACCTAGGGCTTTGTACTTGTTAAGTAAGCACTCTACCACTGAGCCATACCCCAGCCCCTCACTGGGGGATTCTAGGCAGGTGCTCTACCACTGAGCCACACCTCAGCCCCTCACTGGGGGATTCTAAGCAGGTGCTCTACCACTGAGCCACACCTCAGCCCCTCACTGGGGGATTCTAAGCAGGTGCTCTACCACTGAGCCACACCTCAGCCCCTCACTGGGGGATTCTAAGCAGGTGTTCTACCACTGAGCCACACCTCAGCCCCTCACTGGGGGATTCTAGACAGGTGCTCTACCACTGAGCCACACCTCAGCCCCTCACTGGGGGATTCTAAGCAGGTGCTCTACCACTGAGCCACACCCCAGCCTCTCACTGGGGGATTCTAGGCAGGGGCTCTATCACTGAACCATACCCCAGCCCCTCACTGGGGGATTCTAGGCAGGTGCTCTATCACTGAGCCACACCCCAGCCCCTCACTGGGGGATTATAGGCAAGTGTTCTACCACTGACTACACCCCAGCCCCTCACTGGGGGATTCTAGGCAGGTACTCTACCACTGAGCCACACTCCAGCTCCTCACTGGGGGATTCTAGACAGGTGCTCTACCACTGAGCCACACCTCAGCCCCTCACTGGGGGATTCTAAGCAGGTGCTCTACCATTGAGCCACACCCCAGCCTCTCACTGGGGGATTCTAGGCAGGGGCTCTATCACTGAACCACACCCCAGCCCCTCACTGGGGGATTCTAAGCAGGTGCTCTACCATTGAGCCACACCCCAGCCCCTCACTGGGGGATTCTAAGAGGGGGCTCTACCACTGAGCCACACCCTCCAGCCCTCTTTTCATTTTTTGTTGCCTTGAACTTTCAGTTTTCTGCCTCTACCTGCTGAGTAGCTGTGATGACAGGCCTACATCACCAGGTCATATTTGTGTCTCAGGTTTGATTCAGCCTCTTCCTTGGGTGGGCGTCAGTGCCTGTGCACGTGAGTGTCTGTGTGTCAGTGTTGGTGATCATCTCTGTATGTTTCTTTTTACCGTTTACTTTGGAATTGATTGGACTTGAAAGCTGCATGTACCCCTTCTCAGCTCTTCCTGCTCCGCTGCCACAGCAGAGCACTTGCTTAGAGTTCCCCAGGTTAGGCTCAGTAAGGGGTCAGGTTTGATCCTAGTACTGAAGAAACAAAATAAAAATTAAAACATGAGTGCTGAGCTTCCATGTGCCCAGCACCCAGCATCTCCAGTTGCTGTCTCTTGGCCACTCCATATCTTCCTCCCCAGTTTTGCTTAATCTAGACGCAAACTGTAGGTGTCATGTTGCCCTGTGGAAGGTTAGGATCCTTTCAAATGAGAGAAAGGTCACCACAGTAGCTCATCTCACCTACAAAACAAATAGTAAGTTCTCCTGTTGGCAGTACCCACTCAAAACCCCACTGCTTCATGATGTTCTGATTTTTCATTCTGAATTTACTAGAATCAGTCCAAATAAGGTCCAGGCATGGGGCTGTCTGTCTGTCTTCTGTCTCTTACATGCACGCATGTCTATGTAACTATGTGTGGGGCACATGTGCACATGTGTGTGAGTAGGTATAGGGGACAGAGATCATCAACTTTGGGTGTCGTTTCCCATGAGTTATTTTATTTATTTATTTATTTATTTATTTATTTATTTATTTATTTATTTATTTATATTTTTGAAGACAGGGTCTCTCACAGAACCTGGAACTCATCAATTAGGCTAGACTGGCTGCCACTGGGTCCCAGGAATCCTCCTCTCTCTACCTCCCTAGCTCTGAGATTATAGACCCAGCCTGATTTTTGTCTGAGTTTTTTTTTTTTGGATGGAACTCAGGCTCTCCTGCTCCACAGTGAGCACTTCCCCACTCCGCCACCTCCCCAGCCCTGCAGGATCTGTGTCCTCCATCTCTAGGCTCCATATGTCTCTCTTGCTCTCTTGCTGAGTGAGGCCTCGAAGGACCAGGGTCATTTGTCCCCGGCAGATCCCACAGCTCCTCTTAAGATCAAATTCTAGAGATACGAGCAGACATTCCCTTTTTCGTATCTGCAAATGGGTGTTGGATCAAACCCAGAGATTGGATCAAATTCCAGTTTGATCTTTATCTTTTCTTTTTGGTCAAAACAGCCGCGTAACTGGTTTTTGGTGTGGCTATCAGGAGACAAACTGTCCTCTTGATCAGATTAGATTGTGTGTGTGTGTGTGTGTGTGTGTGTGTGTGTGTGTGTGTGTGTAGGTCAGAGGACAGCCTCCTGTGTTATTCATCAGGAGCTATCCCCCTTGCATTTAGAGGCAAGGTCTCTCACTGAACCTGGTACTTACCAGTTAGGCTAGACCAGCTGGCCAAGGAGCCCCGGGGACTGTCCTTTTCTCTGCCTCCCTAGTGCTGGGATCATAAGCATGTGCCGCTGAGCCTGGCTTTTATACACGGGCTCTGGGGATCAGACTCAGGTCCTCATGCTTGTTCGGCTCTGCCTGCTGAGCTATTCTCCCGCACCCCCACAGTCCTTTATGTTGACTAGCCCTGAACTCACCATGTGATTCAATTAGGCTGGTCTCAAACTCCTGATCCTCCTGCCTCCACCTCCAAGTGCTGGGATGACAGAAGTGTGGCACTGTGTTAGCAGCTTTTGCCAGTCACTACCTGAGCTCCATGTGTCGTCACTAGGACTGAGGGGCTTTGCCTCAGGGGGCAGGACAGATGGTGGATGTTACAGATCACAGCCATCAGACGTGCATCCTGAAAAAATGTAACCAGTTGTAATGGTCACTTTGCTAGCCAAGGAATTGCTTCGGACCTAATGAAAAGATTCATGCCGGATCTTTGTTGTTTCCAGCTGGTCGGTTGACACTAGCCAATTAGTTGTAAGCCATTGAGCAACTAGTTAGCAGCTGGACGTTATGTTGAATTTCACTTGAAAATGCCTGACTTTGTGAAGACAGGCAGTTCCTCTGACTTCTTCCCATTGCCAAGCATCTCTAGGGCTGGTCACAGCATTTCTCTTCTCCTGGAGTCCTCCACCCTGGTCCCCTACATGCACTCCCCCAGGGAGCTGCTGGATGGGGGCAGGTTAGTTAGGAATGGATGTTAGTGGACAGCTTCATCCTGACCATTGGTATAGGAGAGAGTATCAGGTCAACTCGTCCAGGGGTCAAAGCTGGAAGATATGGGAACTGGGGTTTTGCTTATCCAGTGTCTGCATGGAGGGAACCTGGTTCGGCTCAGAAGGAAGGAGACTGGGAGGGTCAGTCTCGTTGCTGGGAGGGCAGCAGATGCCACCTGGAAGAGGAGACAGTCCTAGGGCCTCAGAGTGGGAAAGATCCAAGTGAAAAACCTGAGGACGGGTGGAGTGGGGTATTGTTGGTTCGGTGGAAGAGAGCTGGAGTGCAGCATGCTGGGAGGTGGGGAGAGAGAGCTGTTGCCTGGGCAGTTTTGAGGTCAGGACTGAAATACAGCCCCTTCTATAGAAAGGCTTTCTTCTGGTTGTTGGGAAACCCCTGCTGTTGTGTGTCAAGCTTGTCAGTCCTGCTGTACTGCTGTCTGGTTACAAAGTTGCTTCCAAAAGGTCTGTGGGGGCCTGGAGCTGCAACTCAGTGAGTAGAGTGCTTGCCTGGCATGTGCAAAGCCCTGTGTTCTGTCCCAGGACCCATAAACTGGGTGTAATGGTGCACACCTGTAATTCCAGCATCTAGTGGGTGGAGGCAGGAGAATCAGAAGTTCACACCCAGCCTTGACTACATAGTGAGTTCAAGGCCAGCTAAGGCTACAGGAGACCATGTCTCCGGAAAACAGAAACAAGAAAATTTGTAGGGATGCATTTAATTGGGTACCGGCACAGTTCTGCACTAAAAATGTAACCCATTCAGTTTGCACTGAGAACTCGGGGTCTATTGCCTAAAGAATAAGATTTTTATAGATTTTCTTTTGCTGAGAATGGGATCTTAAGGAACCCAGGCTGGCCTTCAGTTTCCTCTGTAGCTAAGGATGGCTCAATTGATCCTCCACCTCCCAACTGCTGGGACCACAGATGTACACCACAACAGCCAGCATTTCATATCTATCTATCTATCTATCTATCTATCTCATATTCAGTAATTAGATAATATATAATTTAGAAGAGCAGTCCATAGGAAAGATGTTGTTGGTCATGTAGTGCATCCTAACTGAGTTTGTGCTGAGCTTATGGAAGCCGTTTTGGGCTGATATAGACTACGTAGAGACATAATGGGAGTTCTTACTTGATGCTTTGGAAGAAGACCCAGCTTCACTTTAAAAAGCAGAAATGAAAGCAGAGGAGCTGGGGTTGGGAGACCGAGTGATTTGCTATTTGTTTTTGCATCTTATGAATGTCGGAGGGATAAACTTGCTAAATTAATGACAACTCAAATTACAGCCATGCCTCATTTCCATAATTACCCTACATTTAAAGCATTTCATATTAAAATGAGAGGATTATAGAAAAAAATGCTTTTACTTCGATTCCTGGAAATGGGCCCTGTTATAACTGGTTTAGAGATGCTGTAGTTGGTTTTCAAAGTGTCATTTCTGCCAGGTCTCTAGCTTCCTGGTAAAGTGTTGCTGGTAATTAGAGAGCACTGGAGGGAGTGGGGAGCTGGGAATGGAGCGGCAGGAGCCCAGGTCCAAGCACTGGAGAGGTAGAGTTGGGAGGAACAGAAGTTCTAGGACATCTAGGACATCCCTGGCTACAGAGCAAGTTTGAGGCTGAAACAAGTTACACAAGGCCTTGTCTCACAGAACAAACCAAACCAAA
Source organism: Peromyscus eremicus (assembly GCF_949786415.1). NCBI lineage: Eukaryota > Metazoa > Chordata > Mammalia > Rodentia > Cricetidae > Peromyscus > Peromyscus eremicus. The sequence continues at coordinate 28,771,900 of NC_081438.1, read as the reverse complement.
AGGACCTTTTCCATGAAGAGAACCCCAGATGTGGTGGAATGTGGCAGTGCCTCATTATTTGGGTAGTTGGAGGAGGATCTTGAGTTGTGGGCCAGCCTGGGCTTCATAGAAGAGCCTGTCTCAATGAAACCCCCAATTTAGAACAAGATGTGTTGTATGTTTGGCTGTGTTATCACTCTTGGATCTTTTGGGGGTTTAAAATTTATTTTATTTATTACTATTGTGTGTATGTGAGTTATGCTTCTGCATGTGTTTGTGTGTGTGTTTACAGGTGTGCATGCCACCGCACATGTGTGGAGGGCAGAGGGCAGTTTCCAGGCGTTGCTTCTCTCCTCTGCTCTGAGTCCTGGCAATAGAACTCAGGTCAAGAGGCTTGCAAGATGAGCGCTTCTTACCGGCAGAGCCATCTCACCAACCCAGTGATTTCAGTTTATTGTAAGCCTCCTAGTGTCTAACGTACGAGCCCGCTAGACTCACAGCTGCCTCTGCTCTCAGTCTGCTGCGTTCTGCTATTTGGCTGAAGGACGTGGGGAAGATTTGGCCACAGAGCACCTTAGCTGGAGACCAGAGAAGCATTCAAGTGGCTTGCCAGATAGTCATGCCTGCCTGGCTTTTATCTCTCACCGGGACTTGACAAGTGGCTTCTTTAGGGTTCATTGCAGTGCAGACCCTGAGCCGCGTCTGTGAGCTGGCGTTCAGTGCTCACTTTCTGTTCAGACCTCACTGTGTCCCATCCTGGGAGTCACTCCTTCACCGGCACTTGTGATTTTATGACACCATGTATCGGCTGCGGGAGAAGTCTTGCACTGAGTTGTGCAGACTTTTCAGGTTTCTGTACATCATACTGAATAAAGAAAAAGCTAGTTTACCCTGAGGTTCCTTGCATAAGCTTGGTTAGACAGATGTGAGCTGCCATGTGGGTGCTGGGAACTGAACCTGGGTCCTCTGGAAGAACAGCCAGTGTTCTTAACCACTGAGCCACCTCTCCAGCCCTAATGATTTTTTTTTTTTAAGTGTAGATCTTAATAGGAACAAGCTCTTTGATACAGCATAGTTTTGCTGTTTGTTGTTCTTTCTGAGACAGGGTTTCATGTTGTCTGAGCCTGGCCTGGGGGCTGAGGATGTGGCTCAGCAGTGGAGCACTTACCTAGACTCCTACGGGCTCCAAGTGACTGGGGTGTGGCCCAGGGGTAGTGTATGTGCCTACCATATAGAAGATGCTGAGTTTAGTCTTTAGCGCTGAAATGATTTTTAAAGAAAATACACAATTTCCTTGTGTGCTGTGTGCAGCCTCTCCTGTAGGGGGCTGTGTGGTCCTGCATGGTGGTTGTGCTGGACACATGGTGGTTGTGATGGGCAGCAGACAAACCAGACTCATAGGCAGTACAGGGTGCTGCGACCAGAAAGCCCTCCCAAACGCGACACCCCACCATGTGATTGGCAGTGGGTGTGTGGCACATGAGGAGCCCTCTTGTGTCACCAAGAGGCCTTGACTGTAAGGCGCTGATTGAGAGTGACTTGTGAATTTAGCAGCACTTGGAGCTAGTGTAGAAGGAGTGAGGCTGGAAGTCACCCACCGGCCACCTTGGCCCTAGGTTGCTGAAAAGGGAACCCTGTGGAGGTGAGAGGGCTCCTCCCTCTCTCTCTCTGGGAAGCTCAGATCCAGCCTGCCTCACGGGTAGGGCCCTGCTCTGGGAATGAAGAGTGACTCATAGGAGCTGGAAGAAAACATCCTTCCCCCAGGAATACCCAGGAATATCCAGCCGCCTCTGGTTTCAGCCACATCAGCCAAGAAATGCTAGCTCCTTGGTTTAGTCCCAGCACATAAAAGACTGCTCAATGCTCAGCTTCCCTTTCCTGGGTGTTTTTCTCTAGAAATCACAGTGTAGGCACATTTTCCCCGTTTGCTTACCCTTAGAGTGACTAGCCAGGATGCCGGAGAATCTAGAACTTTCTCCAGCTGTATTGAGCTACAGTAAGGCACTGGTTTTGTTTGTTTGTTTGTTTGCTTGCTTGCTTGCTTTTTATTTTTTCTGTTCAGCTTTTCATTTACACTCAAGCAGCCACAGGTGCAGGCTGCTCCCCAGTGTCCTTGGTATAGCTTCAGGGCCACAGGTCTCCCAGCTACTGAGCACAGGCACATCAGTTTATCCATGTCACAGCAGAAGTTTTCTTCAGTGTGAGGGCTCTTCTGTCTTGATCTCCCTTCTCCCTGTAGGAGCTCTGGAATTAGAGATGCCTTCTATCCACGTCTGGTGTTACATGGGTTCTGGGGATTTGAACTCGGATCCTCACACTTGTGTGGCAGTCACTTTACCCACTGAGCCATCTCTCAAGCCAGGAATTGTTTTTGACAATGGTGTTTCTGCTCTTCCTGGGCATCTTAATTCTGTTTGAGTCCAGCTCCTCAGCATCTCATCTTCCCTGTCCTTGCAGGCGGTAAGATTCTCTGACAGGTAGGTGGCTGTTGTGTGTCTGCCTGCCTCTTTCAGCCGGCCATGCCAGGTGCATTTATCTAACAAGCTGTTGTTGCTGCTATTGTGAGTGTGCTTGCTTTTTAGGTAGGTTCTGTCTATGTAGATCTGGCTAGCCTTGAACTCATGATTCTCCTTTACCAGTCTTCCAAGTGCTGGGTTATAGGTATGTACCACCATGCCCAGATGCCTGACAAGCTTTTGTGGTGGTGCCCTTGTCCTGCCATGGCAGGTAAGTAGGTGTTGGGATGAGTATTGGCTGTTGCATAAGAGTCTCTTGAGGTCAAGGCTTGCTGCATCTGGAGACTGTACCAGCCCCAGCTTGCCCAGTGCAGTTCAGTGGAATCTCTGAGGCTGGTGGCTAACAGGAAAGAGAGCGACCAATCTCACGTCCACTCATGACTGTGAGCAGAGCTCTGTTCCTGGCCTCTCCAGGGAAGGGCAGCATGCCCAGACAGAAGGAAACAGTAGCTCACTGACTGAGCAACTGGCCCGTCTGTCTGAGATCAGGGTGGCCAGCTGCAGCCTGAGAACCAAAGCCTGCCAGCTGCCTATGTTTGTAAATAAAGTTTTAAAGATAGGCATGGTAGCAACTGCCTGTAATCCAGTACTTGGAAAGCCGAGGTAGGAGGATGTGAATATGAGGCTAGCCTGGGCTACAAAGTGAGACAGACCCTGTTTATAACAGATAGATAATTTTATCAGTGCACACTGCCTCTGGGTTTCTGAACTGGCTGAGGTTGCTTAGCTGAGAGGGCCCTGTGGCCTTGGAGACACAGCTGTTTAGGATCTACAGCTGGCTCCACCCCCAGTTGCTCTTGACTCCACCCCTGTCACCATTCATTCCCATCAGGCCCAGACATTATACCAATACCAAGACTCAAAAACCTGGAAATACCAGCTTTCTTTATACCAGCTCCAAATTTCTTTGTCCCGCTTACCCAGATGTTCCATGCACTGGTTTGGGGAGACCAAGGGATCTTTTACCCCTGTCCTTTTCTTTTTTGTTGTTGTTTTATTAAAAACATACTTTTCTTATGAGTACATTTAGTTTAGTGTGTGTCAGCAGAGAAACATGTATGTGAGGGTCAGAAGACAGCTTTCAGGAGTCAGTTCTCTCCTTCCATCCCAGACTTGGTGGCAGGCCCCTGGACCCTCTCTCTGAGCCATCTTACTGACACATTTTTTCATCACTTTATAGATATTTATGTTCGTATGTGGAGAATGTAGGTATTTGGATGTTTGTGTGTTTCTTTGGTATGTTATAATACTAGTTTATTTTCAGAGTTTTGAGTTTGAAAACACTGGAGCTTACACACACAGTTGCAGGGTGAGTACTGATCCCTCCCTTGAGTCATCTTCCAGGATTTCTCCATGTGGGGCTTCTGCCTTGTGTCCTCCAGCATTTCCTGTGTGTGCAGAGTGAGGCATTCTGTATCCAATGCTTTTCCCCCCTTACTATTGCAACATGTATTTTCTGCAAGAATTTTTTTTTAATAGAACTTCGAGAAATTGAATGTTGATAGGAAACTGACCCAGTAGTCTGTACAGCAATCTTTTAAGCTGTTTTATTAGCACGTATCAACTATATGTATTAATGGGTGTCGTTATGACATCTTCATACATGCATATAATAAATTTTGGTCATATTGACTCTCCATTTCCTTCTCTTTCCCCTTTCCACTTCTCTGGACCCCCTTTCCTCTTCCCTGCTCGTCTGCTTTTTGCTTTTGTGCCTTTATTTTTTTATTTGTAGTGACTCAGTGCATTTCATTAGAGTTTTCTGTGTGAGGGAGGATGAGGGGTTGTTTACAAGAGCGTGGGCACCTTGCCAGTGGCTGCACCCCTGAGAAAAATGTGTCCCCCACAAGCAGCCAATAACTGTATAGATCTCAGGAAGGAGTAGAGCCTCATGAGTCCCTCCACCATATACCAACTTTTTTTCAGCTGTCCCAATAACATCTTTTAGAGTGTTCTGACCCTGGCATTGGACCCAGGCTAAACAGTCTCAGCCCCCCCACCCCCACCCTGTGTGTGTATATGTGTGTGAGAGAGACAGAGACAGAGACAGAGAGACAGAAAATTCATTCATTTGTAGTACTAAGGACTGAGCCCCAGGACCTCCTGAGCCCTAGCTAGGAGATGTACGGCTGAATGGCCCCCCTTGTGTTCCTGGGATAGTAGGCATACGCCACTGTTGTATTTATTATCACGCACTTCAGTCCCTGTGACCCACAACAGATCCTCAACCTTTTCATCTTTATTTACCATGACATTTTAAAAACAGGAAACAGGCCACGTATTTTATAGGATTGTACTCAGTTTCAGTTTTTTCTGAGATGATAAAAATGCTGATTAGAATCAGTATAAGCATCTTGGGCTGGGAAGGAAGGGGATCCACACACCTCTTCTGGATGTGGCTGCTAACACTGGAGTGCATTCCTGGCTCCGGGAGTGCTTGCTCTCCATCACATCTTTACTGTGTCTTCTTTTGTAGTTAATAAGTGATATTTGGGCATTAGCCCAGTGCAGAATATTTTGTATCTATCTAGTCACATTTACCTACTTCTAGTAACAATTTTACAGCCCCTGCATGTGTTTCCTAGTCTTTATCTGCAAACAATGATATTTTGTCTCTTTCTTCCACTGTTTCTTTTGGTAGTTCTGGTTGAATGGGCTGGACCTCCACAACCCATTTGGGTAAACAGTCTGGGAGAAGGGACTCCTTTCTTGCAGCCGCTGGAAAAGGAATGCATGGAGGCATTCCACAGCGAATGCAGATTTCATGGCTTCAAATCTGCTTCCCGCGCTGCGGAGAAGGCTCAGTGGCTAAGGGCCCTTACTGCTCCCACCAGACACCCACCTGGCTTCAAAGCCCGTGAACTCATGGAAGAAGGTGGATGCAGTAGTGGGTCTGGAACCCCAGCACACCTGGGGGAAATGGAGGCAGACACAGGAGAGTCTCCAGAAGCTCATGGGCCAGCATGGCTTGTATAGTGCTGAAGAGACCCCTTCTCAGACTGGGTAGAAGGGAAAGGACCAACACCCCAAGGTTGTCCTTGGACCTCCACATCGTATGGATCTCTATAATTAACATCCCCCCCACACACACACATACACAATTAGTTAATTGTTTAAAAAGAACGTCCTAAACTGGGCTTGGTGGCAAAAGCCCAGCACTTGGAATTTTGTGAAAGCAGGAGAATAAGGAATTCAGGGTTACCCTTAGCTACAGAATCAATTGAGTCCAGCCTGGACTACATGAGGGCTATACCTAAAAAAAAAAAAAAACAAAAACCCAACAACAACAAACATAAAGCTTGCTTGCTTCCTAGTTAGTTACAGTGTAACACATCTGGTGTCCCAGCTACTCACAAAGAAAAGGCAGGAGGATTTGCTTAAGCCCAGGGGTTTAAGGCCAGCCAGGACTGTTATACAGCAAGACCTGGTCTCAGTAATAAGTAGCCACATTCTTCAGGATGCCCTTGGTTAGATCCCATGGCACCCACCAAGCCTGGTGATGCTTTACAGTTACTTGTATCTGATTCACATTTAAGCTTGAGCACTGTTAAAGAACCACGGTGTTCTTGTCCACTGCGGTGGCATGAGTATATATATGCTGGTGTGCCTGGTACACAGCCAGTTAGTACTTTACAAATCTTCATTGGCAGGGAGAGATGAATGCGAAGGGGATCTGGGAAGTGGTTTGAGAGTATTCCACTTTCCTTCCTGCCTTTCAGACGTGGTCTTGTAGCCTAGACTGCCCTCAAACCTGATGTTATAGCCCAGGCTATCCTTGATTTTCTGATCCTCCTGACTCCATTTCCCCCAAGTTCTGAGATTACAGGCATTTATAACCATATCTGGCTTCTCTTATTGCTTGCAGGGTCCTGCTGATCAGGGAGCATTTGGGAGAGAAAGGGATCAGGAGTTGAAGGCCACCCTGGATGACCCAGTGTGTATCAGACCAGCCAGAGCCACATGCAAACAAGACCCTGTCTTTAAAAAAAAAAAAAGATTCCAGTTACACAAAGCCAGGTGTGGTGGTGATACATGCCCACAGCCCCAACATTCCAGAGACAGAGGCAGAGCCTGGGCTGGTATGAAGACCTTGTCTCCAAAATAAGATAAACTAAAATAAAAGCTGAAAAAGTAAAAACTCTGTGGTTCAGTTGGTAGAGCGCCTGTCTAGCATGTGTTAGGCTCAGGGATCAGTCCCCAGCACTTCAGTCACTAGACTGAGAGTGTGCTGCTGTAGCCCTAGTGCTCAGGCAGTGGAGACAGGAGGATCAGCCATCTTCAGCTACAGAGTTCAAGGCCAACCTGGCCTCTGCGAGACCCTGCCATAAAATAAAAGGAAGGAAGGGTGGATTTAAGATTTGACTTAGTTAAGTGAACTGAGGTGCCCTTGGGCAAGTATGTTTACCTCAGAACCTCTGTTTCCCCTGTCTGTGGAATGGACACACTGCCTGCTGTGAAGGCGATTACAGGAACTGCAAGAGGTGTGTTAGAAATACTCTTGTCAGTATCTAGTATGTAGAAAGTGCAACACTCCCCTGTTCACCTCACTCTTGCCACCTTGTTCTAACGCACCAGGAACGTGCTGAGGTCTGGTCTGGAGTAAGGGGCATGTCGCCATACTCAGTGTGCCACCATGGGAGTCAGCTGGCAAGGTGTCTGTCCTGGGTCAGGTCAGAATTCTTGGACTACCTGGAGGAGGGGCTGGGCTTCTCCCTGCTGGTGGGGAAGCCTAGCAAAGCCTAAGGAGGTTCTGCTTTCTGGTGGTTCTGGTGCAGCTTAGCTGAAGGTGGGGACTTGGAGCACAGGGAACTTGAAAAGACAACCACAGGTTTACCCTGAATTAATTTGACAAGCTTTTCGAAGGTTCCAGGACTGGTGGGCCTGGGTGGGATGGAGAGGAGAACAGAGGCAGTGGTGTCCCGGAGGGTTCTGATGGGTGCTTTGTGAAGGGAAAGTTGTGGGTCAGAGACAGAAACAGACTTGACCCAGCCATTCCTGTGTGTTTAAAGGCATTTTAAAACCAGCAGAACACATGGATGGTTTAGGCATTCTGATCACCCACTAAGAGCTCATGCTGCCTTACATGTGTGCACATTTATCAAGCCCTTTGTTTTTGTTTTTGTTTTCTGTGAGTCTGTCTGTCTGTCTGTCTGTCTGCCTGTGAGATGTGCATGTGGGCATGGCTGTGCCATGGTATCCATATGGAGACAGAGGATAATCATGAAGAGGTTTTCCCTTCCACCTTTACGTGGCTTCCAGGGATCCAGCTCAGGTCGATAGCAAGCACCTTTACCTGCTGAGCCATCTTGATGATCCAGGCCTGCCATCCTTGTGTCCTCTGGGGTGGAGAATGGCTGCCCTCTTCCAGGTTAGACTCAGAGTCCTTTGCCCACTCCAAGGCTCTGTCTCTGCCTTCTGAGTGTGGTGACTCCAAGACACCTCTCTGTGGGAGCTGAGCAGACTCTGAAACCATCCTGTGCTCCTTCACCCTCCCCTGCGCACATGGGCAGCTGAGTCCACCCCAGCACGTGCTTCTGGGACAGGAAATGCAGGCACTTTCTGCTCTTTATGGGGATTTCAGAGTGGGTGGAGTAGGCATTTTTGAGGAAGTGGCACTTCAACTGAGATTTTAATCACCAGCCCCAAACCCTTGGTGCATCAAAATATGGTGCCAAAGTTAGGGACACAGCTCAGTTGGTAGAGGGCTTGCCTGGCGCACAGATCCTTGGGTTCCATCCCCATCGCTGCATAAACTAGATGTGGGCATGTGTAGCTAGAGTTTTCCTGCCTGGCCCACAGTCAGGACAAATCTCTATCACCTGCCAGTCCCACAGCCACTCAGACCCAACCAAGTAAACACAGAGACTTATATTGCTTACAAACTGTATGGCCATACCAGGCTTCTTGCTAACTGTTCTTATATCTTAAATTAATCCATTTCTATAAATCTATACCTTGCCACATGGCTCGTGGCTTACCGGCATCTTCACATGCTGTTTGTCATCGTGGCGGCTGGCAGTGTCTCTGACTCAGCCTTCCACTTCCCAGCTTTATTCTCCTCCTTGTCCCGCCTATACTTCCTCCTGGCCACTGGCCAATCAGTGATTTATTTATTGACCAATCAGCAACACATTTGACATACAGACCATCCCACAGCAGGCATGCACACCTCTAATCCCAACACTCTGGTGATAGAGGCAGGAGGATCAAAAATTGAAGCTTATCCTGGGCATTCAAGGACATCCTGGACTACCTAAGACCCTGTCTTGTAAAACAAAACAATACCATAAGCAGAATACTGTACCTGCAAAAATATGGAAATAAGCAGGCATGATGATGTAGGTCTGTGAAGTGGTCAGGGAGATGATGCCTGGGCCACACGAGGAGACCCTTCCTTACTTAACAAACCAATTAATTGATAGAAGTTGTGGGATTTAATAACCTAGGGTTTAAGCAAGGAGGGGAAAGTGGCAGGGGACAGTCACAGAGCAGTAAGCACGTGAAGAAAATATACCCTAGCTCTGTGAGCTCATAGCACATGAACACTGCAGGAAGGCCAGATGGGCACTTGTTTGGAGAACTCAGTGCTGACTTCATAGATTAGCTGGGTCCAGCTACTCAACCCTGGTGCACTGCCCTCTGGAATTACGGAGTTCACCTTTCCTGTGGATTAGTGCCTCTATTCCAGAGACTGGGAGGTGGGCTCAGGTGGCAGAGACATGGCTATCTACCCTGGGTGAGGCTGGCTTTTGTCTTCATCTGCTCCCACCATTCTCCTCTGTCCAGCATATTTGTGGAGCATGTAAGATGTATAGAGGAAAGTCTAGGGTTTCTGAGACTATTCACATGGAAGGTGGTGTGTGGTCCTGTGGCTGGAGTCCTAGGAGCACTGCCATCCCCACCCTGACAGCTCCACCTATGTGGTCACTAACAAAGTAAAAGAATGTGTCTTGAAGCTGGGTGCAGTGGTATGGGCCTATAAATCTCAGCACTTGGGAAACCAAGGCTGGAGGATATCAAGCTCCAAGCTAGTGTGGGGTTCATGTCTCAAAAGAAAGGACAAAAAGAGACTGAAAGACTCTCACTGAGAGTGATCCTCTACCCTAGAGACAGCAAGTAGCCATTGTCCTCTAAAGCTCAGGGAGGTGGGGGTCCCTATGGTGCTCAGTCAAGCAGGAGTGTGTGCAAGGGCTAGCAGAACCACACAGGCTGGGGCTGCTGGCCCTGGAGTGTGCTGGGGTCTTCGCAGAGAAAGGCACTGTTGCCAGAGGGTGAACATGCTGCAGATACTCTTGGCTACCAGGCCCGTGAGCTTTGCCTGAGTTTTCCTGTCTCAACCTGGCATCTCACAGTAGATGTGCTGTAGTGAGTGTGTGTGTGTGTGTGTGTGTGTGTGTGCGCGCGTGTGCGCCTCACTACTCCTGGGAGGCCAGAGGTTGTCATCGTGTACTTTCTTAGTGGCTCTGCATCTTACTTTTTGAGGCAGTCTCTCATTGAACTCACCTATTTGGCTAGACTGGCTGGTCATTGAGCCACAGAGACTCTAATGTCCACCTCCCTGGTACTGACACTACAGATGTATGATGCCCAGCTTCTGCATGGGTTCTGGGGATAGAACTCAGATCCCCATGCTTGCATGGCAACCACATTACTAACCAAGACATCTCCCCAGCCCTTTTCTTTGTTTTTAAGTGTTGGTAAAATTTGTCATGAATGTCTTTGGGTAGTGTGAGCCAGACTGTCCCTGGTCAGAAGCCAGCAGTAGAGTGCTTGTCTAACATCTGCTACTGAGGGCCTCGGTGTGGCTCAGCAGTAAAGGATTTGTGTAGAGTCCCCCAGTGAGGAGCTGGGGTGTGGCTCAGTGGTAGAGCACCTGCCTGGAATCCCCCAGTGAGGGGCTGGGGTGTGGCTCAGTGGTAGAGCACCTGCCTGGAATCCCCCAGTGAGGGGCTGGGGTGTGGCTCAGTGGTAGAGCACCTGCCTGGAATCCCCCAGTGAGGGGCTGGGGTGTGGCTCAGTGGTAGAGCACCTGCCTGGAATCCCCCAGTGAGGGGCTGGGGTGTGGCTCAGTGGTAGAGCACCTGCCTAGAATCCCCCAGTGAGGGGCTGGGGTGTGGCTCAGTGGTAGAGCAACTGCCTGGAATCCCCCAGTGAGGAGCTGGAGTGTGGCTCAGTGGTAGAGTACCTGCCTAGAATCCCCCAGTGAGGGGCTGGGGTGTGGCTCAGTGGTAGAGCAACTGCCTAGAATCCTCCAGTGGGGAGTTGGGGTGTGGTTCAGTGGTAGAGCACCTGCCTAGAATCCCCCAGTGAGGGCCTGGGTGTGGCTCAGGGGTAGAGCTCACTGGCTCAGCTAATGCTGCCCTCAGCAGAGAGAGAGTAGGTCTTTCTGAGTTGGCGTCACAGTGGTGCTAGAAGGTCACCTACCCACTATGTGGACAGAAGTTACCGGAGTGCTAGGCCGAGGGGGTCATATCCATTTCTGGGAATGTCCACTCAAGCATCCTTGACTCTCCCTGGCCAGTCTGAGTATGGCTGGGTCTGGTTCCCTTGTGCTTGTTTTTGTTGTTTTACTGTATTTGCTTATTTTGTTGTTTTGTTGTATTTGCTTACTTTTGTGGGGGGAGGGGAGAGTGTGTGGAGGTGGGAGGACAACTTACTGATGTCAGTTCTCTCTTTCTACCATGTGAGTCCCAGGGTTCAAACTCAGGTCATCAGGTTTGGCAGCAGGTGCCTTTTACCCACTGAGTCATAAGGACATTTTAGTGGTGTGTGTGTGTGTGTGTGTGTGTGTGTGTGTGTGTGTGTGTGTGTGTGTTTGTTGCTAGTGACTGAGCCTAGTGCTAAACACACTCTACCACTGAGCTACATCCCTCCACGCTGTTCTTTTTTTCAACTGGGCTAGCCTTGAACATCTCATGATCCTCCTGCTTCATCCCCCAACCTCAGGCCAGGATTATCAGAAGGGCCACCACACCTGGACCCTGCCCTCCTGCTGCTCTCGTGTGTGTCCTCTGTGCTCAGTAGTCAGGGGAAACGTTGTTGAGACCATAACTCAGCTGCTTCAGAGGCCAACCAATGAAACTCTGTTGACCTTGCTGCTTGACATTTAAATCACTAGCCCACAGGCTTTCTGCCTCTGTCCACGGAGATGCCGTCCCGTAGAGACCCCTGGTCTCCTGTAGATGTGACACTAGAAGAATGGAGCAAGTTAGAGGACCTGAGAAACTTTGGAAAAATCATGACTTCTGGGCTGTGATGTCCAGGTACCTACTTTGTACAGGACCACCTAGTGAGGAGGGGAATAGACACTAAGGGACAGAGGGGTCCTCAGGTGTATCAAACATTTGGGGGGACCTAGGGGTGGGCACTGGTAGCCAGTCTTTGGCTAGGATTTTTCCCACCAGTATTGTGGGTAGAATTCAGAGCCCCTCACTGGGGGATTCTAGGCAGGGGCTCTACCACTGAGCCACACCCCAGCCCCTCACTGGGGGATTCTAGGCAGGTGCTCTACCACTGAGCCACACCCCAGCCCCTCACTGGGGGATTCTAGGCAGGGGCTCTACCACTGAGCCACACCCCAGCCCCTCACTGGGGAATTCTAAGCAAAGGTTCTAACAATGACCTGTGCTCCCAGGTCTTATTTTTATTATTTGGAGATAAGATTTTATTAAGTTGCCCAGACTGGCCTTGAACTCTTGATCCTCAGCCCTCAGCCCTATAGGTAGCTAGTATTACAGGTCTGCGGGCTTCTGGAGCTGTTTTTATTGCAGAGCAAACCATGCTGACTAATGGGCCATCAGGGATAAATCACAGGACCAAGGATGCGATTTACATAACGGTTAAACCAGTTTAGTGCATCCGGAGAAGCTCGAGCCAGCTTCTCCCCAAGCGATTATTCAGCGTTATTAATCTGCTTTATGGCCCAGTTTCCCCAAATGGGTAATTGTTCCTTCATAGTATTAAAATCTATTTAGAAACCTAGGTATCTGCAGGAGAGGAAGATGGCTTGACATCTGTTGAAGAAAGATTTTTTTCCCCCGGATGCAGGGTCTCATTTAGTCCAGACTAGCTTCAAACTCTCAGCAATCCTCCTGCCTCAGCCTTCCAAATGCTGGGATCACAAGCATAGGCCACCATTCCATTTATTCCTTGTGCCCTTCCTTGCCAATTTGTCTTTCCTGATTCTTCCCATTTTTCAAAATAAAAATTTTCTATTGATTTTATTATTATTTTACATTTTATTTATTTCTTGTCTGGGGAGAGGATAGGTACCATGGTTAGGGTGTGGAGATCAGAGGACAACTTTGAGGAGTCATGTAGGTCCTGGGAATCTAACTCAGGTCTTCAGGCTTGCTTGCAAGCTTCTACCCACTGAGCCATCTTGTCTACCCAGGATCTTTCTGGGCCATGTGGGTCCAGGTGGCATCCTGTCTTGCTAAGGTTGCAGAATACTGGCTTGGTACTGGTTCTCAGGCTTGGGGCTCTTTGAAATTTGGGTTCAGGGAGACTAGCGGAGGACCAATCAGGCCTAAGTCTCCTGTGGGACCGCCTGTGATTCCCAGGAGTGCGATGTCTGTGCTGTAGGAGAGCGGAGGTTTAAACCAAATAAAGGCTCTTTCAGATTCCTGGGTGCTGATAAGAGGCTTCTTTGTTTTGTTTGGGTTTTTATCTGGGCTAGTGTAGAGGGCTCTAAGCTGGAGTCCTCCACTGCTTTGTAAACATCTCTGGCTGCCCGCTGCTGTCTCCTCCCTCTGGAGAACTGTGGGCTTCCTTTGCCTTTGATCCGATCTTATCAATGGCTGCTGGTGTGGGCGGACTGCCTGCAGGCCCAATGGACCGGGAAGAAAGGAGCTCCCTCGGGGGAGGTTGGGTTAAACTAACCCTGACTCTCTCTAGGTTACATTGGGGCAGGTCTGTAACCCTGCGCTGGGAGGCTGAAGAGTATCAGAGACTTGAGACTAGCCTGAGCTACATAGTAACTTTGAGGCCAGCCTGTATGTAGTTCCATAGTAAGACACAGAAAAGAGAAAACAGCAACTGTTTCCAAGTCTCTGTTTACTACTAGAAGGAGTTAAGAGGCTACAATTCTGAAATGTGTCAAGGGCTGCAGTTCACTGCTGACTTGGGACCACCGCCTTGTCACCCTAAACTTGATCCCTCTGAGAAAGAAGCAGCTGCTGCTTCTCTGTGAGCCTGGGATCTGCAGGCTTGCCTGGCTGTAAAAACCCAGTATCAGACTTCAGGTTCCTTTCAATGGGTCCTTGAGTTACGGATGGGTGTTTAATTTTTTAAATTCCATTTGTTTACTGTGTGTATTTTTGTGCACACACTTGAACATGTGCGTATCAAGACACAGAAGACAACTTGTGGGGGGAGTTAGTTCTCTCCTTCCACCATGTGGTCCTGGGGATAGAACTCAAGCCGTCAGCTTTGACGCCAGGGACCTTTTCTCAGCAGACCATCACTGCATCTCCGTGGATTTCAGAGAAGTTAGTACTGCCAGGGCCCTGCTGTGTGCTCTTCATGGTTTGGCAGATACTCCCACACTGCTCCTGGTTTGTTTGTTTGTTTTTATCATTCATCCATTCATTGTATGGGGGGGGGTGTGAAAGTGTGTGCGAGAGCGTGCACATGCATGCACTGTGGCACTCTGTCCTCAAACTCACAGTGTAGCTAAGGATAACCTTGAACTGATCTTCCTGCCTCCATCTCCTAAATGCTGGGATTACCAGTGTGAGCCACCATGCCTGATTTATACAGTGCAGGGGATGGAGCCCAGGGTTTGGTACATGCCAGGCCAGCACTGTACCGGTTGATCTACCTCCACACTCTGGGCCTTGAACTTGTATCCTGCTTCCGGCTCTTGAATAGTTGAGTAGAGAGAATTACCAGCCCAACTTGGAAAAGCAGTAAGACTGCTCTCAGAGTCCCTGTGTTTATTGCTGTGGTCTTGAGAATGTTCTAGTCTGTTTGATTTAGATGTGCCGTCCATCTCCCTTTCCAGCCTCAGAGCCTGCTACCCTTTCACTTTGCTGATCTGTCAAGTTGGGGACTTCGTTCTGTTTATACTTCCAAGCACCTTCAGATCCATTGATGATTAAACCCTGTACAAACAGCTGGGGTAGGATTACCGACAGCCGCATGGGCGAGGCTGCTGCAGGTTTGGGAGTGTGGCATGTGGCTCCTTCTCGTCTGTTCTATTTATTTCAAGTGGATGAGAAATGTTATTTAGAGATAGGCTTGCAGGCACATGCCTTTCATCCCAGCACTCAGAAGGCTGAGGCAGGATGGTTGCAGGTACAATGCCAGCCTGTCTACAGAGTGAGACCCTGTGTCAGAAAACAAAACACAGCATTTTGAGATAGACATGAGTTGCTGGAGTGCATGCCCACAGCCCTGGATCCCATCCAGCATTGCATTAATACCAGCACTCAGCCCTCTCCACAATATTTTTTTGAGGGGAGCGTGGGCACAGAGCCTCTCACTAAACCTTGAAGCTTGCTGGGTAGGCTAGACTAACTAGCCATTGAGCCCCAAGCATCCTCCTGTCTGCCTCCAGCACTGGGATTACAGGCGTATGGTATGCACTTTACCCACTGTGTTGTAACACCCCCATTCACCCCCACCCTAGGGGCAGAGTAAAGTAACCATTACACAGTTATTATATAATTTTAAAGTAATGAAAAGAACATTTGTTTTATGTTTCATTTTAATTCTCTGTAGTGTGTGTGTGTGTGTGTGTGTGTGTGTGTGTGTGTAGACATGTACATGTGAGTATGTATGTGTGAGTGTACATGTCTGTGCAATTACAGAGGCCAAAGGAAAGACCTTGGGTGCCCTACTCTATCATATTCACATCATATATATGTCTTTGACCATACTCCTTTGAGGCAGGGTCTCTCACTAGACTGGTGGTCAGGAAGTCCAGACTTCCTCCTGTCTCTCCCACCATGCTGGGGTTCCACATGTGCATGGCCATACCCAGCGCTTTATGTGGGTGCATGAATCCAAATTCAGGTCCTCCTGCTTGAGACTCAAACACAGCTTTCTCCTTCCACCCCGTGGGACCTAGGAATCCAACTCAGGTCGTCAGGTTTGGCACCAGGTGCCGTTACCCACTGAGCCATCCCACTGGCCCTCCAGTCCCCTCTTCTGGTTTTTAGACAAAATTTCATTCTGTAGCCCAGGTTGCCCTGGAATTCACTATGTATGTAGCTCAGATTCACTGCAATCCTCCTGTCTCAGCCTCCAAATGCTAGGATGACAAGCTTGTATCACCACACCAGTGAGAAATGTTTCTCATGTGTAGTTATTTCTGTTCTGTTGTGCACTGGCCCTCAGGTACTGTGTGGAAAAACTAAGAAAAGACCTAGAATACAGAGCCAGGCACTGTGACACACACCTGTCACTTCAGTATTTCACCAAGGAAACTGAGGCAGGAGATTGTGAGTTTGAAGCCAGCCTGGGCTAGTCTGGCCCCCCCACCCCACCCCATACACACACGCGCGCGCACACACACACACACACACACACACACACACAGATTTTAGAGATACTCTACTGTCAGTCAGCTACCTAGAGCGCAGAGTCTCACGGCCACTGTCCCTCCTGAAGCTTGCCCACCCCATTTTAAATTTACATGTACAGTTGTCTCACCTGCAATTTTGTCTGTGCCTGGTACCCACGGAGGCCAGACGAGGGTGTGAGATCCCCGGAGCTGTAATTACAGGTGGTTGTGGACCATCTGACCTGGGTGCTAGGTGTACTTGGTCTTCTCAAGAGCACTGGGCACTCCTAACTGTTGAGACATCAGCCCTCTGCCTCTTTTTTTTTTTTTTTTTGATTAAGTCTCTCACTATACCTGGCGCTCACATGTTCAGCTGGGCCGGCTAGCCATCCAGTCCCAGGGACCCTCCAGCCTGTCTCTCCAGTGCTAGATGACAGGCATGAGCCAGCCTCCGTTTTTTTTTTTTTAAATAGGAGTTCTGATGGTCTTGTGTGCTCATGCTCACATGACTGACAGAAACATCTCCTAGTAGTGTGCTTTCGTTTTTGAGGGGTTTTATGTTTATTATTATTATTATTATTATTATTATTATTATTATTATTATTGGGGGGATCAGAGGACAACTTTCTGGAGTCAGTTCTCTCCTCCCCGTTGAGTTCCACAGTGGAACTCAGGTCACTAGGCTTGTATAGCAAGTGCTTTTACTCTGAAAGCTATCTTGAGGGCCTCATTTTGTTTTGAGAGGAGCCACACCCTGGAGCCGTGGCTGGCCATGGAGTTTTCACAAGGTAGACCTTGTACACAGCGGCTAGAACACGTTCTGACTACACCACCCATTCCCACAATTCTAAAGTGTACAGTGCAAGGTTTTTCACTTCATCCCACTTGCCTTCCTCAGAGATTCAGATTCCTGCTTCCCTCCTTCTCCCTGGAGGGCCAGTCATGGCCAGCTTTACACCTGTAGGAGGTGTGAGTGGGTGTGGCGATGGCCTGGGGTGGGTAGGTGGGGCTAGACTGGGCATCGGCCCCAGTCGGTAAGTGATCTGGAGTGTGTGATGGTTAATCTTGGTGTCAGTTTAGTGGGTTTTAGAAACTCTGGAGGGCTCAGTTGGTAGAGAGCTTGCCTGGAATGCGCAGAGTCCCTCACTACATAGACCCAGGATAGTGGATATACATCTGTCATTGAAGTACCTGGGCGGTGGACGCAGAAGGATCGGATTTCAAGGTTATCCTTGGCACTATAGAGAGTTCAAGGCCACACTAGGCTGCATGAGACCCTGTCTGAAAAAGAAAAACAAAAAGCAGTGGAATCACTGTGGAAACAGTCCTGTCTGTTCACAAGGGAGTTCCTACAGTGGGTTCACTGAGACCCACCCTCATGATGGCGTCATTCCACAGGCTCCGGACTGAGTGGGCACAGAACTGAACAGTAGCATTCAGCTCTCTGAGGTCAGCCTGAGAATACCTCCTAAGTCACAGGTCCTGGGGCGGGTTTGGAGTTAGCTCTGACGGTCCTGCCTGGGTCCCTTGGGTTTATCCACTCGTGATCTTCAGTGTGTAGGTCAGCCTTTTCTGTTGTCAGCTGTGGAAGCTGTGTAGCCACTGTCGTTTCTTGGACTTTTTTCACCCCCCCCCCCCGTTTTCTGTTCTGAGGTCCGACTGTGGGTGGTACGTCCTTGGGGTTCCGTCCCTGCGTCCCACAGCTATAGCACTTTCAGTTTCTTTATTCTGTTGTGCTAGCTTCAAACTCATGACTTCCTTTCTTCCTCTTCCTCTTCTTACGTTTATTTCTTTTGTGGGCATACACATGCCACAGTGCATATGTGGAATCCTCGGCTCTCTCCTTCCACCGTACGGTGTCGGGATGGAGTTCAGGTGACCAGGCCTGGCCAAAGTGCCCTTACATGCTCAGGCATCTCACCAGCCATTTTTGTTTTGTTTTCTAGTGGTGCAGGAACCCAAGGCCTTTCCCATGCTAGGCAAGTACTCTTACCACTGAGCCACACTCCCACCTCTCTGGGCTGTTCATTCTTGATGTTATATTTCAAGTTATCATAGTTTTTGATTATAAGATTTCCCTTCAGGTCTCTCTATTTCTTCACTGAGATTTGTTTTATTTTGTTTTGTTTTTTAAGACAGGGTTTCTCTGTTTAGTCCTGGCTGTCCTGGAACTCACTTTGTAGATAGACCAGACTGACCTCAAACTCAGAGATCCGCCTGCCTCTGTCCTGAGTGTTGGGATTAAAGGCATGCACTACCACCATCCAGTTCTTCACTGAGATTTAAAAAAAAAAAGTTTTTGTTTTTTTTAATTCTATGTGTATGAATGAGTGTTGTGCCTACATGTATGTCTGTGCCTGGTACCCTTGGAGATCACCTAGAAATAGGATTACAAACAGTTGTGAGCTGCCGTGGGGATGCTGGGAGTTGAACCTGGGTCCTCTAAGAACAACTGTCTCTTAGATTTTTATCCTTAAGGACTCTTTGCAGAGTTCACAGTAGCTACTTTGAGGGCCGTCTTCTTCCCTGCCAGCAGTGAGCCTGAGGCAGAATGCATTGGCAGCTTCTCGCGTTTGTCTGAGCGCCTCTTCCTCCTCAGAAGGATGCAGGTTAGTGCCCCAGACCTTGGACCTAGTCAGTGTCGTGCTCCAGCAGCCGTCCTTGGTCACCTGCTTCAGCCTGCCACATGCTCACGTGGTACTTCACTGCTCCACGGCTAGTCTCAGCTGCCACACTGTGCTCCTGATCCACGGGAACAAGCTCCGCCTGTGCCGTCGTCCCCGGGGCTTCCACACAGTGCAGGACCCTTGCTCCCTGACTCCTGTGTCTGTGTTCCTCTCCCAAAGCCAAACACAACTATATTCCTTTTTTGTTTTCTTTTGGTTTGGTTTAGTTTTGGTTTTGTTTTTTCGAGACAGGGTTTCTCTGTGTAGCTCTGGCTGTCCTGGAACTCGCTCTGTAGACCAGGCTAGCCTTGAATTTACAGAGATCCGACTTGCCTCTGCCTTAGTGCTAGGACTAAAAGTGGCAGTCGTGCACCACCACTGCCAGGCAACACTGAATATTCTAAAACTTCATAAATGGCCGCACTTTCCCAACCTGCTGGTGTTTGGGAGGGGCTTGTTTGTAAGAATTGAACCCAGGGCCCCCTACAGACTAGGCGAGCTATTCTGCTGTTGTCAGTTATACCCCTAGCATTCCCTTCATTTTCATTTTGAGACAGGGCCTTGAACCTGCACTACAGCAGAGGCAGGCCTTGAACTTTTATCCTTTTGTATCGGCTTCCTGAGTCACTGGGTTGATAGGCATGTGCCCCAGACTCAGCTTGGGCTGGGCTGTGTTGGGATAGGAGAGGTGGGCAGCCCCATGTATCTGCACACGTGGTTACATCTCTGGCTGTTATTTCTACTGTCTGTGCGAGATGGTACTTTTGGCCACTGTTGTAAAGTGTGTCTGTCTACTGTGTGTGATTTGTTATTGCATGAGTCGTCTTGAATGTCACCGCTGCCATACCAGCCTCACCAGAATCTGCCAAACTCCACCTTGGCCCATGAGGAGGCTCCTAGATACTTCCTGCCTGTTTACTGATGCACACCGTGGTTGGATTAAACAGCTTCAGTCCTGGTCTCAAACTTTCAGCTGTCATTAACCCTTAAGTGACACAATGAACTTTTCTAAAATATTCATCCTCTGTTGGTGGAGGTGAAATTAGTACAACCATTGTGGAAACTGGAGACTTCTTAAAAAATTAGTGCCCAGCTGTTTCACTCCAGGACACATACCCAGAGAATTGCACACTCTCTATAGAGATGTTTGCAACCCCATGGTTATTGCTGCTCTGTTCACTGTAACTGAGAACTGGAATCAACCTGTTTGTCTGTCAACAGATGAATGGATAATGAAATTTGATACACATACACACACACACACACACACACACACACACACACACACAGGAATACTACTCCACTCTAAAGAAAAATAGAGTTAAGCCAGGCAATGGTGATGCACGCCTTTAATCCCAGCACTCAGGAGGCAGAGGCAGGTGAATCTCTGAGTTTGAGGCCAGCCTAATCTACAGAAGGAGTTCCAAGACAGCCAGGGCAACAGAGATACCCTGTCTCAAGACATGCCAAAAAAAGAAAAAAAGAAAAAAAAATAAGGTTAAAAACATTTGCAGGGGTATGGATGGACTTAGGATGTGTACTATTAAACAAGGTCACAGAATTTCAGAAAGAAAGATACTGCATGCTCTCTGTCCTTATCTCATATTCATACGTGTAAACTAATGCACATGTAGGTGTCGTATCACATGAAGAAAAGAGAACAAGAAAGGCTGAGAGCAGGGGGTGAGGAAGGACCAGATGGCAATGGACATGAGTTATGAAAGAGGATGTAAAGCTAACTGTTTTTCTAGTTCTAATTCGGACATGGATTGTTTGGTTTAGGTGGTAGATAAGTGCATACGATATATTTGATACCGAAAGTGTAAAATTTAATGTGAGGTGCCACAGCTTTGGTTCTGAATCCCTTTTTAACTGTATACAAGTTAGCTGAGTTGCATAGACTTGGGGTCTGGTTAATTTTGGTGTGTGATGTTTTTATTTATTTGTAAGGTTTTTATAATAAAATTAGGAAACATCAATTCTTAAGATTGATTTTAAGATTTGTTGGTGCTGTGGGGTGCCATGGGTGTGAGAGCAGAGACAGCTGTGAGGAGTTGGCTCTCTCCTTCCACCTTTATGTGGCTCTGAAGATCCAACTCAGTTCATCAGGCTTGTGGAGCAAGCGCCGTTACCTACTGAGCTCTCTCTCATAGATATTAAGTACATGAGTAATTCCAGCCTCTCATCCATAAGGACTCCTGATGACAGTGGAAGAGACCACTGATGAGTGAGTGTTTGTGCCTGGACCTGGGCTAGGGATAATAGTGATGGGAACAGGAACAATCGCTTGGGCTAGTAGAGGACCAAGTCCAGAGGGCAAAATGGAGGCAAAGGGCTACACTGTCCAGGGAAGGTGATGTCAGCCTCAGGGATGGACAGGTGCCAGGAGAGATGGACCAGGGGACCTGCTAGGGGCATGGTCAAAGTGTGTGACACCAGCAGAAGTGGGGAGACACAGAGGAGACCTGGAGAGGGCAGGACTGCAGTTGTCCTGGCAACTAGTAGTGCGCTGTCACACGGGACTTGGAGTTTGTTTTCTTTTTCAGATAGGGTATCACGTAGCCCAGGCTGGCCCTGAACTTGCTGTGTTGCCAGAGGATGACTTTGGAGGTCTGTCCTCCTTCTTCCACCTCCCAAGTGCTGTGGTCACAGGTATATGGACAGCTTTTCATTGGCTCTGTGACTCAGTTTCCCTCTGTTGAAAGTTAGAAGGTGATGGAAGTTGGTTGCTGCTTCCCCACACCCAGAACACCCACTTAGTCTTCCCTTCCCACCGAATGGGGAATGAAAAGGATCTTAGGGACGGGGCGGTGGCTCAGTGAGAAAGAGTGCCTGCTGTGCACGCATGAGGACCCATGTTTGAATCCCCTGCACTCACCCTATGTAAAAGCTTGGCTTGGCTGCATGTGTTTGTACCCCAGCCATGTGGGCAGTGGAAACAGGGTTGCTGGCTGCCAGTGTAGCTCCAGGTTCAATGAGAGACCCTGTCTCCAGGGAAGAAGATGGTGAGTGATGGAGCAGAGCACCCATTAGCCCCTTCCCGTCTCCTCTTGTGTACACGTGCACACACACCACAGATATACACATATATGTGCATGTACACACATGGACCTTGGCAGCTTCAGCTCCCCAAGAACTGCAGGTGCTGCCTCTGCTGGGGTGCAGTGAAGGGATGAGATTTGTTTCCACAAAATGAAATTCATTTCCTTATTGTCCGTGGACCTCTGCCAACAGGGCAGTGCTGCCTCCCAGGAATACGTTTGCTTTCTTTGCTTCCTGGCCCCAACTTCTTCCATGCTGGTGGACTTAGCCAACTGCCCCTACCGATGCCAGATAGGGCTGGGTGGGGCTGTAGGTAGAGACTGGGAGCCGCTTGCAACAGCCAACCCTGTCCCACCCACCTGGGTTCCAGCTTCTGGGCTGGGCTGGGCCAAGTCTGGGCTCTGGGCAGTTTGTTGGGCCTGGCTGTCCTTTCCATATTAGGAAGACAAGCCTGGCTGGCCCAGGGCTACAGAGAGGAAGCACCCTGGGTGCATTGAGTTGGGCTGTGCCTTGTTAGCCCAGTGGAGCTGCTGTTTTTTAAATAGCAAAGCCTTCTTGCTCTTTAGATGGGATACAGGGGGAGAGCAGGAGTCTCCAGCAAAAAGCTGTTGTCTGGACTGTGATGCTGAGGTAAGAGCTGAAGCCGTCACGTGCCTCGCCTGGAACGTTACTGTTCCAGGAAACACTGCTCTCATTGCAGACTGACGGGCTCTGCCACCGGCCTCCCTCTGGGCTGGTGTGTGAAGGTGCCTGGCCCTCTCCGAGAGGCTCCTCCTGCCTCTGCAGTCAGCTCCTGAAAGGCTTTCCTAAGCCGACTTGGACAGATTGGTCCTGGGCCTGTGGAAGTTGCCAGAATGGACAGCTTGAGTAGAGAGCCTGTTTCTGCCCTGGCTCCTCCATCTCAGGGCCCAGTGACGCTTGATCCTGGTCCCTTCTGGTGGCCTTGCTTTCCAAGAGTGGTGACTTTCTCTGCAGTATCCGAAATCCATGTTTACCTAGGAAGTACAGTCAAGGGATCCAGAGAGCTAGAGTGTTCAGAGTGCTCTCTGTGTGTGTGCATGCGCGTGTTCGTGTGTGTGTGTGTGCTCACACGTGTCCAAGGTATTATATTCAAATAGTAACAAATACTAGTTTGGTTTTTATAGTACTGAAGATTGAACTTGAGACTTCATACATGCTAAACAAACACTCTCCCACAGAGCCCCCCCTCTCTCTTTCTCTCTCTCTCTCTCTCTCTCTCTCTCTCTCTCTCACACACACACACACACACACACACACACACACACACGTGTACCCTCTATCTTTTGTTTTGAGATAGGATTTCAGTAGTTGTACAGTTGCCCTTAAACTCAACAGCTATAAGCCTAGGCACCCCTTAAATTGGCCATCCCCCCTTTTCAGTATCCCAAGTACTTGGAATGACAGACCTGTACCATGAGGCCCAACAGCTAAATACTAGTTTTTAACTATTATTATTACATGAAATTCAAGATTTGGGCAAAAGATGTTGCTAATTGTTCTAAAATAAGATACACTTGACTTCCTGGGGAGTGCTGAGTGCCAGGGCAAACGTCAGGTTCCACCAGAGTGGCTAATCATCCTTATGAGAGGAGCTGGAACAAGGGTGTGCTTCTTGAAGTGACATTAGCTGGAGAGCTCGGTAGCCATGCGTGGGTCTTTGAGCACTCCTGAGCCCTGGGTTTGAGTCTCAGGTTTGCACGGAGAGAAGCTGCCCACAGTGTACCTGGGGGACCAGGTTCTTCCTGTCTGTCAAAGGTTCTGATTTATCAACTAAGTGAGTCTGTTGAACATACCCGTATTCATCCTAGGTTAACTTGGGTTTGTGTGTGTCAGGGGTTGGTTTAGATTTTTAAGTATTATGTATATGAAGCCAGGCATGGTTGCACACACCTTCAATCTCGGCACTAGGGAGTCAGAGGCAGGAGAATCTCTGGGAGTTTGAGGCCAGCCTGCTCCAGTGAGTTCTAGGACAGCCAAGGCTGCGTAGGAAGATGTTGTCTCTATGTATTTGCATATGAGTGTTTTGCCTGTATGTATGGATTTGTTTGTTTCTTTGTTTGTTTGCCATGGGTGTCAGGTCCCCTGGAACTGGAATTACAGACAGTTGTGAACTACCATGTGGGTGATGGGAATCAAATCCATCTCCTGTGGAAGAGCAGTCAGCTCTTAACCCCTGAGCCATCTGTCCAGCCCCCTCCTGTTTGTATGTATTACATGTGTGCCTAGTACCCTTGGAGGTCAGAATAGGGCAGATCCCCACTGCATTGGGGTTACAGAGGTTGGGAGCCACAATGCCAGTGTAGTAATCAAACCCAGGTCCTCTGAAAAAGCAGCAAATGCTCTTCATCCAGCCCCAGTCTCTCTGGTTTTTTAAGTCCCAGAGGCGCCAGGTATAGCCAGCTCCCCCGCTCCATGTTATCATGACTGTGGCTGCTCCTTCACTGGGTTTCTACAGTGCTGGGTTTAGAGCCCAGGGCTCTGTCCATGCTAGGCAGCACTCTTCCAACTGAGTGACATCCTCAGCCCTTGCTTTGAATAGTTGGTACAAGTAGTTGGTACAGTCTCAAGCCTAAGCTGGCCTCAAACTCATGACAATCCTCCTGCCTCAACTTTCTGAGTGCTGGGATTGCAGTAGGCATTTGCCACCACCGCTGGCAGTTTTGTAAATGTTCTGAAAGCGTGGTCTCTGAAGGAGATTCCCTTTGGGGGGGTGGGCAGACTTACTCAAAACACAGATCCCCAGGGCCAGCTGGTTGCCGGGGTATCAAGAATGAAGCTACTGGTGTGATCACAAATCCCCTAGCAGTGCAGCACAAGACACCTCACACCAGAGCAGAGCTTAGCCACAGTGACCTGCCAGTGTGTACACTTTTGAAATGCTGGGCTAACGTGCCATCCTTACCTTGGGTATGTATGCCACAGCACAGATGTGGAGATCAGGGGCCAGTTCTTTCCTTCCACCTATATGTGGTGGGTTTTAGGAACTGAACTGAGGTCATCAGGTTTGCTTAGCAAGCACTGTTACCCACAGATGCTCTCTTTGCCTGCCTCTGGCCAGCCTGGTATAGTTTTCTGGGGAGGGTTGGCATATACTTCTGTTACTGTCTCACCCTTGCAGAGGCAGCTGCCGACCAACGGAGACCAGTGGCTGGAGGCAGTGACCCCGTCTCAGGGCCTGGACCCTCCAGGGCTTGCTCTTCTGCTGATTGGAGACTTTGGTCATCACTCTTGATGCATAGGTTCCTCTGGTTTTCGTCTTCCTGCACCCTTTTGCATTGTGACTTAGCACCATGATAGGTACCCACGGCCACAGCCACCTTGGCTCATCTTGAGGATGTTCTGGCAAAACGGATTGCCTTTTGTATGCATGTGTGTCTGCACAAGTGTGAAGGCTCCACGTGTGTGTGTACGTGTGTAGAGACTATAGGCTGATATCAGGTATCCTCCTCCATACTCTGCACCCTAATTTTTTGAGACAGGGTCTTTTACTGGGACCTAGGCTGGCCAGTTTGGCTTCTCATCTCTACCTACCAAGTGTGAGATTCCAGGTGTGTGCAGCAGTGCCTGGCTTTTCTGTGCAAGTTCTGGAGGATCTGAACTCAGGTCCTCAAGCCCGATTAACAGGTACTACTTGCTGAGCCACATCCCCCGTCTCAGCTGAAAGAAGATACTTTACACGAAATACATTAGAAATTGTGAAAATTCTTTGCTTTGGGCCTTGGTAGGGGAGGACTGCTATTATAGGCTGGGGATTTGACTCAGTCGGTGGAGTGCTTGCCTACCATGCCCAAAGCCCTGGGTTCCAACCCCAGTGTTCCTAAGCTGTATGTGGAGGTGTACACTTAAATCCCGGCACTCCGGAAGATGGAGGCAGGAGGATCAGGCATCCAAAGTCATCCTCAGCTACATAGAGTTCAAGGCCAACTAGGTTTCATGAGGCCCTGTCTCAAAAAAAGTTAAAAAGACCACTTCCTGATCCACCTGTGGCTGTCCTTGGCATAGACACAAGGTAAGGCCTCTCTGCCTCTGACCTCCTAGGGACGGCACTGCAGCATGTTTGGACTGTGGAATAAAGGAAATGGAGGGACTTCCTGTGTCCTCAGGTCACTGTCTTCAGCCCCCTGCAGAGTTACTGGCACTCTTAGTGAAGCCTAGGCCCTGGGAGACTCCCTGCTCCATAGGCTGTCCCCACACAGAACTAGGCCAGGCCAGTACTTCACTGGGTCAGAAGGCACGTGGCCCCACGTGGACTCTGAGAGCTCTTGTTACCAAGCATGTGGCTGCATTTCCCCCTCCAGAGTCATTTGTTCCTTACAGGAAATGGCCTTTAGAGGACAGGCTGTAGCAGTGGAGGCCACTGGGAAGCCCACTGCAGGCCATTGCCATGTTTCTCCCTGTGATTGTCGTTTCATGAGATTAACTGGATGAGTGTTCACCAGTGGAGACTTCGGCTCCCATTTGTAGCAAGGGGCCTATGGCTACACAAAAAACCAGGAAGGGGCCTCAGGTTTCTCAATGTATTTAACCACATGTGTGTCGTGCATGCGTGTGTGTGTGTGTGTGTGTGTGTGTGTGTGTGTGTGTGTGTGTCTAAGTGCTAGCCTAAATGAACTCTATATAACTAAGGCTAACCTTGAACTTTTGATCCTCCTACCTTCACCTCAGTGCTGGCATTCCCAGCATGCACCACACGCCCCGTTTATGCAGAGCTGCTGAGGGACTCAGGGTTCCAGTTCTCAAAACAAGCTTTGCCTAATGGCAGATCCTGGCTGTCAGCTGCTTATTTTATTTCATCAGCCTATGACAATAGTTCTCATATTCCTTGGTGGGTCAAGAATGAAAGAGCGCTTCTATGTTAGTCTCGTTGAACGCCTCATTCCACGGTGCGAGATCTTGCACATTTACAGGTACTTTGTAAGATACTCATTGTGGTTAACCCAACTGCAGGAAAGTGTCAGCATGGTGACGTCACTCTAGAAGATGTTTTTTTTTTTTTTTTTTAGCCACCTCCCTCCCACAGGCATGTCTCTAAACACAGAGGGTTCTTTGAACCGCTTTGTAGTGTATTGATTTTTAAATGATACTTGTCTGTTTCGTGTGTGTGTGTGTGTGTGTGTGTGTGTGTGTGTGTGTGTGTGTTCCTGTAAGTGCAGGCACATGTGTACCACCACACCACATGTGTGGAGATCAGAGGACAACCTCAGATGTTAGTCCTGTCCTTCCACTGTGTCTAGTCATTCATGAGTTCCAGTGGGCCAGCAGGCGCCCCGCCCCCCTCAACACTGGAATTACAGACACCCTGCGGCATCCAGCTTTTGTGTGGGTTCTAGAGACTCGAACTCAGGTCCTTGTGCTTGCTGTGCAAACGCTTTTCCTTCAGAGCCACCTCACCAGCTCCAGCCAGGGCTATAATGGTCAAGCCAACTGTGTCCTGAACTGAGATCCCAGGCTAGATACAGTGTTCTCACCTCCTGACAAAACCAGCCTGTCAGCCCAGCCCTGGCCTCCAGACAGGGTGGGACTCAGTCATTGGCTCTGCTTGTAAGCCTTCAGGCAAGAACTTTGGTATAATTTACCTGCCACAGAGCTAGTCATTTAAATCTCCCCATTGAGTGGCTAGTGCTAGAATAGAGTTCTTGTTTACACCCAAGAATCCACTCCCTCAGCGTCTGTGCTCTCTCCCCAACCCAGCCAACCCAGGCAGCTCTCTGTCTCCTTTACATTCAAGGACAATTTACAGGGGCTGGTTCTCCTTTAATCATGGGCTTGCGAGCAAGCAGGGTTTTTTTTTTTTGTTTTTGGGGGGTTTTTTTGGCTACAAGAGAGACCCTGTTTTTAAAATAAAATAAATATCAAACAAACAAAACAGCAAAATTCCCCCCTCGATGGGTGCTGACTTGAGAGCCTGTGTCCATGATAGACTCCAAGATGGACAGCGGAGGATCCCTATCTGGTAGGTACCTTGACCTCAGCAGGGTGGGCTAGGCATTGTGAATGGCAGGTCAGGACAAACGCCAAGCTAGGAGCCAGGTATGTTGGCTCACATCTGTAAATCATAGCTGCTTGGAAGACTGCAACAGGAGGATTGCCAAGAGGTCCAGACCAGTTCTACACAGCAAGACCTTGTCTCAAAAAATAAAGTTAAATTAAATTAAAATAAAAAGTGTGTTAGAGGGGTGGGGGGTTTAAGCCGGGCATGACGGTACATGCCTGTAGTCCTAGCACTTGGGAACCTGAAGCAGGAGGATGAGGAGGAGTTCAAAGTCAGCCTGGGCTACAGATAAACATCAGAAAAAGAAACTAAGACTGTAGCCAAGTCCCTGACTCTAAGTGGGGATGTTACAGGGAGGGGTGTGGTGGAAGACACTGAGTGCCCTCTGCCAAGCCAAGGGGCTGGCACTTTATTCTCACCGGTTCCTGGTGACAGGTGGCTACCTGGGTTGAATTTTGGAAGAGTAAGTCAGGAGCTGTTCCAGCAAGCAAGCTGAAGATGCTTATCACCGAACGTGTTTCTCTGGGTTGCCGTCGCAGTGGGGTGTGGTGCTGCAAAGGACCTCAGTTAGGGCTGGGAGAGATTTTTAGTAAAACAGCCTTTTCTCCCTCCCTCCCTCCCTCGGTGCTGGGGCTCAAATCAGATGTTTGTAACATGGGGACACATGTTCTCAGCACCATTAATGGAAGGGAGGGAAGGAAGGCTGTTTACTAAAAAAAATCTCAATCAACATGCACACATTCATCTTGGGTTTGGTTGTGTTTGGCAGTACTGGAGGTAGACTCTGGGACCTCCGTGGTACATGGCTGTTCCCTCTGAGGCACTTTGCTAGCTAGCTGCTCAATGGGGGACTTGAGGCAGGGGCGTACCATTCACCTGTGTCTCCAGCTCTTAGAATCTTGGCTGTTGGGGCTGGAGAGATGACTCAGGGTTAAAGAGCACATACTACTCTTCAAGAGGACCACAGTTCAATTCCCAGCATCCACGTTAGGCAGCCACAACCTCCTATAACTCTAGCTCCAGAGGATCCAAGCCTCTTCTAGCATCCATAGGGGCTCGAGAAGACATGCTTTCTGTCTGTCTGCCTGTCTCTCTCACATGCACGCACGCACACACACACACACCACACAAATAAACCCTTTTTAAGAGGGATCGTGGTTTCAGCTGGCGGCCCCTTTGGAGAGGGCTGTTGTTCAGGCCCTCCAGCTGAGTTGGCGCAGAGGAAGGAAGGACAAAGAGGCTGGAAGGGTTGCTGCCCGTGTTCTCGGGTGCTCCCCATCTGCATAGCAAACCCCACTCGGAGCATTTCTTTCAGTTGTGAGGCCCCAGTGATTCAGGGTGACGAGCAGAGGGATTTAGGAAGGCCTCGAAAGCCCTTCAAGCTCTCCAGAATTAGTCTGATCCCCCCCCCCCCGTTGTATCTATTTATTTTATATGTATACAAGCACAGAAATAGGCAGATCCTGAGCTTGCCAACCAGCCAGTCTCGCTAAAATGGCGGGCTCCAGGTTTGGTGAGAGACCCTTTAAAATTCAGGTGGAGAGTGACCAAGGAGGGCACTCAGCATGGCCTCTGGCCTGCACATGCCCACACACCTGCACACACACGAAGCTGGAAATTAGAGGTGTGCCCAGCAAATAATGTCCGTTTCTTAGAGATGGGAGAAGTTGCTCACCTTGTCTGAGTATGTGGGGTGGTCTTTGCTGTGGACAGGTCCTCCTTGGCTGTTCCAGGGTCAGATTAGTTTGTCTGTCTGTCACTCAGTAGATATGCCTGGTCTAGGCTTGTAAGCCTTAAGTTTAGTGAGAAGCCAGTTAGAGAACACACCCTCCCTCCGCCACCCCCAAATGTCTCTGGAGCATCCCTCTACCTTTGTGTGGTGGCATTTGTTTATACCTTGAGGGAATCTCTCTAAGCTGGCCATGGTGCTGCATGCCTGTTGTCCCAGCAACTTAGGAGACAGGAACAGGAGGATCTCGAGGTCCAGGCCAGTCTGGACTCCATAGGAAGACCCTGTCTTCTAATGGGAGAATGAGTGAGTGAGTGAAACCTGTTTTCAAATGGGGCAGGGTCCTTTTAGCTGGTTTTTGCTGGAGGAGTAATTGAGTAGTGAGTGAATGAATGAATGAGTGAGTGACAAGTGAATGAGATCTGTGTGTAAGTGGGCAGGATCCATTTAGCTATTTGCCCCTGAGGGTCAGGAACCACGGTCATTGTCACCATTACTGTCCTGGTACATGGAGGCTCCATGGGTTGGTTCTCGTGGCATCTGCTGGGGATATTTACATCTTTTGTTTACAAGCAGAGTACAGCTGATGCCAGAGTAAGACGAAGTGTGTTCCCAGGAATACCAAGTCTGAGGCTCCTGCTGCTCCAGCCACTCCTGCCGTGTGGGTGGTGGGACCTCAGCCCTGCACCCAGTAACCTTGTGCTTGACCAGCCATTCTCCTCTCTTTGCAGATGCACCTTCCGGTTCCCGAGCACAGCCATCAAGATCCAGTTCACATCCCTGTACCACAAGGAGGAGGCCCCAGCATCCCCTCTGCGGCCACTCTACCCTCAGATCTCCCCACTGAAGATCCACATTCCGGAGCCGGACCTCCGGAGTCTCGTCAGCCCCATCCCTTCCCCAACCGGCACCATCAGGTGAGCCGTCCTCTCCCGTGCCCAGGTTCTTCTGAATGGAGCTAGTCTCTGGGAGATCCTCCTGCAAGGGACAGTCACCCTCCAGTCACCACCTGCCCAGGTTGTAGATTTGAGAAGTAGGAGAATGGGTGTGTGGCCCCGTCCTGTAACCCCAGCACTCCAAAGGCTGAGGCAGGAGTATCTCCCGTGCACAGCCAGGCTACATGGACATTCAGAAACATCCTGGCCACTCAGTGAGAGAGACCTTGTCTCAAGAGCAAACAGGCTGGGGTGTAGCTCAGTTGGTAGAGTGTGTAGGTTCTGGGTTCGGTCCCCAGTACATCATAAACTGGGCATTGCGGTGTATGCTTATGATCCTGGATGCAGGGGCATGAGAAGGTCATGGTCGTCTTCTATTATATAGTGAGTTCAAGGCCAGCCAGGTTTACATGAGACCCTATATCAAAATGGGGGGGCGGGGAGAGACTCGGATTCTGACGGGTGTTTTTCAATAAAGCAGATTTCCCTCTCACTGCCTCTCATGTTCGTGATGCTTCTAAAAGTGCTGTGCCACCATCAGGTGCTGGGGCATGGTGCCCCTGAGCCCTGTGGCTTCCACCTCTGCTCAGGGCACAGGCCAGCCCTATAGAGATGGCAGATAATGGCCAATACTCTTGTGCCTATGGCATAGGTGTGGCACAGTCCTTGGGGGGCAGGATTTTGAGGACCCATAAAAACTGAGAACTATTCTCCAGCAGAGCCAGGGTTGTACCGTCCCTGAGCCCTGGCCATGGGTCACTGCTATGGGCAACCTCACTGGGTCCCCAGAGTTATATCTCCTTCTCTGGGGTCTGCTTAATGTTATCTCTTTATTTAAAACCTTTTTTTTTCCCTAGTGCTAGGAGTCAAACCCAGACTTTTGTACATACTAGTGTCTTAGTTACTTTTCTCTTGCCGTGAAGAGACACCATGACCAAGGCAACTTATAAAAGAAAACATTGAAGTGGGGGCTTGCTCACAGTCTCGGGATGAATCCGTGGCTAACATGGCAGCAGGGATAGGCGCGACACTGGAGCAGTGGCTAGATCTGCAGGCGGCGGGGTGGGGAAGAAGAGGGAATGGACTGGGCCTGATAGAGACTTTGAAACCTAGAGGCCCACCCCCAGTGACACACACACTTCCTAATCTTCCCTAAACATTCCATCAACTGGGACCAAGCATTCAAATACATGAACCTATAGGACCGTTCTTATTCAAACCATCACACTGGGTAAGGGGATTGTAGGCAACTGCCACTGGGCCACACCCCTAGCCCTTGATTAGGAGACATTGAAGCTTTCTGATGCTCAGGCTGGCCTGGAACTCTTGATCCTCCTACCTCGGTCACCAGCTGGGATCACAGATGTGCACCGCCACAGATGTGCACCTGGCTGGAGTTTACCCATTTTTAAGTTTATATATAAGAGATTTTTGATTCTCGATTCTAGAGGTTCAGTAGTCAGGGTCACATCTGAGGATGTCCTTCCTACTGGTGGAAACCCAAGATGGTTAAAAGTATCACCCTGTGTGTGTGTGTGTGTGTGTGTGTGTGTGTGTGTGTGTGTGTGATGGTGGGAGTAGTGTTTAACCCTCGGTTTGCCTTTGTAAACTTATTTTGTTTCCTACCATGAAATGCATGCACACAGGCCCCTTGTCTGGAGTAGGTTTCCTCTTTCCTGACACCAGTGAGAGGTACAGCCTGGGAACTTGCAAGCCCAGAGTTCAGGTGTAGACCCCTAGTGTGGTCTTGGCCACGTGGATGATGGGTTGTGTCCTTTTGGGTAGGTCACATCACAGCAGCTTCCTAGGCCATGTGTCCCTCAGGAAGGTGGTGGTGAGAGATGACAGCCCACCTGTGCTCAGCACCTGCCACTTGTCGTCCAGCCTTGTCACTTCATCAGAGATGGCTTTCCCAGTGTCATTTCAGGCTGGGTATAGCCCCATTCTCACACCCAAATTCCATGTGTGCAGTCCATTGGATGGGGCCCCAAGACAAGTCCTCCTTAGAGTTCACGGCTAGTCAGGGCTGTAGGGATGTTCTGTGCATGTAATTTGTTTTGTTTTGATTTCATTTCATTTGGGTTTTTTTTTTTTTTTAGCATTATATTGACTTATTTGTATTTGTTTGTTTGTTGGGGGAGGGTACTTTGGGGAGTCACTTCTCTTCCCATCATGTAGATCCTGGGGCTCAATCAAACTCAGGTGGTAAGGCTTAACGGCAAGCCCCTTTAACCTCTGAGCCAGGTATCTGACCCCGGTTTGGGTTTTTTGTTTTTTGTTTTTTGTTTTTTTTTTTTTTTGGTTTTTCGAGACAAGGTTTCTCTGTGTAGCTTTGTGCCTTTCCTGGATCTCGCTCTCTAGACCAGGCTGGCCTCAAACTCACAGAGATCTGCCTGCCTCTGCCTCCCGAGTGCTGGGATTAAAGGCGTGCGCCACCACCGCCCAGCCCGGTTTTGGTTTTTGAGACAGGGTCTCACACTGTAGATAGGCTGGTTCTGAAATTTGCAGTAATCCTCCTGCCTCAGCCTCCCAAGTGCTAAGATTGAAGGAGTGAATGTTTGATTAAATGTTTGAGTAAAATGATTTGGTTCCTCCATACAGTCCCTCTGCCTCAGTGGTCCCTGTCATACAACTCATCCCCAGTACTCAGGGCTCACAAACAGTTAAGAAAACTGTAGCCTGTTAGTTAGACAGGAAATCACTTGGCTACTAAAAGGCACAAGATGCTTATGTGCAAACAAGTGGGGCAACCTTGAAAGATGCTAGGAAAAGCTTATGTTCAAGGCCAGCCTGAGCTACTGAGTAGGACCAAAGCCAGCTTGGACGACTTAGTGTACCCTGTCCTGTAAAGAAGACTGGGATGAGTTCAGTGGTAGGACACTTACTTCCTTAGCCTGGAAGAGGCCCTGAGTTTAGCCAGGCATGATGGCACATGCCTGAAATCCCAGCCCTTGGAAGGGGAAACCCGAAGAATCGCATAGAAGTTCAAGGCCAGCCTGATCTACATAATGTGTTATAGACATACCAGTCCTGCACAGTGAGACCTCATCTCAAAAACAAAAACAACAACAAATTTTTTTTTAAAAAAAAATTAAAAAAAGAAAAGAAAAAGAGACTCTGGGTTCAATATCCAGTACTATGGTACAAGATTATGGGATTGAATAGTATTATTTTTAGCATTGTTGGTTTGTTTTTGAGACAAGATCTCACTGTGTAGCCCTGACTGACCTGGAACTCACTAAGTAGACCAGGCTGGCCTCAGACTCGGAGATCATCCTGTGTGTGCTTTCCGAGTGCTGGGACTAAAGATGTGTGCTACCATGCCTGGCTTCATAAAGTAGTTTTCATTAATAGCCCAAATAAAAACAGTAGTCGGGGTTAGGGTATTGCCGGGTTGGTAGAGTGCCTGTCAAGCACACAGGAAGCCCTGGGTATCCTCAGCACTGCATAACACTAGGCACAGTGTTGCCTTAAGTCCCAGCTCTGGGAAGTGGAGGCAGAAGGAAGCTGTGCATCTTCAGCTGCGTAGAGAACTTGAAGCCAGCATGGATTCCATGAGACTGTCTGAGAAACAAACAACAGCCCCCTGGTTAAGATGTTGGGCGAGTTGGGGTGTAGAATGGCCTTTGGTCAGGTGGGACACTGGTTGTAAAGACCCTATCCCCAACGCTTCCTTGGAGTCCGGTCTTTATGTCTACGGCATTCCTGATACTGCTGGGAGGGACCAGGCCCTTGTCTCCTCAGAATTCCCACAGGGTCCCCAAGGGGCTCTGGGTTCTTGGTCACCTGTAGAGATGGTGGCGTGGGACCTGCCCTGGACTCCCTGAGCCTTTAAGTGTCACAACAAAAGATCTCTGTTGACATCCGTTTATCTCCGCACTGTGGAATTCCATTGAGCTTTTGTAAAGCTCGGAGGCCTGAGGTTGTGCCTGCCAAGACTTTTTCAGTTTGAGTTTCAGTGTAGGGGTGGAGCCCTCCTGTTTACAAACACGCCCTGCCCTTCCTCTCCCAGGCAGCGGGAGCCAGGGCGGGGCAGGCTTGGGGAAAGGGCCTGACTTCCCAGCCAGCAGCGTGAGTCCCGCCCTGTGCAGTCAGCTTGCCTAATTTGGTGAGCTTTGCTAGCGGGTCCCTATTGGCTGATCTGGGCACTGAGGGGGACCTCCCATCTGGGGCTCCTCCTTCCCTGGAGCGGATCCTAAGCTTGGTACCTGCCTCACGTCCCCTTGCCTCCTCTCCACCCCCACCAGACGCTGGCTCCGCTTTGCTGGCCGGCCTGGGCGGCTCCATGTTTCCCAGGGCGGTTTGTTCCGCTGTGGTTTTGAATGGTGTGTACGTCGGTTTTTTTTTTTCTTTTTTGCGGGGGTAGGGTAGGGGGGTGGGGGGTGGGGCCCCTTTCCCTGTCTGAGGGCTCCGCCCAGCAAATGAATGAGCTCTTTGAAAGAAACCGTGGCTTCGACAGTGTTTTGACCTTTCTATCTGTGAAGAGCAAGTGATTTTAGGAAATGAAGGAGCTAGTCATTTGCTGAGGTTACTCAGAAGCCAGGCTCCTTGGGGGTACACTTAAACAAACTGCGACAGCAGTCATGGAGATACTTGTGGATCCAGGCACTCTGGAGGAAGATTGCAAATTTGAGGCCAGCCTGGGCTACATATTGATATCTTATCTCAAACCAACAAAAAGGAATAGAGAAATAGATAGCTCCATGGTTAAAGTGCTTGTTTGTGTTTGTGCCCAGGTGAAAACCCAGCCAGCGTCACATCTGTAATCGTAGTGCTGTGGGCCCACTGGCCTCTGTCTCGCTGAAACTGGAAACTCTGGGTTCAGTGAGAGACCCTATCTCAAAAATAAAAATGGAAAGGCTGGCAAGATGGCTCGGCGAGTAAAGGTACTTGCTGCTGAGCCTGAAGACCAGAGTTCCCAGAAACCACTTGGCTGAGAATCCCGAAAGTTCTTCCGTGGGTGCAGTGACATGGAGGGAGGAAATGGAAGCGTGGACTGCACATGGGTCTTTAGCATAGTTCCACTTTATTGCTGATAACTCCAGTGTCTTTTGCTCTCGGAGATCTTTTGCGTTTGGAAGGCATCCAGTAGAGGTCTAGAGCCCCACCCCGCCCCGCCCCACCCCCAGCCTTGGTTTCACTTGCTTGTGGTTTCAGTTACTCACAGCCCAAAAATACCAAGTGGAAAATTGTAGAAAATGAACAACTTACAAGTTTTCTTTGCTTTTTACAAGTAGCTCCGCCTTCAGGTGTGACTCCACCTAGTGTATCCAGTAGGTGGCTTGATCACCAGATCTGCACTGGGGGCTGGGCATGTAGTTCTGGGGTAGAGCACTTCACCTGGCATATGCAAGGCCCTGGAGTCCATCGGTATGGGGTGGGGGATCAAATAATCTTGTTTTGTTTAGCTGACAATTCAGGTGCGCCAAAGACCAGCGGCAAGCTCTGCTGCTACTTGAAGAGGTGGCCCTTTATCGTGGGAGTGGGAATGTAGGGCACATCCATGGGTGTGTGGTTCTGTGCTGTGGGGCTTCAGGCACTCATGGAGGGGTCTGCACGTGTGCCCTCGGAAAAGGAGCCTCCTGTATGCTGCCTGTCTTCTTGGCAAACTTTGGTTCCTCCTTCAGGGTGTTTAACCTTACTCATGTTTCAGTAGAGCTTCAACATGACTTTGAGAGTTTGGGTCTGGACATTCATAGACACTGAGGTGTGCTGCTTCCTGTTCCTGTCTGTACCCTCAGGCCTCACCTTGTTTCCTTCCCCGTCTGAAAATGGGGGAAATTGGTTTCTCCCCACTAAAGGTTTGGGGCCTTCCATGTTCCTTTGGCTTTTCTCTACTGTCTGCATCTCATCTGGGACCGTCTGGGGTGCTGCAACATTGGGCTGAGTCAAATCTTGGTGGGGATCACCCCTAGTTCTCCTGGGATGATAGTGGCTGCATCTCAGGCACACCTGTGTGGCATCACCTGTGCTGTGTCTGATAAACCTGCTGTGTACTTTTGTGTGGTCACTTGTGTACACGATGTGTGTGTGCACTGGACAGCCCTCCCTCCCTAGATCTCCCACTGGTGGGATGCCTTTGCAAAGCACAGAACTGGCCAGAGAGGCTGAATCCAGCATCAGACCCCACTAAACTGTGGGGTGGTTGCTCCCCTTTCCTGTGTTAAGTCTGCCTA
Source organism: Peromyscus eremicus (assembly GCF_949786415.1). Lineage (NCBI taxonomy): Eukaryota > Metazoa > Chordata > Mammalia > Rodentia > Cricetidae > Peromyscus > Peromyscus eremicus. Next base: position 28,735,337 of record NC_081438.1, on the reverse strand, counting down.
AAAGTAGCTAATATTGAGCTGTGCAGATGGGTCAGTGGTGAGGACCTGAGTTTGAATCTCCAGAATCCACATAAAGATAGATACCATATGGGCCAGCTAGCCTACATAGAATATATGTCATGACAACAACAAAAAAGAATATATGTAACAAGGACCAATACCTGAGGTCATCCATGCATACATGGACACACACACACACACACACACACACACACACACACACACACACCATGTGTACACAGTTTGTTTTTGTTTTTTGTTTTTTCAACGAATACCTAATGTTTGGGTGTTTTCCACCTTGGGTGCTGTGCAGTTTCAGAAGCAAAGTTAATCTTTTGAAGTAGCTTCCAGGACTTAAGTAGGATGACACTTACCTTAGGAGAATAGAGTCTTTTTAAGCATGTATTTATTTGTGTGTGTGTGTGTGTGTGTGTGTGTGTGTGTGTGTGTGAGTGCACCATGGTGCACATGTGGAGGTCAGAGGACTACTTTCAGGAGTTGGTTCTCTCCTGCCATGTGGGTTCTGAGAATTGAACCTGGGTTCTCGGGCTTGCTTGCAAGCCCCTTCATCCACTGAGCTCTCTCACCTGCACAGAGCACAGACATTCTTGAAGATAAGTCTAAAATGCTTGCCTCTGGAAAGGTTCCTTCCGTGCCCTTTTGTTTCGTTCAGATTTAGCAGTAGACTGAGGGTGTTTATCATTCGCATGGTGGAGAGACTCCCCCAAGACTCCTCTCACTAACCTCATTGTCCGCCCCATGCTGGCATCCTTCTGAGGCACGGGTGTGGGTGACTGCCTCTTCTTTGGTTTTAGAGGTCATATTTGGACTTCCTACAGGGACATGCAGGATTTCACTTTTCCTCCCTCTGCCCAATACAATGACATCATCTTTGGTCCTTCGCATGTCAGATCTCCGTATTGTCACTGTGTCCTAATTATGGGGCCCAGCCACTTCCTTCCCTGTACTTTGGCTCCATTTCCCCCTTATTGGAGTCAGTAATTCCTCTTTGCTGTTTGGCTCAGTGCACTCTGTGTCCTGCTCCCTTCTCTGCAGGCCTGGCTGCCGGCCCTTCTGACCTCGGGTCATCTTCCTCATCATCCGGGGACTTCTCAGAAGGATAGGGTCTTTCCTGACTCAGAGGCTTCTCTTTCCTGCCTTTCTCCTTTGTCTTATTAAAGAATATTCTTCACATACTTCCTAAGAAAGGGTCCGGGAGAGACTTTTTTTTTTTTTTTTTTTTTTTTTCCGAGACAGGGTTTCTCTGTGTAGCTTTGCGCCTCTCCTGGAACTCACTTGGTAGCCCAGGCTGGCCTCGAACTCACAGAAATCCGCCTGGCTCTGCCTCCCGAGTGCTGGGATTAAAGGCGTGCGCCACCACCGCCCGGTGGGAGAGACATTTTTAAAAGACAATCTAGCCAGCATGGTGATTCCGTTCCTTTTTTAAAAAATTTTGAGGTACTAGAAATTGAACCCAGGACTTAACACATGTTAGGCAAGCACTTTATCCTTGAGCTACAGCCCTTTGTTTTATATGTTTTAAATTTACTTCATTCGTTTAATTAATTTATATTTTTGAGACCATCTCATGTGTATGTAGACTGGCCTTGAACTCAGTGTGTAGTCTAATTGGCCTTCAGTTTCACACTCCTACTTCAGCTTCCTGAGTAGCTGGGATGATAAGCCTGTGCACAAACTCGGGGGCCAGGGGGCATGTTCTTGTACACCTATGTGTGGAGATAAGAGTTCAGCCTTGTGTACCATTCATCTGGTGCCCACAGGGTCTCTTTCTGACCTAGAAATTCACCAGTGAGACTAGGCCAGCTGGCCAGTGAGGCCCAGGGATCAAGGATCCTCCTGTCTCTGCCTCCCCAGAGCTGGGATTACAAGTGCCAGCCACCATGGCCAGCTTTTTACATGGGTTCTGGATATCAAATTCAGATCCTTGTACTTATGTGGCCAGCGCGTTACCATCAGGGCCAACTGTACCAACCATGCCACCTTCAGAGCCCTGGCCCTGGCAGTTCTTACAGACTGTAAGTGCCCACCCCCACCCCCCTTTATTTTGACAGTACTGTTCTATACACAGTGATTCTAGGGTCTCCGCTTTGGCTGTGGGGCTGGCACTGGAAGAAAGTGATCAGAGGGTCCCTGCTACTGGGTGTCTGCAGGAGCAGCAGTGGCACCTGACTAGGAGATGGGCTTACCTAGAGCAGGGGAGGCAGTAGGGTGCTCAGATTTATTGTCTCAGTTTGAAATCTGCTCACAGTGACGTGCAGCAGTGCAGCAGGGTGGAGGCAGGTCTCCTTCAACTACATAGCAAGTTTAGAGAAACAAATGAAGCACATTTGCTGAAATTGGACTAATACAGAGAAGATTAATGTGCTCCCCTCCCCCATATAAACGAGAGAAAGAAAAGGAAGGGAAATAAAATAAGGAAAAGTGACTGCCTCTGCAGGCTGCCCACGCCTGTCGGGAGCCCTGGACTCCTGCACCAGGCAGGATAGGTTCTTGGCATGTCTGGGGAGTCAGAAGAAGCAAGTTCTGAGCCTGGCTCCAGGGTGTGGCTCAGACTGTCACAGGGCCAGTATGAGATTATCAAAGTTGCTGCTGGAACAGGCCAGGGCCAGGCCAGTCCCCAGGAGCCGACTGATGCTCAGGGCCTTCAAGCTTTCTCGCTGACTCCAAAGTGTGCACGCCACCCAGCCCACTGTGTGCCTTGTGTGTGTGAAGATAGAATAACTTGGGAGCATTCCTCTGTGGCTGTCCTTGGTTTTTCTGTTTGTGGTTTGTTTGAGACAGGGGCTCTCACTGGCCAACAACAATTTATTAGTCAGTGACAGTCCCAAGTTCAGACTCCATCACACCTTCTAAGACTACCCTCCACCAAGTGCTGGGTCTGTTCCTCCTAGGCGGAGCCAGTCAGTCTGTCTTGGAATAAGTCCCAGGGTCCCCACAGGTCCCTGTCTGGGACAATCTAAACATGAGGTGTGTGTTTCTCCCACTGTCCTGGAATTTTCCCACATTGTATCATCACTGGAGCAGGACAACCTTGCAGGTTCATTCCTGGCTTTACTCTTTCTGTGAGGACGGTTTTCAGGGGCGGGTTTGTTTTGGTTTTGTTTGTTTGTGTTGGTTTGAAAGGCGGAGTCTTGCTGCCATGGGCGGGTCTGCAACTCTGCCCTCTGGTTTCGGCATCCCAAACACTGGCAGTACTCTGGTGTAAATTTCTCTTTTCCAGGTGGCTTTCCCAAGTCCTCTATGTCATTGGCTCTCAGCCTGTGGGCTGGGACCCCTTTGGGGAGTGAACGACCATATGACAGGAGTCATATATCAGATATCCTGCTTATCACATATTTACATTATGATTCATAACAGTAGCAAAATTACAGTTATGAAGTAGCAATGAACAATTCTATGGTTGGAAGTCACCACAACATAGAACTGTATTAAAGTGTTACAGCATTAGGAAGGTTGAGAACCGCTGCACTATGTGTTCTCAGAGGCTAGGAAGCCCTGCCCACGGTCTGGGGTTCACCTGACTCCCACTGCTCCCAACGGGTCAGTTTACAGCTCTGAGACCTGAGCTCCAGCAGCAGGGTGGCCCTGTCTCAGGCGCATCTCTCTCCTTGCAGCCTTTGCAAGGATGGTTCAGTGGGCTGCTCTGAGGTCGGGACTCGATGAGTGATGAGAAGCACGGGTGCCCTGGAGGTGCTGCTGGGAAACTGCCATCACAGGCTGCAAGACTGAAGCAGTTAGTGCACATCCCCGCTGTGGCCACACAGAGGTCACTGGCATGAGCCAGGCTGAAGAGGCAGAGGTTGCTTCCTGGGAGGGGGGACTGGACAGGTCGGGAAGTGCATAATGAGCATGTAGTCCAGAATCTCACATGTGCTAGACAAACACCCTACCACTGAGCCACACCCAACCCCTCACTGGGGGATTCTAGGCAGGTGCTCTACCAATGAGCCACACCCAGCCCCTCACTGGGGATTCTAGGCAGGTGCTCTACCAATGAGCCACATCCCAGCCCCTCACTGGGGGATTCTAGGCAGGTGCTCTACCAATGAGCCACATCCCAGCCCCTCACTGGGGGATTCTAGGCAGGTGCTCTACCATTGAGCCACAGCCCCGCCCCTCACTGGGCTACATTCTCAGCCTGTTTTAATTTTTTATTTTGGGACTGGGTCTCACTAAGTTTCCCAGGTTGTACTTGAACTCACTCTGTAGACCAGGCTGGCCCTGAACTTACAGAGATCTGCCTGCCTCTGCCCTCCTGAGTGCTAGGTTAAAAGACATGCTACACTGTGCCCAATGAAACCTGATTTTTGAGTGTGTAGATGTTGAAGTAAAATCTTATCTCAGCCTCTCCACCCTGTACTTGGGTTTATATTTTAGGTTCAGAAGTTAATCCAGGCTAATGTGGTGTTCATGCTTGGGAATCCCCACACTTGGCCTCATAGGAAGTTCTAGGCCATAATGAGACCCCCGCCCCCCAATCTCAAGGAAAAAAAAGAGAGAGAGAATTAAATTCAAGCCAGATGTAGTGGCTCATGCCTGTATTTCTAGGACTCAGAAAAATGAGGCAGGAGGATGGTGAGTTTGAGACCAACCTGAGCTACATGAGACCCCTCCCCCACCTTTTTAAGAACCTCAGGGAAAGTTCCTTTTTACTTTGCTCCTTTCACGGTCTCTTGGTTTGCTACTGAACTTCCTGTGTGTATCAAGGCCTCAGCTGGGTCGTAGGGACATGGGGAAGGGAGGGGTACAGGAAGAGAACTCTGCAAGTACAGAAATTACCAAAATTTGAGGTGGTCCAAAGGAGAAGAGACTCTGAATACTCAAACTAAAGGTCTCAGTGTGGCATGCACCTCTCTTTCCTACAGAGGGGCCGTGACCCTGGAAGGAATTTATCCTCCCACTATGCCTGAGGGAGCTTTCGCTGGTCCCTTGCTCAGTCCTGAGTAGCTCCCAGAAAGAGGGAGATGGACCAGCAGCCACCCATGGGGTCACATCCCAGGCCTTAGGGGACACTGTCTGTGCAGGTGGAGGCGATATCCCAGGTGAGTTTGGAGAGTCAGCATAAGATGAGGCAGGGGACGGGCATGCCCGAGAGCGGTGACCTTCTGTGTGTGTTCCCACAGCCAGAGGAGCAGCAGGAGTGGAAGAGAGCAGTGTCCTGACACTTGCCCTCCTGCAGCCAAGGGTTTTGGCAGGGATGACCTCACAGGTTGTCTGCAGTGAGGGCAGAGGCAGTGTGCAGGACACTGACCAGACCCCCACCCTCCTCAGTGTTTGATGCATGCCATGGTGTGTGTGTGTGTGTGTGTGTGTGTGTGTGCGTGCATGCATATACAGGTGTGGAGTCAGGACAACTTGTGGGAATCCATTCTCTTCTTCTACCATGTGGGTTCTGGGGATCAAACTAAGATCGTCAAGCTTAGGGCGCAGGAGCCTTTACCTGCAGGAGCCATCTCACTGGCCTCTGTTTTAAAAGGAAATCATTTTTACCTCCAGGACTTTGGTTAGAGAACCAAAGCTTGTCTTCTTCTTATTATTACTTTAAAAGATGTATTTTAGAAACATTCTGAGTGCAGGGGTCCACATAAGCTAGAAGTGGGTGTCAGATCCCCTGGAGCTGGAGGCATAGAGGGTTGTGAGCCATCTGACAGAGACGGTGGGATCCAAACTCCAGTCCTCTGCAAGTGCAGTGTGTGCCCTTAACTGTTGAGCCATCTCCCCAGCAGTTTATTTATTCATTCAGTCACGTGTGTGTGTGTGTGTGTGTGTGTGTACACGTGCTTGTGTGTGTGTATGACGTGGGGAGGCCAAAGGGCAACCTGTGGGAGTCAGTTAAATTCTTCTACCAAGTGGGTCCTGGGGATTGAACTCAGGTGGTCTGCTTTGGCAGCGAGCATCTTCACATGCTGAGCCATCTCACTGGCCTAGTAGAGCTTGCCTTAATCCATTAGCTGACTGAAGAGCCAACCAGCTTCAGCCCTGGGATGCAGGTGGGGCTGGCCAGGTCCTGTGCTGGCTTTGCCAGTGGTAGGTCACAGTGGAGCTGGTGACTTGAGGCAGAGAACCCGATGTGCCGCCTCCCCTGCCTGCCAACAGGCCCCTGCCACCTCCTCCAACATATTTTTTAAGTTTCCTTGTGTGGAGTTACTGGCCATCCAAGGCTGTTCTTAGGGTGCCATCTTGTGGTCATGTTCGCACTAGCCATGTCTTTACAGTCGCTGAAGCCGGTGGGGTTACTGCTTTTCTTGCTTAGGAACTCATGACCTGGGGACTTGGCTTCTGTAGCTTTGGTCTTGGCCTCAGGGGAGAGAGTAATGCATGTTTGTCATCTCTTGAGTTCTTTGGTTGTATTTCTTGATTTTTCTGAGGCTGGTCACCCAGTGGTATTGCCAGTAAGGCAGAAGTAATGCCCCCCTCCCCCTTCGTCCATGGTGGTCCAGAAACAGTGGCCCTACCCAAGTCCTCCTTCCCAGAGTCTTTTTTTTTTTTTTTTTTTTTTTCTTTTTTTCTTTTTTTTTTTTTCGAGACAGGGTTTCTCTGTGTAGCTTTGCGCCTTTCCTGGAACTCACTTGGTAGCCCAGGCTGGCCTCGAACTCACAGAGATCCGCCTGGCTCTGCCTCCCGAGTGCTGGGATTAAAGGCGTGCGCCACCACCGCCCGGCCCTTCCCAGAGTCTTAAACTGTGTGTTTTTTCTTCTCTTCAGCGTCCCCAACTCCTGTCCAGCCAGTCCCCGAGGAGCTGGGTCATCAGGTTACCGCTTCGTCCAGAACGTGACTTCAGACCTTCAGCTGGCCGCGGAGTTTGCAGCGAAGGCCGCCTCTGAGCAGCAAGCAGACACGTCTGGTGGGGACAGCCCCAAGGTGTGAGCCTCAGACATGTTGTCATGGTGACCAAGACCCCACAGTAGGGGTTCTGAGGGTGACTCAGATGGGGTCCTTCAGGGTACAGCACATGGCTGTGTTGAAGGATCTACCTGTACCATTTCCCAAATGATGCGCTTGACCATTTGTGCTGAGCTGGAGTCTGTCACCCAATTCCCACTTGCTGCAACCACTACTGGTGGGACAGTTTCAGAGTTTAATAATAGTCTTGAAGACAAACGACACATTTTCCTTTCTTTTCCGCCCACTCTCTTTTGACAGTACTGGGAATTGAACCCAGGAGCAGTTCGCCACCCACTAACCCTCTTGTTACCTTTTATTGGGGGACAGAGTCTCACTCAGTAGCCCAGGCTGGTTTTTGAACTTGTGACCTTCCTGCTTCAACCCTCTGAGTAGCTGCGATGACAGGCCTGCACCCCAGGCCCAGCCACACTTTTGTCGTTGTCGTTGTTGTTGTTGTTGTAACCGTGTGTCTTTGTTTCTTTTTGTTTGGTTGCTGACGGGGGGATAAGAACTGTAGAATTATGACTCAAAACCTGTTTCTCTGCTGTGAGGTGGGGCTTGGTGTTTCTTTCCTGTTCCTTCTCTCCTGTGTCTGTCTGCACACACATACATATGTGCAGCTGTGCTGGCCCACACCGCATCTTTCTCAACCCTTCTCCACATCGTTTTTTCAGACAGGAGTTTTCACTGAACATGGCGCTCACCTTTTAATCTAGGCCGGCCAGTCAGGAGTCACTGGGGTTACAAGTGTGGCACCGTGTCTGGCATTTTGTGTGGGAGCTGGGGATCCGAACTTGGGTCTTCAGGGCTACACAGCAAACACTTGATGCACTCAGCCGTTTCCCGAGCCCTCTTCGTTTGGGTTCTTTTGTTTTCTGGTTTTTGAGAGGCTCATGCTGAGGCTGGCCTAAAACCCACAAGCACCTCACCCCTGGCCAAAGGGCACTGTTCTGAATTCTTATTGTTGTTGTTGGGGTTTTTGAGACAAGGTCTCAGCCATAACCCACACTAATCTCAGAATCAAGGCAATCCTCCTGCCTCAGCCTTCCAGTTACTGATAACAAGTACACTCCACCGTGTTCTATGGTTCAGAGTTTAATGCAAGCATGCTGATGGGTGAGGCAGGCTTCCCGGTGTGACTTAATCCGGACACTTGCGTCTGTGTCGGGAGTAGGTGGCCTGGCTTGGGGAGAGTCTATCCTATTTCCCCCGTAACTCTGTCTTCTGTGAACCCTGCCCTCTAGGACGAGTCGAAGCCACCGTACTCCTACGCGCAGCTGATCGTGCAAGCCATCTCCTCGGCACAAGACAGGCAGCTAACACTAAGTGGCATCTACGCCCACATCACCAAACATTACCCTTACTACAGGACTGCTGACAAGGGCTGGCAGGTGAGGCCCTGGGGGCCTGGGCTGTGCTTGGAGGCTCAGAACAGGAAACACTTAGGGACTCAGTATGTCATGTGAACAAACAGAGATACCTGGGTGTTTTCCCAGGTGGCACACAGTACCGTCGTGCTTCTGTGTGTGTCAGAGCCATTATAGAGACTGTTTTCGTTTTGTTTCTGTGAAAAGGTCTCGTGTAGCCCAGGTTGGCCTCAAACTTCTTATGTTGCCAAGGATGAGCTCCTGTTCCTGAAGTGCTGGGATTGCAGACATGTGCCACCATGCCCATTTTGTACAGTGCTGGGAATGAAACCCAGGGCTTCACGTATGCTAATCCACATCCCAGCCCTAAGATGATCTGTTTTTACTACTTTTCCTTCATGTCTGGTTGCAACTTTCTTTTTTTTAGTTGTTTTGAGACAGTGTCTCATGTTATAGCCCAGGCTAGCCTTGAAATCATGGCAGTCCTACTGCCTCAGCCTCCAGAGTGCTGGGATCAGCCTTGAGCTACCACCACACCTGCTTACCAGTGGCATTATAACCAGTGGCTTACTGGGCATTATAACCTGTGTGACTTTAGCAGTACAATGCATCCATCATTTAGGGCGGCAGTCCATGTGCATGAGTTCTGTGCATTTTATCTTTCGTGGAGGCAACGAGACCTCTACATTGCACACAATGAGCACAGATTATATCATTTATTCTTTTCTCTGTAATTAGCGTTTTCTGTTGACTAGCTTATCCAGAAGAAACATTTTTTGTTTCTTTTATTTTGAGGGAAGGTCTCATGTAGCCCAGGCTGGCTCTGAACGTTCTTTATAGCCAACAATGACCTTAAACTCCTGATCCTCCTGCCTCCACTTCCTGAGTGCTGAGATCACTGGGGTACACTAACCACACCTGGTTTATGTTGTGCTGGGGATGGAGCCCAGGGCTTCATCCTGTGTGCTAGGCAAACATTGCACTGATTGAACCACAACCCCAGCTCCACAAGGAGTTTTTCTGAGTCAAGGGCTCACTATGTAGCCCAAGCTGACCTTGAACTCATGATCCTCCTGCCTCAGCCTTCCATGTACTGAGAAGACAGGCATGAGCTCTTGCACCCAGCTTTCAGGATGTGCTTTGAACCCGGTCAGCCTCATCTTTTCTCTGTTCCCGACGAGATCCTGCATACTTCTCTGTTTCTTCCAGAAGAACAGGGGTGGATTTTACTGTGGAGTTTACATAGGAGGAGCTACCCTGTGCCCCACATCCTCCCCTGGAGGGTGGTCACCTGCAGCCATGTGCCTGTCATCAGTTCCTGCTGCGTCTGTTGGGAGGTCTGCCCTCTGATGGCTGTGACCCACAGATGTCTGTCTCTGTCCCCTACAGAACTCCATCCGACACAACCTCTCTCTTAACCGTTACTTTATCAAAGTCCCTCGGTCCCAGGAGGAGCCTGGGAAGGGCTCTTTTTGGCGAATAGACCCAGCTTCTGAAGCCAAACTCGTGGAGCAAGCATTCCGAAAGCGGAGACAGAGAGGTGTCTCCTGCTTCCGCACCCCTTTCGGGCCTCTGTCATCACGGTAAGACCCCGTCACTGTCCTCTTGCTCTTCTGAGAAGCTAGGTTCCCCGGGTCGCAGCATTGGGAGGGACTTAGAGCTTGAAGACTTGGTCTGTTTTCTGGGCTCTTAGACAGTTAAGCTTCTATCTTTGCTGCTTTTTAGTTTCATGGCAAGGTCTCAACTTTGAGCAGATTGGCCTTGAACTCATGGTAGCCCTGCTGGACTTGCAGGCATGCATGACACACCCAGTTCTGACTCCTGTGCTGGTTGGAGCAGTTAGTGAGGTGGCTACTTCTGTAGTGTGTGCAGGAGGCTGAGCCAGCCATAACCAGTTTAAAGGGTGAGGGTCCTGAGCTCTCGCTGAAGGGCCAGAGGCGCCCCTGCTGATTTGGGGACCTTGAGCTCCTTCTACCATTAATGGAGCCATGTTGGGAGTACAACTTATCTGCTGGCAGGCAGGAATGGATGGATGGACTCTCCACCATCAACAGCTCCATTGAGCATTGCACATACCTGGCAGGTAAAGGCCATTTGGACAGCTCTTTGGCCACATGTGGTTCATAGGAGCTGCTGCTTCTGTGGATAGCTGTTGAGTCTGCTCTCTGTGGTCACTCTCAGATGATAGACTCCTGACCAGCATAGGTCAGGTGACCAGCAAGTGGCAGGTACTCTCAGAAATCCCTCCATCTCTAGGAAAGCAGAGTCTAGCACTTTCTGCCCCAGTGTCATGATGAGCCAGGGAGGGGTTTCTCAGGAATAGAAATGCCTGCATCGGCACTGGCCTCTCATAGTTCTTAGATGTCATAGTCATTGTGGTCATCCAATAGCAGTTTGCATTTTTGTAGTACTAGGGATTCTAGGCAGGTGCTCTACACTGAGTCACACCCCAATCCCTCACTGGGGGATTCTAGGCAGGTGCTCTACACTGATCCACACCCCAGCCCCTCACTGGGGGATTCTAGGCAGGTGCTCTACCACTGAGCCACACCCCAACCCCTCACTGGGGGATTCTAGGCCCAACCTGTTCTACTTTTCATTTTGAGTCAGGTCTTGCTAAGTTGTCCGGGCTGGCCTTGAACTCATTCTATAGCCCAGCAGGCCTTGAGCTTAAGATCTTCCTGCCTCTGCCTTCCAAGTAGCAAGGATAATGGGCCTGCATTGTCATTCCTGGCTACAAGCTTTTTCTTTCGACATAGGCCGAGCTGCTCCTGGAGGGTGGTAGGACTTTTTAGGCAGTGCATGCTACAGGATGTGCAGTTGCTAGGAGACAATCCTTCCTCCACCCCTTCAGCCCTGTTTAATGGAGCATCTACCCACCCAGCTCCCCACTGAGTAGAAATGGCAATGCTGGGTCTTTGTCAGCAGGGAACATTAGATCTGGGAAAACCTTAGGGAGATAAGAGAGAACCCCCCAGAAGTGTAGGGCAGAGACATGAGGAGTTGGGGTGGATTCCGGGAAGTATGGGGCAAAGACATGTGAGGTGCAACCTTAGGAATTGTTGGGCAGGGGTGGGGTGGGCTGTATTCCAGAAATCACTGGGTTAGATGTGGGAGTGGCCATGGGATGTACCTTAGGAATCCTTGAACAGAGGTGTGTGTGTAGGGGGTGTTTGTCTTTGTATTTTACTTTTGTTACGATGTACCACCTTGGTGCACCCCTTTCTCATCATTTCAGGAGTGCTCCAGCTTCACCCACACACCCTGGACTGATGTCCCCTCGTTCCAGTGGCCTGCAGACCCCAGAGTGCCTGTCTCGGGAAGGCTCCCCCATTCCACATGATCCCGACTTGGGGTCAAAGTTAGCCTCTGTTCCAGAGTATCGCTATTCCCAGAGTGCCCCAGGTAAGACATGAGTTCATCCTCTTCCTGCATGTGAGAGACTGGGAGGCACCCACTCAAGTAAGTCACTGTCCTCTGTGTCGTCCCGCAGGCTCCCCTGTCAGCGCCCAGCCGGTGATTATGGCTGTCCCTCCCCGACCTTCCAACTTAGTGGCTAAGCCTGTCGCCTACATGCCAGCTTCCATAGTAACCTCACAGCAGCCCTCAGGCCATGCTATCCATGTGGTGCAGCAGGCCCCCACTGTCACCATGGTGAGGGTGGTAACCACCTCCGCCAACTCAGCCAACGGGTACATCCTCGCTAGCCAGAGCTCTGCCGGCGGCTCCCACGACACAGCAGGCACAGCCGTGTTGGACCTGGGCAATGAGGCAAGAGGTAATGTGGCCGCAGCTGTGTTCCCAGCAGGGTCCCAGCACAGTTATCACTGTTGGGCAGTTTCACTATGCAGGGCAGTGGGTAAAGGGAAGTGGGTCTTGGGTTACTGTCTTTTTTTTTTTTAAGGAATTTTAAGACAGCATGGATTGTCCCTGGGTACTTCCTTCTTCCTTGGTTGACAGAGCCTTCTGATGCTCAAAGCTGTTTGCTTGAATTTTGTTTCCATTCAAGGTGACATTCAGGTTGCAGTCCTTATTTGTTTGCTTGTCTGTTTAGAAGACCTAGTTTCATTATTTGTGTGGATGGGTGTTTGGTCTGCAGTGTCTGTGCACATGTGTGCAATGCCTGAGGAGGCCAGAAGAGGGCATCAGATACCCACCTATGTGGGTGCACTTAACCACTGGGCCATCTCTCCAGCCCCTATTCATTCATTCATTCATTCATCATTTTTGCTGGTGTTGCAGTATGTATCTCTGCTGGGCTGGCTTCAGACTTACTGTCATCTAGCCTCAGCAGTGCTGAGATTGCAAGCATGCACCCATGCCCACCTCCAAAAGAAATCTGGTCCTAGGGAGTTTATGGGGAGATGTTGGCAGTGCACCCAGTTTGTGAAAGGCAGCCCCAGAACTTTCTAAAAAGCATTATCTCTTGGTTGTTAATCCCACTGGGAACTCAATTTCAATGTTAACTTTGTATTTTATTGTTGTCATTATGGAAACAGGCTTGGCCTGGTGGCAGAGACCTGTCCTCCCAGCTACTGGGGAGGTGGAGGGCAGCTTGGGCTGTACAGCAAGCTCAAGGCCAGCCTGGGTAACTTAACTAGACTTTGTCTTAAAAAAAAAAAAAATTAAGGGGGGTTGGCAATGGGGCTGGGGATGTAGCATGCATGTGGCCTTAGATTCAATCTCTCGTACCACTAGCAACAACAAAGTAATAATAATTCTAATCACAGAAATGACATCTTGGTGAAAGAGATGGTCACAGCCCTAAAAGCAAGCTGTCTCGTTCCAAACAATACATTTTGCCTCACAGATTAAATTTGGATTGGTTACAGTTGAAGGTTTACATAGTTAATTCATTTTTATTTTGTTTTTGGTGTTTGAAACAGTCTTGTGAAGCCCAATACTGACCTTGAAGTCTGTGTAACCAAGGATGACTTTGAACTCTTGATTCTCCTACCTCCACACCCAGCATGTTCTAAAGCCCTGTTAATTTAAATATATGTCCAAAGATTTCCTTGGAAAGCCCTCTCTCCCAGTAGCCAACCTTATGCTGAGACCTTGGTGGGACTTGGTGGCTGGGGCCATGTGTGGTTCTGACTGGCTGCCCGCCCCACAGGTTTGGAAGAGAAACCCACCATAGCATTTGCCACAATCCCTGCAGCCAGCCGAGTTATCCAGACGGTCGCCAGCCAGATGGCCCCAGGAGTCCCTGGACACACAGTCACCATCCTACAGCCAGCTACACCAGTGACTCTCGGGCAGCACCATCTTCCAGTCCGGGCTGTCACTCAGAACGGAAAGCATGCTGTGCCCACGAATAGCTTAACTGGCAACGCTTATGGTGAGGCCCCAGCCTGCCCTCGGCCTGAACCCTAGACGCCAGGGACCTGCCCGCAGGCAGTGCAGCTCGGGAAAGCGCTTGCTTTTCCCATCTACTAGGCTCAGTGGCCTGAGCATCTAGCAGGGAGCCCAGATGTCACCTAGGGTGATAGGAGGTCAGAGGAGGAAGTCAGGGGGCCTGCAGGGGTCGGGGTGCTAGTGACTAGGCCCCTGTGTGCCAGAGTACAGTAGTTATTTTTCTTGTGCTATAATAAAACACCTGGTACCAAAGGCAATTCGGGAAGGAAGGTTTCTTTTGGCTTACTTTGGAGGTGTAGCCATCATGGTTGGGAAGCCAAGCACAGTCAGGCAGCAGCCGAGGGAGAGGAAGCTGCTCCTCAGCTCGCTTTCCACTTTATTTAGTCTTGAGGCCCAGAGTAGGATGGTGTCACCACATGCAGGACAGGTCTTCCCTCTTCATGACCCCAATCTAGAAACTTCCTCACAGACATGCCCCGAGGTTTGTTTCCATGGCACTTCTAAATCCCTCTGAGGTGATAACCAAGGTTAGGTAACACAGAGGGTCGAGAGGGGGAGGGAGGGATGTCCTCAGGGTGACAAGCAGCAGCAGGTGAGCAGGGCCTTGAAGTCGGATGTTGGGTGTCTGACCTAGACTTACCATGGGTAGGGAAGAGATGCCTGTGTGAGGAATGGACACTGTGGTTCTGCCTTTACTGCTCAGATCAATTAGTGGTGATCCTTAAGTAACCTCTTCTTCCTGCTACCAGCCCTCACCAGCCCCCTGCAGCTCCTGGCAGCCCAGGCGAGTTCATCCACACCAGTGGTCATCACCCGGGTGTGTGAGGTAGGGCCTGAGGAACCAACAGCAGCCGTCTCGGGGGCCACCAATGCCACACAGACCCCAGCAACCTCCACTACCACATCTGCCTCTTCCAGCGGGGAGCCTGAGGTCAAGAGGTCCCGGGTAGAGGAGCCCACTGGGACAGCCACCACACAGCCCACAGCAATGGCAGCCACTGGCCCACAGGGACCAGGTACTGGCGAGTGAAGTCACCTGCAGGAAGGTGGAGTGGGACTCACGCCACAGGTGCCCAGGTGGCCAGCTGCTGCACTCAAGGACGGAGTAGAGAGGTTGACAGCCGCCTGCAGCATGTGTACCACGAGGGTGGCCGCCACACTTGGACAGTTTCCTTTTTATCTCTCCTGTCCTCCCATGGTTTGAAACAAAACACATAAACACGTTCAGACGACTTGATTGTATGAATCTGGGGGTTCTGTGTGTTTATTTACCCCTCCCTCATGCCATCACCTCTCCACAGTTCTTGTGGGAGAAGGTCTAGCCCAGCTCCTCAGGAACAGATCCCAGCCAGCACCCTCAAGAAGAGTGAGCCCCAGGACTGGACAGAAGTGCCACAGCGCAAACCCAGGCTGCTCTCCGTGGGAGCCATCCACAGACTTCCTGTTTGTAACTCAGTGGGAATAGACCAGAGAACAGAGAATGGCGTGCGGCTAGGATGCAGTCTTCTCCCCAAAAGTGACATAGTTTGTGGCATTAATTGGGGTCAGGAGGTTACCTTGCCTTTGGACCCTAAAATATTTCTCACAGTTAAACATGGAATTTGGGCTCATCTCAAAACCTGAGACACACAGAAGGGTTCACGTGTCTTTGGGGTTCCCTTTGGTAGCCAGCTGAGCAGTTGCAGACCCAAGCACTCACCCACACCAGCCCCTGGTGAACATGCCGCTCTCCCCGATAACTTCAAGAAGGATCAGCGGCTCCAACATTGATGTTGCAAAGTGCTTTGGCTGGAAAACCAGCCCAGGGCCAGTGGCCGTGGCATCCATTCCCACAGCACTGGCTGAACCCAGAGTGGCAAGCTACAACGGACATCCAGGGAAACCTGGGCAGCTTCAGGGGATGTCAGCCAGCCCCTTGCTCAGCAGGGAGGATATTGGTATGTGCCCGTGGAAGCTAGCAGGGGATGTGTCCTGTATTTCTGGCAGCTGGAGGATCTGGGCAACCATCTGCTCAGGTTGCCTTCCCCTCACACATTCCGGTTTCCTGAGCACCCCAAGACGTGTCCAGTTTGCAAATGGAAACCCTCTCTTCTACCTGAAGCTGGGGGTCCCTGGCCGTTATCCACCGGAAAGGAAACTACCTCTCCGGGCAGCAGTTGGTGCCAAGTTTGATTACAGTGTGGCAAGAACCAAAGTATGGAGGTCAGCCGAGGACTTGGATCCCCAGAGGTCCCTTTGCATGCCCAGACAAGCCACCAGCAGCACTTTCAACATACACCAAGTCACAGGAGTAGGAGCCACTGAATGTTTCCCTCAGCTTGGGAATGAGATGGTTCTGCAGATAGAAACAGCTGCATGACAGAGACTTGAAGGCATCCAGGAGGTCAGTGTTGGTCCTCCTGGAGGGTAGGCCATAAGCAACAGCCACCGCTTGGACAGAGCCCAGAGCTATCCTTGGCATCAGACTTCCCACCAGTCTTCTTCCTCTGCCTGGGCCCGGTCAGAAGAGCCGAGCGAGCCCCGTGAGCAGAGAGCAGGCAATCCCCGGACAGGAAGGGGCCATAGCTGTACAAGCTGCCTTTGCTGGAAGGGATGCCAGCCAGTGACCTGGAGGCTATGGAGAGCAGGTGACCAGGTGGGATGAGTCCAAGCTCCACCCTACGGCTGCCACCACTGAAGCCACCAGTCCCCCCCCCCCCACATCGGGGACCAGTGCGGGGTGCCTGCCCAGCTCTCTTGAGCTGTCATCCAAGCTCTCCAGCCAGTGGTTTCTGTAGTACTAAACTTCAAGCAGGAAGTAAGCTGTGTTTCGAAGGCCTCCTGTCTGTTGCCTGGGAGGTTTCAGAAAGCTGGGGCTGGGGTGGCAATGACTCGGGGGAGGGTTTTCCAGGTGGAGCTGTCCCTTGGAATAAGCAAACGGCCCTATCCCACGTCTCTCTGTGCCTCGCATGAACTTGTTCTCTCTGTGTGCCTGGTGTGAGCATGAGGTTAGGGAAGCGGGAATGGGCTGAGGCCACAAGGGACATTGGTGCCACCTGTTGACTTTCCCTTCATTAGCCATTTACTCCAAGGCTGTGTGTGCATGGTCACTCTGCAAGGCAGATTATTTGTGGATTGTCATGGTAGGCACTATGTGCAGCCCCTGCATGGAACTGTGGGTCACCATCTGTCACATCTGTCATCGGGTCTCAGTATGGCTCTCCTGGCTCCTGAGACATCATGGTGTCCATCTTCTGTGGCAGATCCTCTCACCATTACCACAGGTGTGGAAGGATGTAGAAGGAGAGAGTGCCACACATACTCTCCTAGTGTCTACATGACCTTAAGGCTCTATGCCCCTGGTTGGGCAGCCTGAGCTAGAAAGGAGGAGGCTAGCCTGGTGCCGCTGCTCTGGAAGTGGATTTGGTCATCTACCAGGCAGTGCTCCTAGCTTTTGCCCACAGCCATAGACCCAGAATAGCCAGTGCTCAGGAATGCACAGCCAGCTGGAACTCGCTCCCATGAGCTCTGGGACACCAAGTAGAGTCCAGCTAAGCTATGTGTGGAAGCCAGAGCCTGGGTCAGGGGCCAGGAAGACCATGACCATCTACTGTGTAGACCATGGCTGGCAACCTTGGAGGACCTCACCATACCCTGTGGTTGGGGAAACAGTTTCAGGGACAGATGTGAAGCCTGGGGACCTATTCCTCAGGGTACACAGGGGCTCCCATCTCTGGCACAGCTTTATCTGAGCTTGCCTTGTTTTGGAAAGTTCCCTGGCAGATCAGGTGCCTGGCTGTCCACACATCCACTGTCTTCTGTTTCGTGTCTGGGACTTGCCAGACTCACAGATGCTGCGAGCATAGGAAGTCACCATGGTGACTGGAAGTGAAGAGACCCTGCCTGAGAGCCTGCCTGCCTGCCTGCCTGCCTGCGCTCTCTCTCTGCTCCTTCTCCCCTGCCCATTTTCTTTTCTTCCTCCTCCTCCTCCTCCTCCTCCTCCTCCTCCTCCTCCTCCTCCTCCCCTTCCTCCTTCCCTTTACCTTACCCCTTCTGTTCCTCTTTCGCTCCCTCATCCTTGCCTCCTCTGTCTTCTCCCCACCTCAGCTTTCAGCCTGGCACCCAGGGCATGATAAACATGTCTGTCATCAGCTTCTGGAGCCTTGCCTTTGTGCAAGGTGGGGTATCTGACTCACTAGCCATAAGGAAGCCCCACAGACCCTTCCCCTGCTTTCCACATCCTTATAATCTGGAGATCTACCACCTCCCCTCCTGCCCCTCGCCAGGCTTGCCAGGTCTGAGATTATAGGTGCCACCCAGCCTACCACAGTAATCTGGGAGAGCCGGAAAGGGGTACATCCAGGTGATGGGGTCGGTCTCTTCCTTTAGAGAAACAAGGGCAGTGGTAAAAGAGTTCATGCACGCAGGAAACTTTTCCCATAGAGAAGAAGCGGTGGTGGAATGGAATGCTACTGCTTTTCCTCAAAAACCTCAAATTCCACAATGCACCCATGTAACGTTGCCTACTCTGGGGTGGGCGCCCCCACCTTGCTGACCAAGCCCCTCCTTCCCCATCTGAATAGCTCAGTGCCTGCTCTAGCGTAAGTCAGAAGGTGAGTGAGTCTCTATTCTGGTGAAAGACCCCTTGTGTGGGGAGCATCACATCCCAGTCACTAGTGGTAAAGTCACCACAAGTGACAACAGGGTAGCCCCTTGTTTGGGCTCAGAGTGACAGAGCGCTTGCCTGGCGCCTCACCTCAGAATACCTCTGCTTAGAAGCAATATTACAAAGGGTAAGTCAAGTTGTTCCCAAGATCACCTCTGCTGACTCCAGCTTCCTCAAGAGCAGGACCTCTGACATGCACTTTGGCTTGGGGGAGGCAGATGAGGGCTGGGGACAGACAGTAGCCAAAGCCGCCTCAATTCCACCTGCCACTTCAGTCCTGTCGCCAACTGAATGTCCCCTTTCATCTGTGAGTCCCCTGCCCCAGGCCTTGAATTCAGGGTGGTTCCTTCTGGGTTTCTGTTTTGTTTTGTTTCTTGTGGTGCTGGAGACTAAACTCGGGGCCTTGCACGGGCTAGGTAAGCCCCTAGGCAAGGGTTACGCTGAGCCACACTCCCAGCCCTTCGGATTTTTTAAACTTGAGACAAGGTCTCACGAAGCTTCCTAGGCTGGCCTTGAACTTACAATCCTCTTGTCTCAGCTTCCTGAAATGCTGGGCCTATGTGCCACCATGGCCTAGTGCTCTTGTCTTTTTTTTTTTTTCCTTTTCTTTCTTTCTTTTTCTTTCTTTCTTTCTCTCTTTCTCCCTCCCTCCCTCCCTCCTTCCTTCCCTCCCTCACCCCCCCCCTTTCTTTTTTCTGTACCAAAAGCTGCTACATTGGTAACACAGAGCAAGGTGTGGCCTAGATGCCCCACAGACTAGCACTTGGCACCCACTTCCCACAGCCTGTGGTTTGAACAGTTTGGGAATGTCATTCTTGGGGTCACTGCTTCCCTCCCTCTGCCCTCCCCATCGCTAACCCCTGAAGTCACACCTGCTTGGCAAGTGGCGTTCTGTGGCCCAGCCTCAGGCCCATTTCACTGACTTTGTTTAGGGAAAATAGTTTTCTACTTGTGTTTAAAAAATACAAAAGCTACTTGAGTGCTCCTAGCTTCTGGTTCTACCTGCTCCTCTGCTCTTCTTTTCCACTGCTCTGAGCTTCTCTCTGGCAGGCTTCAGCTCCGCTGCTGCAGGGAACATTCTAGAACTACCCTCCAGGTGGCTGGCGCACAACACCCTGGCAAGGCTATCCCACAGATGAGGCCAGCCACATGCCTTATCCACAGGTACCACCTGGGTGTGAGGCAGGACGGAGGGTCCCCCGAAGTTCTTGGTGAGAGGAAGTGGCCAATCAGAGGCTAGGGGGAGGTGAGCCAGCAGGATTGGAAGCTGAGGGCTGCCCTCAGCTCCCTCTTAGCCCTCCCAGCTGGTGCAGGCAGGGGTAAAGAGGGCAGATCTCTTAATCATGGTATCTCCAAGAGGAAACTTCACTGGAGGGCTTCACTTACTGTGAAAAGCGGTGTATGCGTTTCTGTACTTGGCCTCAACCACCAAACACAGGCTTCCTGGGACCCCCAGGACTCCCTCCTTCATCTGCCCCTAACCCCCGCTTCGTGAGAGGTAGAGGGGCGAGAGAGCTTGCTGCCTTACCTCTGGAATCCTTGCTGCTCTGACTGTTCACAAGGTGAACCGTGTTGAGGAACCTGGGCCCCAGGAGCCGAGGAGAAGCTTGGGGGTGGACAGTGGCCAGGCTTGCTCCACGCCCTCTGCATCTGAAGCACTTGCCCCATCAGAGCAACCTCAGCACTGTCCCCTGAGTCCCTGGGACTGTGCTGACCCTGCTAGAGTGACCCCCGTGATCCACTAAGTATTCATGTTCTCTGTCCTGTATGTATCCACATGACAACATGGCTTCTTGAGTCTGAATTGGCTGAAACTTTAATTTTTAATTGGTAAAATTGGGAATTTAAAAAAAAAATCTAACGTTTTTATTTTTGCCCCTCTCTCCCATCTTTACTTTTTAACATCCTATTGGGGGTGGGGGACATCTGGGGTCCCTGATAATACCTTAGCTTGATTCCTGGGCTGGGAAAAGGTGGTGGGGGCAGGAAGAAGAGACCCAAACTGTCTTCCAGGTCTCTCCTTGAATTCTGCTGTGTCCTTGGCGGGGCCAGCAGCTGTGCACGTGTGAGGGCGGGGCTAAAGCCAGTAGTGAGGTCGTTCTCTTTCTTAACTGAATGATAATTCTGTAAAAGTAATTGGGGGGAGGGTGTTCAGGGAGTATGTGTGTGTGTGTGTGCGCGCGCGCGCATGTGTGATTTTGTTTTTGTTTTTTACAGTGGCTGTCTAAAGTATTTTCATGATATGTTTAACACGTAGTGCTTTAAAAGCAGTGGTATCCTATGCGCTGGGAATCCTGGTTCCAGAGATGTGCCCCACCTTGGTGGGTGAAGGTCCCACCCAGGAGGCAGGGGTAAGGGCTGGGGTCAGAAAGGCCTGTGGACCCACATCCCAAGCAGCACCACCTGGGCATTCATTTCAAACAGGATACAGTATTTTTTTATAACAGAACCATCCTTTTTTTTAAAAAAGAGTTTGACACCTGAATGTGATTTCTAACTATTATTAGACGTTAATGTTTTAAAGCTATAACAAAGTGGAAATTTTCTACTTCTTTTTCATCCATTTGAATTGTTCTTTTATCTATTCAATTGTTGTATGTGGCTGGGGAAGCTCTGTTTTCTCCTCTTAGCGTTTGTTTCTATAACCAGAAATAAAAATTATATATTAAAGAGATGTACCCAAGGGTGTGAGTGGTCCCTGTGAGTGGCTGACTATGGAGGGCAGACAAATTAACAGATGGCCTGGTCCCTGCTCTCGGGAGCGAGACTTGACCCCCAGGTGTTTCAGAGGAGGCAGGCAAATGACAGGGACTCTGCTTCCTTCAGGGTTTCCTGGGTGACCAGTCCAGGAAGAGATGGGATCAGGGAGAGTCCTACAGGTGTCATCATCTGAGGACATGGGTCCCCTGTGAGTTATCTGAGCTCCAAGGATATGGAGATGGTTCACAGACGGCAAGGGAGGAGCTAGCCCGTGTCTCCCTGACTCGTGACACGGGTCCAAAGCTGGGCCAGGGTGTGTCTCCAGGTGTCTGTGTGTCTTGTTACTCGTCTGTTGCTGTGAGGAGACACCATGACACAGGCAACTTACTCAACACAAAGAAGGCGTTCAGTTTGCGGCTCACAGTTAAGGGGGTTAGAGTCTGACCATCATGGCAGGGAGCACAGCAGCCAACAAGCAGACATGGTGTGGGAGCAGTACCTGAGAGCTAACTGGGAAATGGTGTGGGCTCTTAAAACCTCAAAGCCTGACCCAGTGACACACCTCCTTCCAACAAAGTCACGCCTCCTAATCCTTCCCAAACAGTTCTACCAAAGGGGACAAAGCATTCAAGTATATTAGCCACTGGGAGCCATTCTCATTCAAACTACCACACCCTGGCTGCCTCAGTGGCCCTGGCAGACATCTGACACTCAGCCAGGTGAGAAACTCTTCATTTCTCTCCTTTTCTGTGTACATGTTCCTGGGTGTGACTACATGTGTGTGTGCATTTTTATGGAGGCAGAGGACAACCTTGGGTGTTCCTCAGGTGGTGTATGTGTGTTCACATGTGGAGGCACAGGCATGCACTGGCCACAGGAGATGTAGGCATGTCAAAGAACAACCTTCAGGTACCTGCCCTCATCTTTCCACCTTGTTTGAGACAGAATCTCTTTGTCACTGCATAAGCCCTCTAGTTTCAGGAGACTCTCCTGCCTCCTCCCATCTGCTGTAGGTGTGTTGGGATTACAAATGCTTATACTATTGTGCATAGCTTTTACATAGACTCTGGGGACCCAAACGCTGATTATCATTCTTGTGTGGCAGTTGCTTCCATGCACTGAGTCATCTTCCCTGCCCCACCTTGTCCTTTGAGACAGGGGCTCTCACTGGCCTGGTACTTGCCAAGTAAGCTAGGCTGGCCCGCCAGCAAAACCCAGGGATCCACCTGTGTCCACCTCCCCAGTGCTGGATTACAAATGTGTGCTTTATTCTTACATGGTTCTCATGCTTGCAAGGAAAGCACTTAACCGACTCTGCTTCTGCCCATTTATCTGACACCTTGCTCATTCTAGATCATAGGCACTAGGCCAGACAGACATGGGTCCAAGTTCCCACCATGACAGCTCCTCAATCTACCTGAACGCAAGTGAGTGAGCGAGCGAGTGGTCTGGGGGCCTCCTCATCTCAGAACCCTAGGCTAGCAAGACACTGGGTGCCTCTGACAGAATTCATAAAAATGTGGCTGTCACACAGGTAACTGTGTGTGTGTGTGTGTGTGTGTGTGTGTGTGTGTGTGTGTAGTGCCTGGATATTTTTATGTGGTGCTGGGAACTCAAGCTCTGGTCCTCATGCTTGCATAGCAAGCAATTGACTGACTGAGCCATTTCTCCAGCATACACACACACACAAACACACACACACACACACACACACACACACACACACACAAAACTATTTTCCACTAATGAGACCTTCAAATAACCTGCTACAGATTTTTAAGAAACTGATCAAATATTACGCATGGTAATATTGTTTACCGGGTGTGCATGTATGTGTCGAGAAAGGGGAAATGATCAACCCTTGGCATATTAGTTTGTCTTGCTGAGGATGGAGCCCTCACACAGGCTAGACAAGTATTCTACCACCAAGTCACGCCCCTAGCCCCTCACTGGGGGATTCTAGACAGGCACTCTACTGCTAAACTATGTGCCTAGTCTTCTCTCCAGGCCCAGAACCTTCCACTTGCAGTTCCGGGATCAAAGGGAGCTGTTCCGGGGCCAGGAGGTCTGGGTTCCAAGAACTACGGTTCCACAGTTCCTTGGCTGACGGCTGACATGGATAAATGCCCGGGAGCTGGCCCGGAACCGGCATCCTCACTGCAACTGATTGGCCCATGGCCTCCGCCCCGCCCACCTGACGCAATACCGGAAGTCTGTCTTTCGCTAGCAGGGTCCTCCCACGAGATGTGGCACCGGAAGCCGGCCGCTCGTGCTCCAAGTTCTCCCACGTGACGCAGCCGGGGCGTGGGAGGGATGTGCTGGGGCGGGAGGGAGGAGTGAGAGCGAGACAGACGTCATTCGGTCACATGACACATCATGTGACACGACCAGGAAGTCCGCGACTCGCTTCGGGCACGGGTGGCCTCTAAGCTGCATCAGGATGTTCTCGGCGGGCGCGGAGAGTCTGCTGCACCAGGCCAGGTCTGCAGATCTGGGGCCGGGGCCACGGGGCGAGACAAAGCTAAGGAGGGGCGGGGAGGCGGTGGTCCCGCTGCGCGGCTCGGTGCCGGTGTAGCGCCGGGTCCCGGCCTCGGGACGCCTACGTGGAGTGTAAGGTGCACGACCCAACTAAGAAGTCCTCCCCATCGTGTCCGGTGCCGGGCTACGCTGGTCCTGCACTGATTGCCTATGTTGCACCTTCCTTCCCAACTAGCGGGTCCAAGACTTGATGGCATTTGATCAAACGAAGGGAGTGGCTGCCAGCCCAGATCTGATGCATTTGGTAAACTTAAAAAGCAAAGGGACAAATCTGGACTCTAAGCTTGGGCCACTTGTGAGAGATTAAAATGTAGATAAGGTCTCTGGAATCTGGGGGAACAACAGCCTGAAAGAGCGTTAAAGTCTGGAGTCTGCAAACAAGACAGAACTCCGAGGAGGGCTCAATGCGTAAACGCCCTTGCAGCCAAGCCTGACAGCCTCGATTCGACCCCTGGGACCCACGTGGAGGAAGGAGAAAATCAACTCCCTCAGGTTGTCTTCTGATCTCCACTCGAGCGCCCCCACATGCACATAAAGAAATACATGTAACAAATTAAAAACAAAAACTCCCAAGATAATTATCGAAGATCTGTTAGAAAGTGTTTGGTGACCAAGCCACGCAGTCTGCCCACGGGCCCACCGCCCTCCTAGCAGAGGGCATAGTTTTCATTTTAAGCAGTGTGTTTCATGGAGACTTTAGTGTTGGTCAGCATGTCACCTCATGCCAGTACGAAAATAACGTTTCCCACTCAGATTCTGCTCAGGGTCATGGGGCAGGTGGATGAAAGGCACAGGGACTCATTGAAATGATTTTTGTCCTGGGAGGGGTCCCCAGGAGCAGTGGGGAGTTGTGGGAAAATTGGGTCGGCACTTTAAAGCTGTACTGAAGCTGTAACCACACGATGCAGAGTATCTCTAGTTTGGTCATTTCATTCTCTGACTCATAGTGTATGTGGTTTATCACTGTGCCCGGGTTAGGCGTATCTCCCTTTCCTCACCCAGCCTCTTCTGTGGTACCTTATATGACTCTGGGTGGAGGATGTAGAAAACAAAGTAGGCTAGGGTGGGGGCAAAGTCGTTGGAGATCATCCTGCAGCCTTCAAAGAGACTAGGACGTGCAGTAGCTGCCAAACAGCTGACGGGTCCAAAACGGGGCAGTGTGCAAACTGTGAGCCCTGTCTGGAGACCACAGTGGGGCTGTCAGCCATGGTTTAGGAGGTCGGAGGCCCTCTTCAGCACCCACAGGCTCCTCATCCAGTAATTTTTTCTCTTTTTTTGAACGGGGAATAATTGAGACAGATTCTCACTGTGTGGCCCCAGGAACTTGCTTTGTAGACCAGGCTGGCCTCAAATTCAACAGAGATCCACTTGACTCTGCCTCCCCAGTACCTCCACACCAGGCAATTCCTTCATCATGGGTCTTTATTTTGTGGTGTTGGCGATGGAACCCAGGGCCGCGTGGTCTAGGCGAGTGCCCTTCTGCCCTGCTGCAGTCCCAGCCCTCTTTTCCTTGCTGTTAAGCTTGGAAGAGAAGCTGAAAAACTGATTTCCACGCTGATGCTTAGTTTAGTCTCAGCATTTCGAGTTAAGCCAGCAACATATTATATCAGGCTTATCTTACCCCCTGCTGTAATCTTTGCTCTTCAGTGTAGCTTTTAGATTCCCTTTTCAAAAGCCGGAGGCTCACTGAAGCACGTCTGAAAGGCAGCTTGAGCTCAGAGGTGATGGAGCTCAGAGGTAGAGCGAGTGCTTCCTTATCATGTGCAAGGCCCTGGCTTCAAACTCCATCAGTGCCAGTGAAGGTGGGGGCTGGGAGAAGTGGGTCATGGTCGTGCACACCCATACATTTTGGGAGGACGAGGAAGGAGGATGAAGAGTTTGAGTCTGGGCTATGTAGTAAGTTCAGCCTGGGCTATATAGCAAGACTCTCTGGGGAGGGAGGGAACTTAGACTAAATAGTTTTGACTTTTGAAAGGTCCTTTTACTGAGTGTGTTGGCTTACTCTTGAAATGTCAGTGCTTGGAAGTGGAGGCAGGAGGATTGCTGCAAGCTCCAGGCTAGCCTGGGCTACAGAGTGAGGCCCTGTCTCAAAACAAAGGAAAAAAAAAAGAAACCCTTAAAGTAGTGTTTTCTTGGGCTGGAGAGATGGCTCAGAGGTTAAGAGCACTGCTTGCTCTTCCAAAGGTCCTGAGTTCAATTCCCAGCAACCACATGGTGGCTCACAGCCATCCATAATGAGATCTGGTGCCCTCTTCTGGCCTTCAGAGATATGTGCAGTATACATAATAAATAAATAAATCTTTAAAAAAAAAAAAAAAAAAAAAAAAAAAAGTAGTGTTTTCTTTTTACCATTGGAACAACAGAACAAGGACGGATGAATCACCTTTATTAAAGGGTGTCACTAGGAAATTGGGGGTGCTGCATCACAGTTCCAGGGAGGACCCTGTCTACACCCCAGTTCCTGTAATCCTCCCTCCCAAGCCTGGACGGCTCTCCCCTACTTTGTCTGCTGGTTAGGGATAGTCAGGGCAGCACCATGATCTGTGGTGGTATTTTGTTTGTGTCTTAACAAATAAAGCTTGCATGAAGATCACTAGATAACCACAGAGGCTAGGCAGTGGTGTCACACACCTTTAATCCTAGCACTTGAGAGGAAAAAGCAAGAAGATCAGGAGTTCAAAGCCACCTTGGGCTACACAAGATTGAACCAGTCTAAAAGAGAAACAGAGCCGGGTGGTGGTGGTGCACACCTTTGATCCCAGCACTTGGGATCTCACATCTTTAATCTCAGCACTAGGGAGGTTGAACCAGGAAGTGAAATGGCTGGGTGGAGAGAGGAATATAAGGTGGGAGGAGACAGGAGCTCAGCTTCCTTAACTAACCTTCAGTAGAGGTTAAGTCTCTCGAGTGTCCGGCTCCTTTACTGATCTTTCAGCATTTACCCCGATATCTGGCTCCGGGTTTTTATTATTAAGACCAATTGGGATCCATGCTACAGTGTTCCCTTCCTTCCTTCCTTAGGGAGATACAGGATGAGGAGCTGCATCGATTCTGCACCCGGGTCACTAAGCTGCTGCAGGAACCCCCTGGGCCAGCCACCATGGATGCCCTGCAGAGGCTCTTGCTCATTGTCTCAGCCACCAAGTACCCCCGGAGGTGAGTGGACAGCACTACTGTGAATCTGTGTGCACTCCCCAGACAGTCCCAGCCAGCTTCCCTGGGGTGTCAGTGTACTTGCCAGAGGCCTGACGTGTCCCCTGGTGGGTCTTGCCCTCCAGGCTGGAGAAGATGTGTCTGGACCTGTTGCAGACCACCCTCTGTTTGCCCACAAGCCCCGAGCAGCTTCAGGGCCTCTGTGCCGCTATCTTGAGAGAGATGTCACCTTTTGATGACCTGGCCCTGTCCTGTGATCACACCCAAAACACCCGGCAGCTCAGCCTCGTGGCCTCTGTGCTGTTGGCCCAGGTAACACAGTTGTCACCATTGGGGATGAGGTGGTGTCGATGGCGGCATCTGTTTCTGGTGGTTCTGAGATCTCAGGAATACAGCAAGCTGGTCTGTGTCCCCCAATGTATCCATGTGCTGTGAAGACCCACTCTGCCCAGAGCCCATTCCCTTGGATGCTCTAATGACTATCTCAAGTGTGCATAGCACCCCCATACCCCTATGCACACACCCCCATGCACACACCCCAGGCCTCTGTTGATAGCTAAGTCAGACTTCAGGGCCTGGCCCACCAGTGTGATGTTCCTGAGCATATGATTCCACACTTAAAGAGCGACTGCAGTATGCTTTCTGGGGATCGAACTCAGTCTCTGTGCTGCTGCGGGACTCACTTTACCAGTCCTCAACTACCTGTCCTGCTTTGAAGGGAGACAGAAAAGGAGAGATCAGATGTGTGAGCCAGCGCATCTTCAAGATCCTTGAGAACCGGCAGCCCGAGGGCCCCAGTGTCAGGCACCTCCTCCCCGTCCTGTCCAAGGTCATTGGCCTGGCCCCAGGCACCCTCATGGAAGGTACTGGACACTTCTTCCCAAAAGGCCTTCTTGGCTCCTTTCCCACAGCAACTGTCATCTAGGGTGTGGTGGAGGGAGGGTTACACTGTTGGAGAACCCTGCATAACTTCCCAGGCTGTACCCATGTCTGGGGGTCTGTTGAGCCCCATTTTCTCTTGAGCAAACTCAGCACCACCTGGGAATCTGGAGGCTTAACTTTCCATCACTGCACCCCTCCCCTTCCCTACAGACCAGACCAACCTGCTCAGCAAAAGGCTAGTGGACTGGCTGCGCTACGCCAGCATCCAGCAAGGGCTCCCGTACTCAGGGGGCTTCTTCTCTACACCCAGGACCCGGCAGGTGAGTCGCAACTGCTTCAGGTTCCCAGGGAGCTGAAATCACAAAAGCTGTCACAGGCTTGGGACGAGGCTCAGTTGGTAGAGCATTTGCCTTGTGTGCATTAAGCCATGGGTTCAAGCCCCAGAACCACGTAAAACTGAGTGTGGTGATGCACACCTGCAGTCCCAGAACCTAGGAGGTGGAAACAAGAGAATCAGGAGTTCAAGGTCATCCTCAGCTACATAGCAAGTTTGAGGACAGAATGATGTGCATGAGACCCTGTCATAAAAACAAAACAACGCAACTCTGATAGTCCTCTGATAGTGCTCATTCTCTGTCTCCTATGCATGGATACTGCACATAGCCAGTCTGACCAGATGTGTTCCTCTGGCGGTCCTTCCCCTTGGTTCCAGTCAAGTTTCTCATTGCTGTCTCTGCCTCTGAGTGGGGAGTGCCCAGGATGGGGGAGTGCACTCTGAGTCTGGCCAGCTCCTCAGCATGTGTGGCTCCTGCTCAGTGCCTACAGAGGAGGATGTGGACACATCTGAGCTGCAATCGTACCACGTGTCTTTAGGTCTTGGGGTAGGCCTGCTGGATCTAGGAGTGTGGATGCATCCTGCAGTACAACCTTGGAGAGGGCAGGTAGTGAGGCCCCTGGGCCGTGCTGGAGCTCACAGCCTCACATGATTTCTGTACTCCTGGGTAGTTCATGAGCCCACCAGGCTCATCCTCAGCCCTGTCCTTCCTCCCACAGCCAGGTCCCATCACTGAGGTGGATGGAGCAGTGGCTTCTGACTTCTTCACGGTACTCTCCACGGGCCAGCACTTCACAGAGGACCAGTGGCTGAACATGCAGGCCTTCTCTATGCTTCGGAAGTGGCTGCTGCACAGTGGCCCTGAGGACCCAGGCAGTCCAGATGCAGGTGTGCCCAGGGTGGGACAGAAAGGGGTAGAGAGCACAAGTACACTGTGACTTGGGTGCAGGTCAGGGGTGGGCAGGAGGCAGCTGAACCCTGTAAGGACACCACAGGTGTCTATAGGCCAAACAAGGAGTGTGATCAGTTCGGAGGCCAGCAACAGAGGCGCTCTGACCCCAGGAAGAGCCGAGAACACAGCCCAGCACCCTTTGCAGGCATACTGATGTCTCCACATGGTGCTCCCAGAGAGCCAGATGGATCATCCAGGGCAGCTACTCACAGGCCTATCTGATCTTGTCCCATCTTCAGACTTGGTTTATAGACAGTCAAACTCAGCTGTTCATAGTGGTACATGCTTATGAGCCCAGAACTTGGAGGTGCAGGCAGGAGGATCAGGGAATTCAAGGCCAGTCTCAGCTACATAGTTTGAAGCCAGCCTGGGCTACAACCCAGGCTGTTTTGAGGCCCTGTCTCAAAAACACAAAACTAAGCTAAATGTAGGGATCCGTACCTATCCTGCCATCACCTGGGACTCTGAAGAAGAAGGATTATAAGTTCAAGACCAGCCTCAGCTACATAGCAAGACCCTATTTCATACGCTCAAAAACAAACAGAAAAACCAACTAGTAACCCAGACAAATTTGTGCATCTGGCAGTGGTGACAACAGCCTCATACCCAATGACTTGAGCGACCTTGAGCACTCCAGGGAGCTGCTGGGCCGTGTGTCTGTCCTACAGATGTGTTTTCTCCTACAGATGACAAGTCGGAGCTGGAGGGCTCCACCTTGTCTGTGCTGTCCGCCACCTCCACTGCCAGCCGCCTGCTGCCCCCTCGGGAGCGCCTGAGGGAGGTGGCCTTCGAGTACTGCCAGCGCCTGTTAGAACAGAGTAACCGGAGTGAGTCCCCAGCCTACCGCCACCTGGCCCCAGCCCACGTTGCCCTCCAGGGTGGGGTCAAGGCAGCCGAGCTGCCTGAGTGTCTGATTTAAAAGAGCCGGCGGGGGAGTGGGTGTGAGGGATGGCTCAGCACCTAAGAGCACTTGCCGCTCTTACAAAGGACCTGGTTTTGGTCCCCCAGGGTTCCCAGAGTGACTACAGTTAGAGAGGATCTGATGCCCTCTTCTGGCCTCCTCAGACACCAGGCATAAGGCACACATACATAATATGTAGAAAAAACACCCATTCACTTGAATTGAAATTAAAAATAAAAATCGTGAAAAGAAGGGGGGGTGTCTCAGCTCACTGTGGGGTCAGGACAGTGCGTCCTTGTGTCTGAGGACAGGCCCTACCTGTGTGTCTAGCTCCTCACCTCTGGCATCTAGGGTCCACCCATCTTGTACACACCTTATGGGCACCAGTCCCCGACCCCCGTCTTGTCACGTGACTGCTCATTGTCCTGGCCTCAGCTTCTAGGAAACAGGCTGCCTTGTTATGGGGCTGTTTTGAGACAAGTCAATTTTCTCTTTTCCAGGAGCCTTGAGGAAGGGGGACTCCGACCTACAGAAAGCTGTAAGTGGCCTACAGGGTGGCTGGGGCAGGTGCTGCCTGGACCCCCTGACCCAGCTCAGTGTCCCTGCAGTGCCTGGTGGAAGCTGTGTTGGTGCTCGACGTGCTGTGCCGGCAGGACCCCTCCTTCCTTTACCGCACCCTCTCCTGCCTGAAGGCCCTGCATAGGAGGCTGGGTGAAGACCCTGGCAGCGAGCGGGCACTGGTGCCCCTTGCTCAGTTCTTCCTGAACCATGGTGAGTCTGGATACATGGGAAGTTTCTTCTAGGCACTCAGAGGCTATCACATGTGCAGTTTTGTTTTGTTTGTTTGTTGGCAGTACTGGGCATGGAACCCAGGTCCTTCACATACTAGACAAGTGCTCTGCTGCTGAGCCACACCCCAGCCCCTCACTGGGGGATTCTAGGCAGGTGCTCTACCACTGAGCCACACCCCCAGCCCCTCACTGGGGGATTCTAGGCAGGTGCTCTACCACTGAGCCACACCCCCAGCTTTTCACTGGGGGATCCTAGGCAGGTGCTCTACCACTGAGCCACACTCCAGCCCCTCACTGGGGGGGCAGTTCTAGGTGAGTTTAATCCCCAGCCCTCTTTTTGATTGCTTTGTTTTGTTTTTTATTAGTTTATTTTTTTCTGTTTGTTTTGAAACAGGCTCTCATGTGTAGTTCTGGCTGACCTGGAACTCATGGAGGTCCACCTGCCTCTGTCTCCCAAGTGCTGGGTTTAAAAGAGTGTGCCACCACACCTTAGCCTCTCTTTTATTTCGGAATGGGTTCTCTCAAACTTGCCCAGGCTAGTCTTGAACTTGGGATTCTTCTGTTTTAGCTTCCTGAGTGGCTGAGATTACAGTTCCCAGGCAAGCTCAGAACTCTGCTCTACCATGGGCCCATGAAAGTCAGGCATTGAGGCCTACCCCCTTCCTGACAGTGTTCCCGTGGGTGGTGCTCTGAGGCCTACCCCCTTCCTGACAGTGTCCCCGTGGGTGGTGCTCTGAGGCCTAAGGCAGGCGGCAGCATATACAGGAGGCTTTTGGTTTTCTGGAGACATGTAGCCCTGGAGGCTCGGCCACACTGTCTGAGTTCTTTAACCCAGGTTACTGCAGGTGCTACTTCTGCAGAGCCTAATGCCCTGGTGGCCTCTGGTGTCTTTCAGGGGAGGCAGCCGCCATGGATGCAGAAGCCATCTACCAGCACCTGCTCAGCAGGCTCCCTTCCGAGCGCTTCTACAGCCCGACCCTGGCCTTCGAGGTCATACACTTCTGCACACACAACCTGGCTCTGTTTGACCCCCACTTCCTCAGCCTTCTCAGGTTGAGCTTCCCTAGTCTGTTCAAGGCACGTGTGGGCGTCTTTGCAGGTGGGCCTAGGGCAAGGTGTTAGGGCTGGGAGTCTCCGTGTATCATAACATACAAACAGCATCATCTCAGACAGCCACATGGCAGCCAGACATGGTGCTACGTACATGTAATCCCAGCACAAGGGAGGCTGAGGCAAGGGGATCAGAAGTAGGAGATCAAGGCCTGCTTCAGTTACATAGCAGTTCCAGGCCAGCTTGGGCTACGTGACACCCTGTCTCAAAAAGCAAACAAAGCTGGATGTGTCAGCACACACCTTTAATCCTAGCACTCAGGAGGCAGAGGCAAGAGGATCTCTAAGGAGTTCAAGGCCAGCCTGGTCTACATAGGGAGTTCCAGGATGGCCAGGGCCCCATAGGGACACCTTGCCTTAAAAACAAACAACAAAAAGAAAAACCTAAGGGCTGGAGAGATGGTTCAGTGGTTAAGAGCACTGGCTGCTCTTGCAGAGAACCTAGGTTCAATTCCTAGCTCACAACCATCTGTTACTAATTCCAAGGGATCCAGTGCCCTCTGCTCGCCTCTTCAGGCACCTCATGCACACAGTACCCATACATTCGCGCTGGCAAACCACTCATACACATGAAGTAATATCTAAAAAACAAACTAATGTCATGCACAGGCAGGAGATGGCTTGGCTGACTTTGAGCTGGCCAGCTTCAGTTTTGAGATACCTCTGCTCCAGGAAGCCAAGCCTCCTAGGTGCCAAATTGCAGGTGTGTGCAGTCATGCCTGGCTTGACCCATGGCATTACTCTGGCTGGTACATTCAGTCCATTACTACAAGCCTGTGATGGATCTGTGGGAGCTGGAGATCAGAGGTCAACCTCAGGTGGTATTCCTCAAACAATGGGGCCTCTCTTTGATCTGGAATTCTCCAAGTGGACTAACCTGTCTGTAGCAAGCCCCAGAAATCTGCCTGTCTCTACCTCCCCAGTGCAGGGCATGCACCACCACACCTGGAATTTGGGGTTCTGGGGGGCTAGAACCAAGGTTCCCGTGTGTGCACAGCAAGTACTTTGCTGACTGGGTCATCTCCCAGCATTCAGTCCTTTTCCTAAAGAGTGATCCAGGAATGGCTAACTTCATTGCTGGCACAAGATTGGCTGCAAAAGACGAAATAGAAGAGCAGACATTGCCAGAGAGATGGCTCCAGCTAGTAAAGACACTTGATGCTGACAGGTGGAAGTTCCGTCCCTGGGATCCACATGTTAAAATGAGAGACCCAACTCCTGCACGGTGTCCTTTGGCTTCCCACTTGTGTGTGTGTGCACATGCTCACATTAACAATAGTCAATGAAATCCTCAGAACATGGCCCAAAACCCACAGCCTCATCTCGGGCAGTGTGGGGAGGAGGGGGAGGGGGTGGGTCCAGCTGCCCCATCTGAACAGTATCTCAGTGGTATGAGTTGGCAGTAGGAGGTCACTGGTTGAGGCCATGGCCAGCTAGCATCCTCCCGCCCTGTCTGAGCCACTGTGTATCCCCCACAGTTCCTGGCTTGGAACAGCCCTCCCCTCACAGCCGAGTTCATGGTACTCCTCCCAGCTCTGGTGGATGCTGGCACAGCCGTGGAGATGTTACACGCCCTGCTTGACCTGCCCTGCCTGACTGCTGCCCTGGACCTACAGCTCAGGTGGGCCCACTCTGCCCTGGTCAGCCCTGTCCCCTCCCATGCCACCAGCGCTGCTGTCCTTACTGCTCCGACCCCTGAACCAGAGCCCCTGCAAGACTCCAGACCGCAACAGTACATCTCCGGTCCCTTCACCACCCACCCAGAGCAGCACCTAGCCCCAGGGCTCCTCAGCACTTCTGTGTGCAGCAAGGGGAGTCTCCATGTTGTGCGGCCCAGGTTGCCTCCCCAGCCCTGCGAGCCTGTGATGCTTCAGCAGGTGCCCCTGGCATCGGGTCAAATAGGACCACAGTTGACTTGTGCTGAGAGGAGCATCCCAGCCCAGCTTCTGTCCTCTTAGGTCCACACAGACCCCATCAGAAAGGCCACTTTGGGATGTCTCCCTCAAGATTCCTAGCTGCCTGGAGGCCTTCCGGGACCCACAGCTCCAAGGACTCTTCCGCCACCTGCTTCGTACCAAGGCCAGCAGCTCCACAGAGAGGTGGGAGCCCTGGGCCAAGCAGCACAGTCCATGATGTGGGACTCAGTGTTCTCACCCTCAGCCTGGGGAGGGAGCCTTGGTCCCCATCACTGCAGCCCTGGGCATGGAAGGGTTCCTGGGCCCAAAGCCTGGGCTCCACCCCTTGACCTAGCCGTCAGTTGATGCTGTGAGCAGTCCACTCTATAGATGGGAAAACTAAGATCTAGCATATTCTTGGAGTAAAAGGACCAGGAGTGGCCTGCAGGCCTCTCAGGTCAGCCTGTGCTGAACTGTCCCCGGCTCTGCTGTCCTGGAGCCCCTGACATCTCCTGGCCTCCGTGAGCCCCATGGAGCAAGTGAACCCTGACTACCTGTGTCTGGCCACAGCATCCCTTTCTCTGGTTGCTGTGGGGTCACTCAGGAAGTAACAGTGAGTGAGCACTCAGTAGCCCCACTCTATCCCCAGACTGATGCCACTTCACCAGCTGCTGAAGCCCATGGCCAGCTGTGCCCGGGTAACCCAGTGTGCAGAGGCAGTACCCATCCTGCTTCAGGCCTTCTTCTCAGCCGTGACCCAGGTGAGCCCAACCGCCTGGGTCCCCTCCTCTATAGACCTCATGTAGCCAAGAGGAACCAGGCCAGAGTGCGGTGCTCTGGCCTGACCTCACGGGAGGTTTGTCTTGCTGCACCCTCCATGGCTTCTCTGAGTAAGAGACAGGGAGAGGACTACTCATACTTCAGCCCTCAGGGTAGGGCAGGCACATGACCCTCGAGGCTGGCAGCACAAGCTAGGGCCAGACAGCATGAGCCCCAGTACCCTGGGGCTCCCATGGCCCGATGGTTCCCTCCTGGCTGCATGTTCACAGGTTGGATGACTGCAAGCCCACAGAACCCCTTGAGGTAGGCTAGTAACAGAATGGGGCCATTTGGAGTTACCCAGATAGACAGGACAGAACCTTGGCCTCGGGGAACAGGCTTATTTTTTTGTTCTTGTTTTTGAGACTCTGCCTCTGTATAAACCCACTGGTCTAGAGGTCACCATGTGGACTAGACTGGCCTCAAACTCTCATCCCCCTGCCTCTGTCTCCCAAGTGCTCGGGTTAAAGGTTTGTGCCACTGCGCCCTTCAGCAGAGCAAGGTCCTAAACGAAAGATACAGGGCAGGAACAGGGCTGGAGAAGCTGGGGCTTCCAGGTCCTCTCCTAGCCCCCACTACATGCCCCCCCCATCCCTCAGGTGCTGCAGAAGGTAGGGAGGGAGGGAGGAGATTCACCACTAAGCCATGCTCCCACTTTGTGGCCTCAGCCCTCCTGAGGGTAGAAGATAACAGTGCCCACTGCTCAGGACTGAACCCACTTCTTGTTCTTGACCCCAGTTTGCTGACGGGGCCCTGATCAACCAGCTGGCACTGCTGCTCCTGGACAGAAGTGACTCCCTCTACCAGGTCCCTCAGTATGAGGCCAGTGTGCACAGGTAGGCTCAGCCCTGGCAGGGTCACCAGTGCCCGTGGCACACAGACGGGATCCCTCTGCCTCTCCTGTCCTGCGCACAGGCTAGGGGTCTGAGACTCTGCTATGCTGCCAGCCCCTCCCTCCTTCATCTCATCTCCCATTCAGGACATTCTAGTGCTGCCCTCCTCCAAGACTCTCTGTGCCCTTCAGGGTCGCCTCACGTCTCTATTGCAGAGGCCACTGTCCACCAAGGTCCTTTTTCTTTAGGGCAGAGGTTCTCAACCTTCCTAATACTGCGACCCTATAATGCAGTTCCTCATGTTGTGGTGACCTCTAACTCCAACCATAAAGTTATTTTCATTGCTACTGTTATGAATCATAATGTAAATTATGTAAATAATCTGATATGCAGGATTTCTGATATTCAACCTCAAAGTATCACAACCCACAGGTTAAGAACCACTGCTTTAGATCATTTATTTTCAGACACATATACACACCATCCTGGGGATTAACCCTAGGGCCACCTGAGTACTCTACCACTGACCCACACCCCAGCCCCTCACTGGGGGATTCTAGACAGGTGCTCTACCACTGAGCCACACCCCAGCCCCTCACTGGGGGATTCTAGGCAGGTGCTCTACCACTGAGCCACACCCCAGCCCCTCACTAGGGGATTCTAGGCAGGTGCTCTACCACTGAGCCACACCCCAGCCCCTCACTGGGGGATTCTAGGCAGGCCACCTACTCTTCAGTTTTATGACAGGTCTCACTCCAGTCCAGGCTATCCTAGAACTCACAGCATTCCCCCTGCCTCACTCTCTCACGTAGCCTGGATTTCAGGCAGGCATGTCCCCAGTGGAGTGAAAAGCTTTCAGTAGGGGGCAATTCTTAATCTCCTGACTTCAACTGACTGCCCCTGGCTCTCTCCCATCCAATAAGCTGGGGTCAGCTCTACCCTGAGCACACAGTCTCACAGGGTTCCCTCTGTCCTGGCAGGGTGCTGAGCTCCCAGCTCCTGGTGCTGTGCAAGCTGAAGCCGTCGCTGGTGGTGGAGCTGTCCCGAGAGCTTCTAGAGTTTGTGGGGAGCGTGAGCAGCATCTGCAGCCGAGCCAGTGTGTTCACCTGTGTGGTGAGTACAGGAAGCCCGCCCTCCCACCATCGGACAGGAAGCCCCGGTGTGTGCTGAGCCTCTGTTCTGGGCTTAGGTGTGGGCCATTGGCGAGTACCTGTCGGTGACCTGTGACAAGAGGTGCACAGTGGAGCAGATCAACAGGTTCTTTGAAGCCCTGGAGGCCCTGCTGTTCGAAGTCACCCAGTCCCGTCCCTCGGCCGACCTGCCCTGCTGTCCCCCACAGGTGGTCACTGCACTCATGACCACGCTGACCAAGCTGGCCTCCCGGAGCCAAGACCTGATCCCAAGGTATCCAGCTAGGGAGCACAGAGCAGGAACCCATAGAGGGCAGCTTTAGGCAAC
This sequence comes from Peromyscus eremicus, assembly GCF_949786415.1. NCBI lineage: Eukaryota > Metazoa > Chordata > Mammalia > Rodentia > Cricetidae > Peromyscus > Peromyscus eremicus. Next base: position 28,698,695 of record NC_081438.1, on the reverse strand, counting down.
TGGTCCTTGGCAACTAAATAGCTGAACCTGAACCCTTCTCTCCCCCAGGGTGTCACTGTTCCTGTCAAAAATTCGGACCCTGGCCCAGAACCCAGCCACCAGCTCTGCGCACAGTGAGGAGGAGGCAGAAGCTATCCGTACCCGGGCCACAGAGCTACTGGCTCTCCTGAAGATGCCCAGTGTGGCCCAGTTTGTGTTCACACCCACTGCAGGCGTGTGCCAGCCCCGCTACCACCGAGACACCAACACGGCCCTGCCTCTGGCCCTGCACACCGTCAGCCGGCTGGTGGAGAAGGAGGCTGGCCTCTTGCCAGGTTGAAGGGACAGTCACCACCTGAACACTGGCTACAGCTTAAGAGCCTGAGCGGTCAGCCTGATGTCAGCTGAGCTGCAGGCTTGGGTGACTAGAGTGGGGAGGAAGTGGACATGGCCCTCAAGATGACATCACTAGCTCCTGGGGATGAGCCATCCAGCCTTGTCCCTGTGGCTGGCTGCACTCATCCTTGAGAGATGGCTGAGCACCGTTTCCTAGGTTGAGCAGAAGCGGCCCGGTCTGCTCACTGCTGTTAACTCATTTCTGGAGTTAGGGGCAAGGAGCAGTACAGGAGCAATAATAAACTTCATAAAATTGCTTATGCTGGGCAGTGGTGGTGCAGCCCTTTAATCCCAGCACTCGGGAGGCAGAGGCAGGCGGATCTCTGTGAGTTTGAGGCCAGCCTGGTCTACAGAGTGAGTTCCAGGACAGCCAGGGCCACACAGAGAAACCCTGTCTCAAAAAATAAACAAAACTGTAATTATGTGTAGGCACATGCACACACCACAGCACACACATGGAGATCAGGAGACAACTTTGGGGAGTCCTCTTCTTCATGTGGGTCCTGGCCGATTGTGTGGCTTGGTAACAACCACTTTTACCTACTGAGCCATCTCGCCTGCCCCCAAATAAACCTTTAAAATGCTATGTACAGCTGAAATCCTCAGACTGAGAGATAACCAGGGAGCCTGAGCATGGGCTGGAGCCCGGCTGTTGCCCTTCCCACCCTGCCCTGTGTATAGTGAAATCCCTGGTTCTTTTGTTTGGCTCCAGAGTCCTGGATGTGACGGAAGTCACATGCTCAGGAGTCGAGGCTGTAGCTTAGCCAGTGAAGTGTTATTCAGCAGGCACAAAGCCCAGCGTAACCCAGGCATTGTAGTGCACACCTGTAATCCCAGCACTCAGGAGGTAGAGGCAGGAGGGTCAGAAGTTCAAGGTCATCCTTGACTATGCAGCAACCTGGAGGGCAGCCTGGGCTACAGAAGAAATTGGGCCTGGAAGGCGACTCCGCACATGAAAGGCTTTGCCACATAAGCCTGATGAGCCACGTTTGACCCTGGACCCCAGGTGTAGAGCCAGGTGCTGTGGTGTGCGCACACCTGCGGAGACAGCATCCTTTTAAAGCTCACAGGCCACTAGCCTGGGGTATGCAGAGCAGCGGGAGAACAAGATGGAAGGCAAGAACCAACTCCCAGAAGACATGCTATGCCTTTTTATGTGGATAAGACATTTTAAAAGCCAAATAAAATTCAAGTACTCACAAGGATGCAGTGTCTCCTGGGTACACCTGCAGTGATGTTGCCCAATTATGCTGTTTCATAATTTAAGGCTGTGGGGAGGCACAGAGGAGTCCTATGTGCTCCTGTAGTCCTGCACAGAAGCGCCCAGGTTTCATGCTGGTGCTCAGGCCTGCAGGGGCTCCGCTTGAGCCTTTTTGCAGTTTCCCTGAGCTGAGCTAGAGAGCTTCTTAGAAGGAGCCGCTCAGGAATATGGCCACCAGAGGGCGCCATTGCCTTTAGTCTATTGCTGGGCAAGCATTTGACCCTACCCACAGATCCACCCTTCACTTTCTGCTTCTGGGCTCTGCATTGTACTCCTCTCCCTGTGTTGGGGCTGCAGCTCTCTAAGGAAACACAGGCTTAAGGCTACAGCTGAGCTCTGTGGCAACATGGGGAACTCCTACCCAGGCCACAGGAGTGCTGCAGCCCACGTGGGCCTTTTGTCTAGGTTTATGTTCAGGGAAACCTTTGCTTGTTGTCAGGAGGCCTGCTGTGCCCTGACCAAAGCCCCTCCCTGAGCTGGGCCTGGACAGATGTGCTCAGAGAGTGACCCACTGTGTCTGTCTTGTGCCACCTGTTTGTTCCCTGTGAGGGCAGCTACCCCTAGAGCAGGGGCAGAGGAAGCAGTGGTTTTGCCATGATCTTCATTCAGGAACACAGGTGATTTAAAGAACTTAACCTCTTATTTTTCGTGTGTGGGTGTTTTGCCTGCATGTATGTCAGTGTACTGTGTGAGGGCATTGCATGCAGAGGTCAGAGGGCATCAGACCCCCTTGGAACTGGAGTTACAAGTGGGTTACCATGTGGGTGCTGAGAATGGAACACATGTCCTCAGGAAGAGCAGCCAGTGCTCTTAACCACTGACCCATCTCTTCAGTTCTGAACACTGGTATCCTTCAGTCCTGAGCAAGATTCAGATGGCTCCACTGTGCACTGCACGCAGTTGATAAAGCCATGCCAGCGTGAACAAGGGCAGAGGTGTTTGAGAACACACCGCCTTCTTCCTGGTGGACACCAGTCAAAGATAAGTGCCCACTCGGATGGCAGAGGCTGCCCTGGCTACTCTACTCAGAGTCTAGCCACCAGGGGTGAGGGTCACACGGGTTCAGCTGCTTTTCCCACCTTCACCCAGCCAGAGGGCAGGACTGGCCTGGGCTCCAAGCTCCCAGGCACTCGTGGAGCCTGTGAAGCTTTTACATATTCACACCTGGTTTTTAGCACTGCTGTAATCGATCTTTCGCATGAATGCTTGACAATACACATGCACACATACCATGGGTATTTTGTGCATGTGATATGATTGTGTGTGCAGTGTGTGTGTGTGTGTGTGTATGCGTGTATGCATGCGTGCGTGCATATTCAAGTGCACACACCTGGATGTAGAGTGTTTTCCTCGGTTGTTCTCTACCTAATTTAAATTTTTTCTTATATTTTATTTGGGAGGAGGTGTGTATGTATGCCACAGCAGAGCATGTGTGGTGGTCAGAGGACAGTTTTGAGTTAATTCTGTCTTAGGGATCGTTCTCAGGTCGTCAGGCTCTGCTGCAAGTACGCTTACCTGCTGAGCCATCTCACCAGACCACCTTTTTAAAAAACAACTTTTTATTGAAAATAGTTATTTTCATACAATTTATTCTGATCAGTTTCCTCTCCCTTATCTCCTCCCACGTCCCTACCTTTCCAACACCACATCTTCTTTCTCTCTCCCTTAAGAAACTAAACAGGCAGCCTGGTGGTGGCACACGCCTTTAATCCCAGCACTCAGAAGGCAGAGCCAGGTAGATCTCTAAGTTCGAGGCCAGCCTGGTCTACAGAGTGAGTTCCAGGACAGGAACCAAAACTACACTGTCTCGAAAAAAGAAGAGAGGAAGGAAGGAAGGAAGGAAGGAAGGAAGGAAGGAAGGAAGGAAGGAAGGAAGGAAGGGATGAAGAGCAGGCAAATAAAAAGAACCAAAAAAAAATTCTCAGAAAGCAGGAGAAACATGTGCAATATGAGACAAGAAAAAAAAAAATCCAAAAATACCTGTGAGTTTGTGTTAGCCATCTGCTGCTGCTGGGCACGGGGCCCTCCCTTAAGTGTGGTTTGTATACCCAATGAGGCTTTCTTGGAGAAGCTAATTTTTCCTTTGTGAATGGTTGGTAATTGGAGAAAGTTTCTTAGTTAGGGATGGGAGCTCATGGCTACTCCCCCATCTCAGCACTGGGACCCTGTCTGGTTTGCATCTGTGCATGCTGCCAGTCTCTGTGGGTTAACATGTCAGTCCTGTTGTGTCTGGAAGACACTGTGTCCTTGGTGTCCTCCATCCCCTCTGGCTCTTATAATCTTTCTGCCTCCTCTTCAGCGTGGTTCCCTGAGCCCTGATGGGAGGGAGTTGATGGAGACATCTCAGTTAGGACAGAGTTCCAGGGTCTGTCACTGCATGTTGTGCAGTTGAAACCACAAGGGTCACTCACTGAACCCAGAGCTCACGGGTTCAGCTAACCTGGCAGACAGATCCAGAGATGTTCCTAACACACACGCGCGCACACACACACACACACACACACACACACACACACCAGCACACACAACAGCATGCACACATCAGCACACACACTAGCACACACACACAAGCACACACACACCCCAGCACATGCTCACATCAGCACACACATACACCCCAGCACACACACAACAGCATGCACACATCAGCACACACACTAGCACACACACACAAGCACACACACTAGCACACACACACAAGCACACACACACAACCAGCACATGCTCACATCAGCACACACACAACTAGTACACACACACCCCAGCGTGCATACAACACACACACATCAACACACACATAACCAGCACACACACAACAGCATGCACATATCAGCACACACACCAGCACTCACACTAGCACACACACAAGCACACACGCCACCAGCACACACACCCCAGCACATGCTCATATCAGCATACTCATACACCCCAGCACACACACACTAGTACACACACACACCAGCATTCATACATCAACACACACACACACACACACACCAGCACTGAGGTCAGAGGCACACGTTGTACTTTTAGACAGGCGATGGGAATGTCTCCATAGGCTTGGCAACAAACACTTTGCCACCTGAGCTTTATCTCCTATATTGTGCGCTTTTGTTTTTATTAATGACAGAATAAGCATGAAGGAGTCCACTATCCAGTATCAGAATTGCAGCATTGGCGACACCCCATCTCCCTGTGAGCCCCTAGTCCATGCTCTCTGCTCCACTGTTTAGCCCTAAAGGCTATTTTAAGTGAGTTGCTTGAAAAGCAGAATTCTTTCCCTGTGTCAGTAGGCATCCCTTGATAGGTTTCCTCACTTTGTTGTGAAGGTCATGTTGGCTCATCGCAGGCTTCTTGCTGGACTTCTTCAGTAACACTACTCTGCAGGAATGTGGAGCCCCCTATTCTGCTACCTAGCATGGGCTTGTGACCAAAGGAATAAAGTGAAGACCAAGACTTGGCCCCTGCACCAGCTGCAGCCCACCAGCTCAGTTCTGGGCTGTAAGCATTTCTTTTCTTCTGGACAAAGCCATGTGTTTTAAATGTCTTTTAAAAATACTTTTAGGGGTAGGGGACTGAAGAGATGATGGTTCAGTGGTTAAGAGTGCCTATTGCTCTTGCAGAGGACTGGATTGGGTTCCCAGCACCCACATGGCAGCTCACAACTGCATGGAACTCCGCTGCAGATCTAGCACCCTCTTCTAGCCCCAGCCAGCTCCTGAATGTGCACGGTACACATAAGCTCATGCAAGCACACACATACACACCTTTTTTACAATCTTGAAAAAAATAGATTTAGGGGCCAGCAAGATGACAACTCAGCAGGTAAATGCTCCTATGCCGAGCCTGCTGACCCAAGCTGAAGCCCCAGGACCTATGTGGTGGAGAGAATGGACCCCCAGAGATGTCCTCTGACCTCCATATGCACACCATGGCATGCATGCACACCTCAACAACTCCATTGCATGCACAACAAATAAATCAATAAAAACATAGTAAGGTTTTTTAAAAATATACTTTATCCAGCATCTTGGGCATCACCAAGTTGGGGCTGCCTATCCAAGCTGGGTGGAAATATGCAGCAACAGCAGCAGCTAGAAAGGGCCTGCAGCAGACACACTGCAGCTCTTCATGGCAACCAGAAGGGGGCAGCATGGAGAATCATGAGAGCAAGTAATAGGGCCAATGGAGGACACTGCGACAGAAGGCTGTCCCCTCCACAAAGATCCCTTTCATGTGGAGTGTTTGCAGCTAACTGGGACCCCCACTTCCCCACAGTCTCTATTCCTGATAAAAATATGAGGACCTCGGGCTGGAGAGATAGCTCAGTGGGTAAAGCCCCTGCCATACAAGCCTGTGTATCTGCGTTCGAATCCCCAGAACCTACACAAAGCTAGCTACAGTAGCACGTGGCTAATCCTCATGTTCCTACAGTGAGATGGGAGGAACAGAGAGAATACTGGAGGCTCTCAGGCCACCCAGCCTGATGCATACAGCAACAAACAACAGAAAAAGAGATCCTGTCTGGAACAAGAGGGAAGGTGGGGGCTGACAACTGAGGCTGTCTCCTTATTTCAACACATGTGTTGTGCACATGCATGTGTAAACACACACACACACACACACACACACACACACACACACACACACACTCCCCAAACTCTTAAAAGATGAGGACCTGGCCAAGTTCTCCCACTGTCTCTGTGCACACCGTTCTCCCACTGGCTCTGTGCACACCAAGGACATGGATAGAGCTGCTGACCCCACTAAAGATGTTGAGCGGGGCCAAGTTTGTTCACACCCGGTGTGGGCATGTGCCAGCTGCTATCCCAGTATACCCAGACCCTGCTGGAGGAGGAGGCTGGCTTCCCAACAGTGTAGAGGGATGTGGGCCAGGGAAGAAAATCTTAAGTGTCCATGTTCAACTTCCTGCTTTGGTGACCAGTGACAAGTGGGGTAGAGCAGAAGTCATCCGGACAGGGAGGGAGGGCTCAAGGCTGGCTCAATCATCCAGCCTTCTCCAGGCCTGTAGACTCCTTTCTTTGGAGAGATACTAAGCAGTGATTTAAAATGGAGGCAGGCACAGGGATCCCGCTGGAAGCCCAGAATGCGGGTGGCTGAAGCAACACTACAGTGGCCTGGGAGCCGCCCTGTACCACCTCCTCCACAGTGAGCTCCACACCAGCCTGGGCCCAGTCTCACAGAAAGGACCAAAAGACTGGACCACACGGGCTTGTGCTTCTTGTTTCCTGGATTCAGGGGAGCTGCAGTCCTGGGGTAGAGAGTTAGTCAAATAATCCCTTCCATAGCCTAGCTCAGGGGAGCAGGCCTGTGATTCCAGCTGCCCAGGAGGCTGAGGCAGGAAGGTAGAAAGCTCACAGTCTGCTTGGGCTACAGAGCAAGGCCAAACTGGGCAACTCAGTGAGACTGTTGCAAAACAAAATATAAAAAGAGGGGCTGAGGGATGTAGCTCAGGGGTAGAGCACCTGCCTAGAATCCCCCAGTGAGGGGCTGGGGTGTGCCTCAGTGGTAGAGCACCTGTCTAGAATCCCCCAGTGAGGGGCTGGAGTGTGGCTCAGTGGTAGAGCACCTGCCTAACACATCAAGAGCCCTGGGTTTAATCCCCAGAACCAGAAGCAGTGGGGAACTATATCTATCACAATCTGTATTAGGGCCACTTAAGACTTCACCTATGCTGGCTGGGCAAGAAGGGTTGGTCACAAGAACCACCAGCTTCCCTCAGTGTTACCCATGTGTACTGTACCACAATGCAGATCCTGCATCCCCACTGTAAGAATACGAAAGATAGTTTATTGAGTCTCAATTCTCCATTAAAGTCTTTAAACATAAAAGCTCTGTAGGAAATGTCACAACTTAGTGTCATCTGTCATATAAATAAATATACACTAAGATGTACACTATCAACAGGTGTCCTCAACGTGAGGCCACAACATAGGGAAGGACTCACTCAGTCAACTTTAAAACCCAGGACTGGCTGGACTGGGGAGTGTGGGGCTTGGGTGGGGGGAGCAGTGGGCAGGTGTTGGTGGCACCTGGTGAGGATACAGGAAGCAGGCGCTGGGGGCAAGGGTCCTTTGGTCTATTAGGAGGGGGGCTTGCGGAAGCGAATTTTCTTGGCTGTTTCCACGTCAGACTTGGCAACCAGAAATCGCATCTTCTTGCCTCCATGTCGGATCAGATCTACCGCCCTGAAATCAAGGAAAGAGGTGAAGACGACACAGAAGAGCCAGCAGCAGCCTGGTCTCATAACACACACCCCCTCCCTTGGATGCAGGACTGGCTTGCTTGTCTCCCCGACCCCTCTCTGGTCCTGTGGTGCAGGCCAGGTGTAGCACATACCTCATATAGCTGACATTCATCAGGCTGCTGCCGTTCACTTCCAGGATTCGGTCCCCCAATGACAACCGCCCATCAGATGCTGCGGGGCTCCCAGGAAGCAGGGTCTGTATGTAGAGTCCTGGGGCCCCCAGAGGTGTGTGCTGGGAAGAAGCAGGGGGCCTCAGGATACTGCGCTGGTGCTAACATGTGCTTTCCCCAGTAAAGACCCTGAACTGCACAACCCTCCCTGTGAACATGCTTGCAACTAGCCAGGTCACAAATTACGGTCCCTGTGTGTCCCACAGGGAAGCACTGGCCCCATCAGTGCTCCCAAAGGCAGGCCCATGAAACAATTCAGGTATTTCTCACTGGCCCTGACTATGGTTAAACTGGAGAGGAGGGCTCTACAAGAATGGGAGGAAAGAGCTGAAGTCTAGGGGTCCTCACCATCCCATCAATCAGGCCCATCCCCAGCCCCGAGGGGCCTCGCTCGAGCTCCACCATGAACACATAGCAGAAGTCCTCCGTGCTGGAGCTGGGGCTGGAGGCTTCAGCAGGAGGTTCAGCAGCAGCCTGAACAGTGTCTCCTGGGTGGGCAGAGAAGAAGGGAGGGATAAGGGGCCCGTGGGTTTGGGGGCCAGCACTCATCCCCAGAGTCAGGACACTGAGGACTTCTGGGAGATACAGAGATGCCCCTCATGACAGCATGGCAAGTGTTCCTGGAGCCCCAGGAAGACACCAGCTGAACAGAAGACGACAGCAAGCCGGGGAAGGGACAGGCGACTCAACAGGACATTATCCTGAGGCCAGCTGTCTTCCAGAGGCCATGGACCCAATGCCCATGGGCAGCCTAGCTTCCCTGCCACCTCTTCAATGCCCTACTCTCCTCCCCCCACACCCCCACACCAGGATGCAACTGTAAGTCCATCCTCCCTGAGGCCTCCTCCACTGTGTCCAGACCCTGCTTCAGACTCCAGGCTAACAGAGGCCCTGTGCCTCTCTCTCAACAGAGCATGTGTCTGAGTGGGGATCTCAGGACAGGGCCTGACCTAACAGTTCTGAGCTTCGGCCCCAGAACCTGAGCAGGCAGCTTGCCTTGTCCTGCTCCATTGAGTGTCCAATGCCAGGGTGCCTTCAGACTTGACGGAACATCAAGGACACAATGTTAAGAGTCCTCATGAGCCAGGTGGGCCCCACTGTGCACACATATGCATCTGTATGTGCTCATACATAAGTGCACATGCCCCCACATGCCCGTATTATCCCGAATAGGTGTTAAGGAGCATGCTGATCAGCAGCTGATAGAACAGCCCAAGAAGACCCAAAGTAGGGTTTCTACCCAATCATAAGCAGGCCAGACCTTACCTTCTAGACCCACACCAGGAGGGCCACCTGGTCCATTCCTCTGCCCTTCAAGGAGTGCTTTTCCACAGAGGCCGCTGGGCTCTGGCCAGGTGGGGCCTCCAGGCTCCAGGCCCAGTGGTGTGCTGGGAGGAGTGAGCAGGCAGGAGGAGTCAGTGTGCAGAGAGCCAGTCTGGGAGCCCCTGCGGTCCCCTCGGGTAGGCTGTCTTCCAGGAGGGCCCTGTGCCCAGGGAGCTCCAGTGACAGGAAGAGAATGGGCAGGGACAGTTTCAACAGCTCCTCTGCCTGAGTCCCTCTTAGCGAGGGGGCAACCATGGCCTTCCGGATGCCCCTCAGGAATGGTGTGGTACAGGCCCTGGAAAGAGAGGTGGGCAAAAGCTGAGGCCCTAGCCGGGCAGTGGTGGTGCACAGCTTTAATCCCAGCACTCAGGAGGCAGAGGCAGGTGAATCTCTGTGAGTTCAAGGCCAGCCTGGGCTACAGAGTGAGTTCCAGGAAAGGCGCCAAAGCTACACAGAGAAATCCTATCTTCAAAAACCAAAAACCAAAAACCAAAAAAAAAAAAAAAGAAAAAAAAAGTTGAGTCCCCTGAGAAGGAGACAGGCCAGGCACCTGTGGTGCCTCCCTGTGAAGAATAGAGAAAACAGACAAGCCACCCTAACCCTAGAGGACATGGGTCCAGCCAGGCCATGCCAGGCACAAAGAATGAGTGAAGACGTTTGCAAACCTTCTCCTCAAATGGAGCCCCAAAATCTCCTGGTCATACCTGCTGCATCCCCCAGCCCACTCTAGACAACCTGTGCCTGCTTCTGCCAACAGTCAGCGAAGGTTGTCTCAGTTCAGTTCACGGCTACAAGTCACAGGCTGCTCTGAGTGACCCAGTCCCTCCCCACCAACATCCCTGCCCTACCCTACCTCGATACCCTCAGGCCGGGCAGGCCCACTGTCAGGGCTGGCTTGGCCCCTTAGTCCCCACAGGAAGTAGCGGATGTAGAGCAGGTGCTGGTAAAGGTTGTCCTCCAGGCAGTTGGCCTCCAGGTCCACTTGGAAGCCCTGGCTCGGCAGAACGATGGGTGGTGGGTTTTCATAGGACTCCAAGATGTTCTCTGCAGTGGAGAGAGTGGGGATGCTGGGATCTGGCCTCTCCTCCGTCCATCTTAGGTCCTCACCCACCCACTGAGGACATAAGACAGCAAGAGCTCGGCAGGATGAGTCCCAGCCTAGTCTCTGAATTCCGACAAGGCTGTAGAGACCAAGCAGAGCCCACACATATCTGTGTATCACTAGGACACACATACATGTACACTGGGAAGTTAATATGTGCAGGTCCTAGATGGGGAAGGAGGCAGGAACCTTTCTGGGATGCCAGCTCTGAGCTCTCAGCACAGAGCCTGGTGCATGGGTTTGGGGGAGTGTTCTGATACCAACTGGTAAATTGGGAGGGACCCAGTGGGATCAGGTGGAGCCAAGAGTGCTGTTTTGAGGCGTCCTCTGGGCCCAGGCCGGCCAGTGATGGCCAGGTAACAGGAAGACATTGGGAAGCCCTTACGTACACCACAGCCTACTGTTTACCAGCCTGCGCTTTTTGTTTACACACTGTGAATGCATGTTTATGGAGGAAGATGTGTGTAACTTACAAACTGAAATTCACACATACACATAAATGAACGTACCTCCGCTGCTACACCAGGGCATGCCCATGTGCATGTGTGTGGATAGCACGTGTGCTCACCGGAATGTCTCCACAGGGTTTGAAACCCCACCCTGTTGTTCATGTCCTGAGCAGCTGGGTGCCAGTTGGGCCCTAGTCTGAAGCCCTGAGACAAGGGCACAGTAGGACCCTGGGTGGAGGTGCCAGGTAGTAGGGGCTCCTGTGTGCCCACCTCAGTGGACTGCTCCGGTGCTTTTCTGAGCTTGAGCTTGGCAGTCTCCCCACCACCCTCTACCTCTGTCCAAGGCTTGGCCGCTGGGAAGGCTCACCTGACTGGAAGGCCTCGGGGCTGTCTTGGGCTCCTGGCTCCCAGGCGCTCATAGGGCCCATGGCAGAGGCCAGTTGGTACTGAGTCAGCAGCCGGTGCAGCTGAGCAGGGTTCAAGGCAGGGAATGTGGCCCGCAGGGTGGCCCAGCTCATCTGGGGACAAGGAGCTCCGGTCAAAGGCCTCCAGGAGCATGAGGCAGTGCCTTGCCCACAGACCCTGGGAGAGTCCCTCCTCTATCCCCTGTTTGTCCAGGCAGGGTTCTAGGCCCTCCCCCTGGTCTTTTCACTCCAGGGCAGGTAGGAGGGGCAGAGCAGACAGCAAGGAGGTCAGTGAGGGGTGGAGCAGAAGACACCACACTGGCCACCTTATCCACAGTGACGAGGCTGGCCTGGGCTACAAAGTGGGAGAATGAAAAGGAGGGAGCAGGGGAGGGGGGACGGGACATGAATGCCATGTAACAGACGTATGCCGTGAGCAGACGGAAACAGCTCATCTAGGTGCTCTCAGATCTGACTGAGCTCAGGGTAGGGAACGCTCTCTTAAGACCTTAAGACAAAACAACGGGACAGCCAGGCATAGTGGTGCCCACTTGTAACTCCAGCACTCGCAGGAGGTGACGACAGGAGGATCAGGAGTTCAAGCCCAGCCTGGGCTACATAACAAGTCCGAAGCCAGTTCCAGGACAGCCAGGGCTACACAGAGAAACCCTGTCTTGAAAACAAAACAAAAGTTTCCCTTCTCAGAGCCCTATGTTGTACTTTCTGCTCCAGAGGCTCTAGATTGTCCCTGTCCCTTGGGGTCAGGGTAAGGCCAGTCTGCAGCCTCCCACCACCTGCTTCTCTGGCTTTAGTTTTCCTGTCTTTTCTTCCTCTCTCCACGGCTTGATTTTCCTGCCAACAGCCACAAGCCTGGGCTGTGGCCATCCAGAATCTATGCCCCAGGGACAGCCAGCGCCACAGGCCTGTCGGATGAGGGACAGGAATTGACCCCAGGACCACATTCTTACTGGCAGCCCCTCCACACACCCTCAAGCCCCAGACTCCCCGGGGGAGGGGCTGTTTCTTTTTGATGCCTCCCTCGCACTTCTGTGGTTTGTCCCCAGGTTGTCAGGGAGGGAACCAGCCATGAATCATATCTTCCCCGGCTCCTCCCTGTGTTCTGCTCTCTGGTGTTTGGGCGGCACTTTTGGGCAGATTTCCTCCATTTTTAACTTCCTACCCTGCCACTGGGCCTTTTTCTTCTGCTCCTGTAGTTTTAATTTACAAGAACTCTTGCTTGGTTTTGTTTATTCAGACAGAGTCCTGAACTAGCCAGATGGCTCAGCCAGTACAGGTGCCTGTCACCTAATGACCTGTCACCTGATGACCTGTCACCTGATGACCTGAGTGGAAGCTCCAAGACTCACATGGTGGAGAGAGAACCAACTCCTACAAGTTGTCCTCTGACCACCAACTGTACATTTGCCAATACATACTCACACACAATAAACAAACAAATGTAATTAAAAAAAAAAAAACAATGGGCCAGGCGGTGGTGGAGCTCACCTTTAATCCCAGCACTTGGGAAGCAGAGACAGAGGGATCTCTGTGAGTTCGAGGCCAGCCTGGTCTACAGAGCAAGTTCCAGGACAGGCTCCAAGCTACAGAGAAATCCTGTCTCGAAAAACAAAAACATAAACAAAAACAAAATTAATGGGGCTGGAGAGATGCCTCAGCTGTTAACTGTGCTTGCTTCCAGAGGGTCCAAGTTCGGTTCCCAGTACCCACATCAGATGGCTCACAACCAGCAGTAATTTCAGGTCCAGGAGAGCCAGCACACTCTTCTGTGGGCACCTACACACACATGGCATTCACTCACCTATATTGATACACATATACTAAATAAAAATGAGTCTTTACTAAACTGTTTTAAAAGGACAGGATCCCTTTATGAAGCTAAGGCTGGCCTTGAACTCATGATCTTCCTGCCTCAGCCTCTAGAGTACAGGAATTAAAAAGTGTGGGTCACCGTGCCTGGCCCTAAGAAATCTCTTGTTATTCTACAGATGCACTATTATTTATGAACACTATTTCTTCTCTTACCTTAACGAGGATAAAAATAATCTCTTCCTTTGCAGTTGCTTTTTATTGGCTAGTCCAAGGCAAATTTGAATAAAACCCTCAGACTAAGGATGTTTTCTTTTTAGAGGGTTTAGAAGCAATGACCATGAAGAATATGGATAGACTCTGTGTGGACAGCAAGACTAAAACACCTGCTACCTGGCTCTTGGCAGAACAAGCTTGTCACTTGTCACGTCCTGCCCTCCATCCCACAGAGGTTCCAGCAGGTGCCTGGGTTTGCAGTCTTCACAGTGGGCCTCTAGGTCTCATGTGGCTCCAGGACTCAATGTGGCAAAAAAAATGGTCAGGCACCTAGTCATGCAGACAGGAGCAGCTAAGAGCCTGGGAGCCATAGCTGCTTCCTTTCTGCATGCAGCCCTCATTCAGAACTCACACAGACCTCAGACTGGGGAGATGGCCTGGCTCAAGCATTTGCCTCACAAGCATGAGGAGCTGAGATGGATCAGCAGAACCCACGGAAAAATCCACTTGTGGGGTACAGAATCCCAGCTTCCGGGAAGATAAGGCAGATCGCTGGAGCTCACTGGCCAGCTAGCCTAGCCTACCTAAGTACCAGGCCAGGGAGACACCCTGTCTCAAACAAAAGGTGAAAGGCATCCGAAGAATGACATTCAAAGTTGGCTGTCCTCTGACCTACACACACACACACACACACACACACACACACACACACACACACACACAAGAAGATGAACAAATCTGAAATATACAACTCAGTTTTTCTCAAAGGAACGCCCTTGTGACCAGCCCCAAGAATGGAGCCAACATAACAAGCAGTAACAACCCAGTGACCTCTCGCCTCACTGAGTTAGTGAGCTCACCATGGGAGCTGAGTCTCAGGAGCCCAAAGCATGAGCTCTGCGTCACGACTCCAGCTCAACAGAGGGCAGAGGGTCAGCTGTGGCTCTTGCTCTCGAGGCTCACTCCCGGCCCTGCAGACTCTCACATGCCGAACAACCACGACAGACTTCATCCACACAAAGCAACTGATGATCATGGACCTCGATGGAGCCCCAAGTACTGCATGAACTAAGCAAGCACTTTACCACTGAGCTATATCCCAGCCCATCATTTTCCTTTTTTCATTATTATTTTTAGTTGTGTGTGTGTTCCCACATAAGTGGGTCCAGCAGGCAGACCTCCCGTTCAGCTCTTTACGATTCCCTACTGCAGATCCATGCCTCTGTCCCTTCAGTGGTTTTCTAGTCCTTCAACCAGAGGACTTTGAATTTCATTGGGCTATGCAAGCCACTCTCTGAAAAAGGGTAGGCTCTCCCCAGGTCACTCCATCCAAGGGCTGTACTATCGAAATCTCTTTGAGGGCTGGAGGCATGGTTCAGTGGTAGAGCACATGCCCAGAATCCTCCCAGTGAGGGGCTGGGGTGGGGCTCAGTGGTAGAGCACCTGCCTAGAATCCCCAGTGAGGGGCTGGGGTGTGGCTCAGTGGTAGAGCACCTGCCTAGAATCCCCCAGTGAGGGGCTGGGGTGTGGCTCAGTGGTAGAGCATTTGCCTAGAATCCCCCAGTGAGGGGCTGTGTGCATGATTCAGTGGTTAACACTTGCCTAGCATGCACAGGGACCTGGCTTCCCTCTCCAGTACTGCTAAAGAAAATAAAAAATGCTTAGTGATTGTGATGATTTGAAAAAAAAATACTCATAGGGAATGGTACTATTAGGAGGTGTGGCCTTGTTGGAGTAGGTAAGGCATTGTTGAAGGAACGGTGTAACTGGGGGCGGGATTTAAGGTCTCAGATGCTCAAGCCAGGCCCAGTGGGGCATTCTCTTCCTGCTGCCTGCTGGTCTGAATGTAGAACTCTCAGCTCCTTCTCTAGCACCATGTCTTCTGGCACGCTGCCATGCTTCCTGTCATGACGATAATGAACTAATAAACCTCTGAAACTGTAAACCAGTTCCAATTAAATGTTTTCCTTTATAAGAGTTGCCATGGTCATGGTGTCTCTTCATAGCAACAGAAACCCTAACTAAGACAGTGATTGTGCTGGCTAGTTTTACGTCACCTTGATACAGGCTAGAGTTATCTGAAAGGAGGGAACTTCAATTGAGAAAACGCCTTCATAAGATCCAGCAGTAGGACATTTTCTTAGTGATTGATGGGGGAGTGCCCAGCCCATGGTAGGTGGTACCATCCCTGGGCTGGTGGTCCTGGGTTCTATAAGAAAGCAGGCTGAGCAGGCTATGATGAGCAAGCCAGTAAGTAGCTCCCCTCCGTGGCCTCTACATCAGCTCCTGCCTCCAGGTTCCTGCCCAGTTTGAGTTCCTAACCTGACTTCCTTCCACGATGAAGAGCAATATGGAAGTATAAGCCAAATAAACACTTTCCTTCCCAAGTTGTTTTGGTGTTTTACCACAGCAATAGTAACCCTAACTAAAACAGTGATATTTTGGGAGGAAGCAAACTAAATTCACATGGTCTGGTTGCCAGACATGCTTAAACACCTGAGTTTTCTATGGTAAATTTTTCACTTTGTAATGAAAATAATTAAACCAGTTTTCAAAACCAACATTGTCAACTTCGTGTAAAGCACATTTCATCTGGGCCTGATGAAATGTCTCAGCAGGTAGAAAAGGTTCTCATCACTGACCTGAGTTCCATCCCTGGGACCCCCACGGTGGAAGCTGAGAACAGACTCTATCTAGCAAGTTGTCCCCTGAACTTCACACACTCACTGTGTACAAGTGCACATGCACGCGCACACACACGTAAAGAAGTAGAATTTTAAAAGCGTAGTTCCTAACAGAGGACATTTTTAGTACTGGCTGAGTGGACAAAGAACACGGGGAGTCACGTCTGGAACCACGGCTCCACTGTACACTCACTGTGCGACCTTGGCTTGGCTTTTGCACAGTGCTGCCCAATCAGCCAACTGCTGTGCACTCGAGTGTGACACCAGAGTCTCAATGATAAACAGCAGCCACTGTCATCAATGTCAGTGGCTGAGACACACCGCTGAGAGTCTGCAGAAAGAATATCTTTTTCTTTTCTTTTTAAACTTTTTTTTTAAAGATAAGATCTCCACATGTAGTTCAGGCTGGCCTGGAACTCACTATGTAGTCCAGGCTAGCCAGAAACTTGCAACAATCCTCCTGCTTCTGCTTCTAGAGTGCTGGGATTACAGGCATGAGCTACCACATCTGGTGGGACTACGCTTTTTGATCAGCTGGCTATCCCAAGCCTGCCCAGGGCTTTGCCTGGGGCTGACAATACAGCCATGTTACCCAGGGAGCTTTGAACACATGTTCCTGGACAACGGAGGGCAGATTTAATGCTGCACTGCTCCACCCCCGTCCCCACGGATGTTCACCCTCTCAGGGAAAGGTCAGTGGTCCACACAGGAGAAGAAACCATCAGCCATCGGGACAAATGCTCTGAGGAAGAAGGTACCAAGTATGGAGGGAGAGGGTGAGAACCTAGTCTCCTATTTCTGTGGTGGTAGACCATAACCTTGAGGACGGAGCAATGTAAGGTACAATCCTACAGGGCCGACTCAACCTGTAGGTTGCGACCGCTTTGGCAAACCTCAATCTACAAAAACATCTACATTATGATTCATAACAGTAGCAAAATTACAGTAATGAAATAGCAATGAAAACAGTTTTATGGCGGGGGGGTCAGCACATGAGGAACTGTGTTAAAGGGGCGCAGCGTTAGAAGGTTGAGAAGCACCGCTCTAGGGGAAGACCCAGTTCCCCACTTCTGTTCTGAGTTCAGCTCCTCATGGGTGCGGGAATGAGGCTGTGTTTCTGGGCTGGCTGGACTGGGGCTGTCCTAGCTTTTAGAAGCTACCAAAGTCCCAGACTCTGGATAGCAGCCACTGTGAGCTCGGCCCTCTCTCTCCTCCCACCCAACTGTCTGGCCCACTCTATGGATCTGTCTGATTAGACTGGACCCAGTGAAGGACATAGATCATGTCCTTATCTTCAGGTCCTTCATCTTGGTCACACTTGCAGAGTGACCTTTGCTACACAGAGTGACCAGTACAGGGCCCAGGAACCTCCCTGGGGAGATTACCCAGCCTGGTGTGGACAGGGACATTTGAGGAACTAAGCAACTCCATGAATTACCTAGGGAGTATGTAAGGTTTTCGGGGTGCAGAGTCCAGGCCACCTGAACTTGGTTTGTAAGTCAGGGACCCTAGGGTCACATGCCCTTCCTTTTTTTTTTTTTTTTTTTTGGTTTTTCAAGACAGGGTTTCTCTGTGTAGCTTTTGGAGCCTTTTCTGGAACTCCCTCTGTAGACCAGGCTGGCCTCAAACTCACAGAGATCCGCCTGGCTCTACCACCACCCGGCGTCACATGCCCTTCTTTGCACTTGTCCTGGGGGACCCTCCTACCTGGACGAGCTGAGCACTGGGAGTGGCCAGCAAATGCAGGGTGCAGGACAGCTTCCGAAAGAAGCGCTCAGCAGGTGCTCCGAGGCCAGCGCTCCTGGCCCACTCCAGGAACTGCTGCAGTCGGGCACAGGCCTGGACACCCCTGGGCCAATGGAAGCAACTCAGAGAGGGCCCTGGAGAGGGAAGAAAGGATGAGACCCACACAGCAGGGTCCCCAAAGCACATTCTCCCTCTCCAGGCCACGTCAACACCTCATCTCTGTCCTAGGCAATGCCAACTAGCCATGCCCTCTCTGGGGCAGAAGTAGAAAGAGATGAAGGAGACAGGTACAAGGCAAGAGGGGCTGTGACAGCCACCACCCCACCCCTCCTACCCTACATCATCCTGTCAATGTGGCAACAGGCTCATGCTGTGGCTGGACCCTGTCAGATACCCAGAGCCCCAGCCGGTGATGGAGAAACAGCAACTCAGTAAGGCAGGGCAGCCTTGTAAAGCTGTCTCAGTCTGGCCCCTCTGCAGGCTGCTGGCAGGTACTGGAACAGCGTACAAGGCATGCTCTGAGCTTTTGTCCACCCTGGGACTTGAGCACAGCAGTGTTCCCTTAGAGTACATTCCCAGCCCCCAGCATCACTCACCCTTGTCCAGCAGCTGGTTGAGGAGCAGTGTGGCAGAGAAGAAGAAGAGATAAGCAAGCATCTGGGAGGCCACCTCAGGATGCATGTGCAGCTGCTTCAGGAGGTCCGAGGTGGCCTGGAACACTGACACGACGCGCCGGAGCTCCTCAGGCAGAGCGGGGCCTGAGCGCCAGCTCTCCCTACGCTCTGTCTGAAATGGAGGACATTCCAAGAGGGCCGGGAGGCAGACATACAGGCACTGCCAGGAGAGAGAACCCCAAGAGCCACTTACAGGGATGCTGGAACTGACCAGGAGTCCCCAACCTAACAAGCTCCTGTCCCAGCCTTAAGCAATAGGAGCTGCCCCTGGACCTGACAGAAGCAGGGACGGGAGCCGCAGGGACAAACAGGCTGGACATGGCAGTCACCTAGCAGTGCTGTAAAAGACACCATGATCGATGACCCTTGGCTGTACCGTGGTGGCACTCCTGAGAAAGGGACACACCCAGGGCCAGAGTGGAACCAGTGGCTGCTGAAGCTGGCTTGTCCCGGTCCCTTCCCTCCTGTTGCCAGGCCCTCATGGTGGCAGCACACACCTTGGAGAGGTAATACACACACTGCTGGAAAGCATAGAGCACCACCTCCTCCAGGGCTGCCATGGCCTCCTCGCTGGCCGTCAGTGTGCAGGAGAACAGTGATTCCTTGGAACCTGCAGAGGGGGGCCACAAAAGGAGGGTCACCGGCACAGCCTGCACGTGTGGACCCACCATCTGTCTGTTCCCTTCTGAGGGCTCTGCCTGGCACACCAACACTCCCATCCGGCTTTAGAAGGATGGCAATCCCAAATCTGGCCCAGGCAGTCACACTGGGCAGTTGGAGCAGGAGACCAGACTCATACGTTACTCCATGTTACTGAGACAGAGACAGAGCACAGAAGTTTGTCCTTCCTCCCTCCCTCTCCACTTCTTCCTTTCCACGTCATGCAGGCCTCTACCACTGGACTTTTTTTTTTTTTTTCCTTCAAGGAAAGGTGCCGAGCCTGGCCATGACTCACTCTGTAGTCCAGATTAGTCTTGAACCTACACTTGTCCTGCCTCAGTCTCCTGAGTGTTTGGATTCTCCACCGGAACTGGCTATCCCACTGCAGCAAGCCCAAATCAGCCCTGAAGGTCAACTGTTTAACGGCACAGGTCAGAAGGCTTGTCCAGCAGCCCCTGGAAACTGTCCCAAGGTTGTGGAGTCAAAACACTCTCTCAAGAAAATGGAGACCTCCCAGGAACGGAAGACAGAGGCAGACAAATCTCCACGAATCTGAGGTCATCTTGGTCTACACATGGAGTTCCAGGCCAGTCAGGGCTACACAGTGAGACCTTGCATCAAAACACCAAACCAAACGACAATGAACAACAAAACAAAAAACGGGGAAGCCCAAGGTGCCGCACACTCGACCCCAGGCCTGGAGGGCTGCTGACTAACCGCCTGGAGATCCAGATTCACCTCACTCCAGGCTGAAAGGGCAAAGAGCAGGCTGACAGAAGAGCCAGCAGGCCTCAGGCCATGGCACTCAGGTGTGGGTCTGAGACATTCCAGGCATACACCTGAGATGGGAACCAATGGGCACAAAGCCCCAGGGCCCCACTGCTCCCACAACATCTCGGGCCCTCAGTGGCAAGGAGACAGGCCTCAAGAGCCCAAAGTCCCCACTGACACAAGGAGAGGGAGCAGCTTTGATGTTGTCACAGAAAAGCAAAGCTCTGGTCCCAGGTCCCCAGGGGCATAGTCAGGACATGGGACCCACTACAGTCGTCATGGGCTCCTGGCTTGTCAGACCCTCCTGGGCTGTCTCCAGCCCCATAAAGTCCTCAGCAGACACACAGTCCTCAGTGAAACTGCCTAGGGCCTCAAGGCCTGGCCTCACACCAGCACCTTTTATTTATTTGTCTGGGGTGTGTGTGTGTGTGTGTGTGTGTGTGTGTGTGTGTGTGTGTGTGTGAGAATGTGTGTGTATGGGGGGGGGGGTCATGTGTAGGTGCACATGTGCCTGTGAACATGGAGGCCAAAGGTCATCCTCAGATGCCTTTCCTCAGGAGCTGACCACCCTGTTTTCTGAGACAGGGTCTCTCTCTCGGCCTAGAACTTGCCATGAGCTCCAGGGATCCACCTGTCTCCACTCCCCCAACACTGGGATTACAAGCATGTTCCACCACGACTGGCTTTCTATGGGGGGCAGGTATGGAATTGAGGGCCTCCTATTTTCATGGTAAGAACTTTACTAACTGAGCTACTCTCCTTTTTTCTGAGCAATTCTGTGTGTGTGCCCACACACACACACACACACACACACAGTCTGGAGACCAGAAAACAACTTCCAGTGTCCATTCCTTGGGGGCCATCCGCCTTGGTTTTTTCAGACAGGGTCTCTCACTGGGGTCTGGGGCTCACTGTTTAGGCTTGGCTGGCAGCCAGGGAGCCCCGGGAGCCTCCTGTCTTCCAGGATTAGGAGTGTGGGGGTGACAAGTACACACCACCACCCCTGGCTTTCATTTGGGTCCTCGTGTTTGTACAACTAGCACTTTACCAACCGAGTCACCTCCCCAGCACAGCTCAGAACGTCCCCACCCCACCCCACGCCCCCCTCAGCAGAACCACCTCTCCTGGAGTATTTTGGGAATTAGAGTATTTGGAAATGCTAATTTAAGGCATGTTGCCCATATTTCCAGCTCTGAAATTATGTGCCCTCCCATCTTACAGCTATGACTGGCAGCACTCTTCCTTTCTGGAATAAGGACGCATCTCTAAAGCCCTCACTTGGTGAACTGTTTGCCCACATGTCCCCTCCAAGTGACCTGTGCACATCTTCAGCCTCTGACAAGCAGAACGGAACATGTTACAGTGTGCATGGGACACGAGACGATATGGACCAGCGAAGTGTCATATGGCAGGCCCTAGGGACATCAGGTCAGCCTAAACCACTGATGCTGGCCTCATGTGTGATCCCAAATGCCTGGCCTGGGGCCAAGAAAGCTTCACCCTGTATAGACACGTGCACAAAGCTACCGCCATGCCCACTGAAGACGGTGCTGCGTTTGGGACACTGCAAAGGCCATACCTGTGACATCCAGCTCCTCCTCCATGTTCTGCATGTACAGTGGGCATTTCTGCTGGATGAAGTACAGGAGTTCAATGGAGTTTGACATCCAAAACAGGATATGCTGAAGGTCAGGAACCAGGTCGGCCATGGGGAAGCTGGCCCAGGAGATGGGTTCCTGGCTACCAAGACAGAAAGACTAATGGATTACTCTGGGTGCAGATGAGGAATCTTCTGCTCTGTCTACATGGGGACAGTCATGCTCATGGGACACTAGCAGAAGCAAGTGCTGCTGACAACTCCTGAGAAGTCAGGAACCTATTAGAGGCTCCAAAATCTACTGAGAAGGCCATGCAGGCACCACAGGCACTGGGAGAGGACTCTGGTTAGAATGCTACCTCCACAGCTTTTCTTCTGGAAGCACATGAAGAGCAGCTGTGAATGCTACAGCGCTTGTGTACCACACACATACACATACACATAGGAATGTGTGTTGTAAGGGGGTGGGGGGCTCACTATCCATGGTTTTGGGGACAAGAAACTTGAGTATAAGTGTGTTATTTAGACAAAGGAACAGGAGCTTTAACAGAGATTATTTAACAAAGCAGTTCTCGGAGGAAACAGACTAACAGAACTATCTGAGATTAGTTTAATATTACTTTATCAGAGAAGGATGTCAGGAATGTGTGAAGGTGATGAATCAAGATTCAGCAATCAGGGCTGGGACATGGCCCAGTGGTAGATAACCTGCCTAGAATCCCCCAGTGAGGGGCTGAGGTGTGGCTCAGTGGTAGAGCACCTGCTTAGAATCCCCCAGTGAGGGGCTGGGATGTGGCTCAGTGGTAGAGCACCTGCCTAGAATCCCCCAGTGAGGGGCTGGGATGTGGCTCAATTGTAGAGCACCTGCATAGAATCCCCCAGTGAGGGGCTGGGGTGTGGGTCAGTGGTAGAGCACCTGCCTAGAATCCCCCAGTGAGGGGCTGGGGTGTGGCTCAGCAATAGAGCACCTGCCTACAATGAGGGCCTGAGAATAGCTCACTGGTAGATCATCTGTCTACTTGTGCAAGGCCCTGGGTTCAATCCATGGCACCATGAGAAAAGAAATCAGGTGGAAAGCAAAACATGTTCTTCAGACTTAAGAGGTAACCATTAGAAAACTCTAGTGTGAACACAGTCACTGGAGGTCACCTCCTGAGGTCTGTGAGGGGAGCAGGACATTTCCAGTCCCACACTCCCTTCTGCAGTTTGGTGTGATAGCCGCACGGGGGCACTGTTACTTTGGTTAAATGAAAACAAAACCAGGCACTCACTGGTCAAGGGGCTACCAGGTACCTGGCACCAGGGTGAGTTCCTGGGGCAGCTCAAACCTCTCCTATTGCCAGCCAGGGACAGGTTCCATTCATCCTAGGCTTGTTGCCTTCCCCCTAAGAATCCCCTTTTCAGAGAACAGTGGCTATAACCAGCTTCCCTTGATGTCTCTCTAGCTCTAGAATGGCTCTCACAGACACTAGGCCACCCCAATCCATCTCCCCTGCTGGGTCTCACACACCAGCCCCAAGAGGTGTGCGGGTGTCAATCCTTCAATGTGACTTGCATCTACTTTTTATTGTTCTAACAAGACTCTTGGGACCTCTGTGAGCTTGGGACTGCACCTAGGGCCCTTACAATTCACTAAAATGCCTACAAGCACACATTTTATTTATTTATTTACTAAGACAGAATTTTGTCATGTAGTCCAGGCTGGCCTTGAACCCATGAACTTCTGCCTTGGCTTTCCAAATGCTGGCACTACCATGCCCCGCACAGTTCCTCACCTCCTCAATGCACCACCCTGGGTGGTCCCTAAGGCTTAGGATGGTGGATTCTCCTGTAAGCCTCTACAGCCACATCTGAGGACCATCCCACTTAGGTATGTGCCTCTGCAGCCATGCGCACTCCCTCAGAAGGATCACCTCAAGATCTGACCACATCTGCTGGACACCCCACCTAGGTCTGTGCCTCTGCAGCTATGTGCACTCTCTAAGAAGAATCACCCTAAGATCTGACTTGGGCTAGCCTCATGTGAGGAAAAAGTCCCAGGCTCTCTCACTGGTGGCTTCCGTGTCCCTCACTGGGGGAGTCCTGAGGGGCTGCTTTTCCACCTACCACAGGGCATCCAGATATGCAGGCCCAGAAGCAGGCACGAGGCCCTAAGCCAGTCTGTGCCTGGAGAAGATCAAAGTGGAAGACTGTGGAGCCACAAGTGCCTGGCATTTGATGATGGTTCTACACAGCCTGGGGCTCCAGAGGAAAGAGTCACACCCATGGAAACATCTGGGCACTAAATGGGGCTGATGTGAAGGAGTCAGGAGGGAGTTTCTGGCCTTTGTCCTGCTGTCCCAGGGCTGTCAGACTCTCCCCTGCTGTCCCAGGCTCTCTCTAGCCATTAATTTCACTTTAGTCCACAAACAACGGTGACCTCTCTGTCCTGCGGCTGGGGGGTGGGGGGTGGGGTGGGGAGAAGCTGGCTGGCAACCATCTCTCCTGTGTTAGCAGCTGTGGCCTCCAAGCTTAGCACCACACTTAGCTTGCACAGCATCGAGTCTCGTTGGTTCTCTACACCAGCTTGACTTACATACTCAAGTACAGAAGAGCTGCATATGGTCAGAAGAGCATTCATTTGATTGTCCAGAGCCCAATTCCACTTTGTTTTCAAAATGCATTGCCTTCCTCAATGTCCCCAGGAACTCAGAGGGGTGGGCAGCCCCACACTTTGAAGTAAACCAGCCTGTATCCCACTGCCTAGAGAGCCCAGGCAGCAACAACACAGCCTCTCTAAGCAAGGAGGATCCTGGGAGCTCTCTGGCTGGCCAGCAGCCTATGTACATTAGTGAGTTCCAGGCTCCATGCAAGACACTATCTCAAGGGAATAAAGCAGAGTACTAGAGAAGGACATGGCCTCCTCTGACCTCTCTGCAGGTTCACGCACTACCCCCCTCTACACACACATACACCATACATACACACACACACCACCACCACCATCACCATCACCACCTCCTCCCTATACTTTCCACACATCTCTCAAAACGACACACACATAGCCACACCACACACACACATACACCTCTCACACACATCTCTTACCGCCCACACCACTCCCACACTCCACACACACCCCTAGCCCCCCAACCACCACACAAGTATTCATGTATCTTTCTCTGCCTTGGCCTCCCTGCCTCCTGCCTTTCACTTTATGGCTTGTTTTGCTCCAGTCCCTGCCCTATTATTTCCCAAGGCATTTTGTGCTGTAATTTGCATTTCTAATCGGTGTTTATCTTGACTTAGTTTTGTTCTTTTTCTTACCAGTGTTTGTTTTTTTTCCCCTAATCATTATTTCTGGTTCCCCTCCCTCAGCGTGGACTGTTTCCCCTCCTAGCTGATGTCATCCTGGGGTGACTTTGTGCAGCTGTGTGGTGACCCACCTCTTGGACTTCGGGTCAGAAAAATGCATCCATCTGTTCTGTGTGTGTGTTATGTGTGCAATGTGAGTACGGTGTCGGGGATGCAGTGTGTGTACAGTGTGGTGAGCATATGTGTGTGTGTTATATGTTTGGGATGTGAGTCTAGTGTAGGGGTGTGTAGTGTGTGTGATGTGGTCTGTGTCTATATGTGTGTGTGGTATACGTGTGAGATATGATTATGGTGTGGGGCTGTGTAGTGTGTGTGTGGTAGAAGTGTAGGATGTATAGTGTGGGGGTGTAGTGTGTGTGTTTATGGGATGTGAGCATGGTGTGGAGGGTGTATGATGTGTGTGTGTGGGGGGGGATGTTGGGTTTTTTTGTTTGTTTGTTTTTTGAGTGCCTGTCCTGGATCTCACTCTGTAGATCAGGCTGGCCTCGAACTTACAGAGATCCGCCTGGCTCTGCCTCCTGAGTGCTGAGAATAAAGGTGTGAGCCACCACTGCCCGGCAATGTGTGTGTTTATGAGATGTGAGTATGGTGTGTGTGTATGTGTGTGTGTGTGTGTGTGTGTGTGTGTGTGTGTGTGTGTGGTTCAGACAACCACCTCAGGTAATGTTCCTTGGGAGCACTGCCCATTTTGCTTTTAGAGAAAGGGTATCTTACTGACTTAAGGCTGACTGGTCAGTGAGCCCCAGGGGTTCACCTGTTTCTCCATCTCCAGTGCTGGGACTATAAGCATGCTACCACATATGGCTTGTGGTTGTTGTTGTTTGTTTTAGTGAGTTCTGTGCATTAAACTCAAACTCGAGTTTGCATGCTTCAGGCAAACACTTTGTCAACTCATTTCCCTACCTAAGATGTTAATACTTTAGAGTAACACTGAAACCACTAGGAAGTTTCTAAAACCCAACTACATAGGAAAGTCTTTTTAAAAGGACACTTGGCACCGTACACAGAAAGGACAAGAACCCTTAACACACATAAGCAGGCTGGATGAACAGTCAGGCACGGTGGCACACACCTCTGACCCCAGCACTCAGGAGGCAGAGATGGGAAGCTCTTAAGTTCTGGGATAGACACTGAGTTCCAGACTAGCTTGGGCTGAACAGTGAGATTCTAATTCAAAAATTCAAGGGCTGGGACCAATGAGATGGGGTAGAGGCCCTCCCTGAATGTGGGTGTCACCACTCCACAGGCTGGGGACTGGACAGAACAAAATGGGAGGAGAGGAGGAAGCCAGTACAGGCATTTCTCTCCCGCTTCCTGGCTGCCACAAGGTGAGCAGCTGTTCCTCCTCTCCCCCTTCACCACAGCACAGGGTGCAGGGCCAGCCCTCAGCTGGAGCTCTGAAACCCTGAGCCAAACGGACTTGCCCTCCTCACAGCTGCTTCTGTCTGGTGTTCTGTCACAGTGTCATCAAGGGCTTGGAATGGATGGCTGCCAGGCAAGGAAAGCTGGGAATAGACCCCATGTCCACAGAGCTGGGGATCGTTAACTCTCAGACACAGAAGACGGAAATCTGGCAGCCTGTGACCAGGTTAAGCCCGGACGAGAGTTCATGGGACTGACTGCTGTGTTCGTTCTGTTCTGTGTTCTTACAGTGATTCATTATTTTCAAAAGGAAAAAAGAATTAAAAAGAAAAAGCATGCATTAGGGATGGAAGCTCTGGAAATACAGCAGAAACAGCAATGCTAAAGGGAAGGCCCTGGCTCTTCCTATCAGTAGGGAAGCAGGGTTCATCCTACGCCTACACTTCTTCCAGCCTAGGCAAGCCAAGGCCCTAGGCCACCCTGGCAGATGGGCCCTGGGATGGAAGGTTCTAGTCTGATCTGCACTTCTGGGTGCAGCAGAGGAGTGCTCAGCAGTCTCCCATCATGTCCACTCCACCCACTCAATTCCCTCAAGCCTGGCTGTCCTGAGACAAGCCCTTCATTCCAACTGAACAAGACCAGTACCTTTGCAACTCTTCTGAGATCTGCCATGTTGGCAATCACCCTTTGGGTCAATGCTGCCTCTAGCTAGTGTGCACAGAACCCTGACAGGCCAGGAAGTAGCACCTGGTCTCCTCATGCAGCTGCAAACCCCAGGGGTCCTGACTCCCAGTCAGTGTCCTGACCTGGCTCTGGCGTGTGACAGTGACAGAAATGGGAAGTAGCCTGAGCTCAATTCCACCTGGCGGGCATTGAGGATAGCAGGACCCAGCCCTCTGTCCTGACCTTCGTATGTCTTTTGAGTCTTTTGATCATATTGTTACACAACCCTGAAGCACCCACAGGCAACAGCATGTTGCTGATTCTGAAGTAGGAACATGCTACCAGCAGGTGGAGTCCTTGGTCTCCCAATGCCAGCCCCCCACCCACCCCCAAGTTCTCAGTTCTGAGAGACCACCTTCAGCTCAGCCTCAGCATTAGCATGAAAACCCCATGCTTCAGGGGCTACACTAGTCTGTGCCAACACTCACACATGTCACAGGTACTGTCTGGGGCCTTTTTCTTTTAAATGCAAGGTCTCAAATTCACTATGAACCATGGATGACCTTGAACTTCTGATCTTCCTGCCTCCACTTGAGTGCAGGAATGACAAGCAGGTATCTCTACTCCTGGTTTATGGGGTGCTGAAGATGGAACCCAAGGCTTCCTGAATGCCAAGCAAGTACTCTACCCACTAAGACATATTCCCAGTCCTGGGCATGCTTTTCTAGGCATTATTTTTCAGTACTAGTATGCCAGGGCTGCAGTTCACAGATTTCCTCTTTGTATACACTGTACAGACATGCCACTGCTACCCTGACAAGCTGCCCAGAGAGGGCATCTCATAAAGGCTTCCATTCTGGAAGGGCAGGTGCTATGGGCCTCAGTGTCAGCATGTCTGACGATAATCTAAAAGGATTCACCAAGTCCCACCAGTGATGCAAGTGTACAAAAGTGCTTTCCACGGAAGCTGGGCTAGGGTGTTTTAACCAGGGGAGTGAGTTGCAGGAAGACTCAGAAAAGATCTTTCCTCTCTGTGTTAAGAGATGCTCTGGGGAATTTAGTGTGCTTGTGTGTGTTGCACACGCTAGAAAACTGTTCTACTGCTGGGCAGCAGGTTCACCTTTTGTGGAGTGTTAGTTGTTGTTTTAGTACTGATGGTTGAACCCTGGTCCTGCCCAGTGCTAGGCAAGTTATCTATGCTAAGCCACTCATTCGGCTCATCCCAGGATCCCAGGCAGGTGCTCTACCACTGAGCTACACTCCCAGCCCTCAATAGGAGATTCTAAGCAGGAGCTCTATCACTGAGCTATGTCCCCAGCCCTGTTTTTACTTTGTAATTTCAGTGTCTCAGCTGCCAAGGCTGGGCTTGTGTTCACTATGTAGCCCGGGAAAGCCTTGAACTTGCAATCCTCCTGCCTCAGTTCCTAAACAGCACAGCTGTCATGTGCCTGAACCACCAGGCCTACCAAGGAAATTTTCCATACAGCCTCCCAGGGTGGTTAGGGAAGAGGAATGGGAGGGCAGTGGCTGAAGTCTGGAGCCAAGCCCAAGGAGCCTGCAGGGAACTCGATGTTGCAAGGGAGGTACAATAACTAGGTCACACTTACAGTTGCGCCTGCTTTTCCGCTAGCTCTTTGGTTTTCTCCTATAAAGGAAAAAAGTAAGACAAAATCAAACGTGAGAAAAACAGGACAGCACAGGGATACATTCAAATACACACCATTCCGGGCCTGTAGACTGGTTCAGTGGGACACCCATTGCCGCCCAGTCTCTAAGTTCTATCCCCAGAGTCCACATAAAGGTGAAGCAGGAGAGGGTTGCTGCTGGGATCTTAGAGCTAAGGCGGGCTGCATGCACCCCATTGAGGTGGTACTCCTGACTGTGGCAACCACAGGCGTTAAGGGCTGCCTCAAGAGATGTAGAGAGCCACTATACCCATAAATGTCTTTCCGAGTTTATTTAATGTTAAAAGAACTGTCTGAACCACTTTTCTTTTCTCTTCTTTTTTTCCTGGAACTCACTCTGTAGCCAAGGCGGGCCTTGAACTCACAGAGATTCGCCTGCCTCTGCCTCCTGAGTGCTGAGATTAAAGGCATGCACCACCACCGCCTGGCCCTGAACCACTTTTCCGAGCTATGGTAGTCAATCCTGATAGTGGAGACTTCTCTACAGAACCCTCAAATCTGGCAAGGATGATAAAGGCTTGGGCAGATTATGACTTCAGCTCTCCCAGCACTAAAGAATTATCAGAGGTAGGAGCTGACCGAGAAGCACACACCTGCAAATCCAGTACTCCCGTCTGGGAGATGGGGCAGAAGAAGGGAGAAATCAAGGCCAGCCTGGGCTGGGAGACCCTGTCTTAGACAAATAAGCTAACAATAATATCTCCTTTCTCCTCTCTCTCCCTCCCCCTCCCTCCTCTCTCCCCACCACCCCAGACCAGGTGTCTCTATGTAGCCCTGGCTATCTATGTACATGTAGACCAGGCTGGCCTTGAACTCACAGAGATCCATCTGCATCTGTCTCCCAAATGCTGGCATTAAAGGCATGCAACCACTATGCCTGGACCTATTTCTTTTTTTGATCTTTATTTTTAATTCTGTGTGTGTGTGTGTGTGTGTGTGTGTGTGTGTGTGTGTATCTGCTTATTTGTACGTATGTGCACCACATGTGTACAGTGCCCTTGGAGGCCATAAGAGATCATTAGATCTCCAGAAACTGAAGTTACAGGCAGCTGTGAACTGTCTGATGTGGGTCATCTGCAAGAGCAGCATGTGCTCATAAGTGCTGAGCCATTTCTCCAATCCTAGGGCCCCTATTGCTAAAAACTGTATTACATAAAGTCCTATACTTTCCATCTTTGATGAGAGGAATTCCTCTCACAGCAAAAATTAAACCCCCTATTTAGTGGTTTCATAAACTTTTAATTTTTCCCAACAAATTTTAATGAAAAGGTAGAAAGAACTGATTTTATAGGTTGTCCTCTGACCTCCACATGTACGCCATGGAACAAGGACACACACGCACGCACGCACGCACGTACGCACGCACGCACGCACGGAAAGAGAACCCACTCCTCAATACACATCACTCCATCTCCATGACAAACTCCACTGCAGGCGACCGAACACTGGGACTCTGCCATTCTCGCTCAGCTATGCTTTTCCCACTGCTTCCAGCCTCTTCCCATTCCTGCGTATGACCCACACACCTCCTCAGACACAAACGGCACTGTCTGTTTTGCCCAACAACCAGCCCTCTAAACACTAGGAGGATGGGACAAACACTACAAACAAAACAAACTGTCTCGTCATGCTTCCTGTTATGTTCCAGTGTACACTGTGTGTGTGTGTGTGTGTGTGTGTGTGTGTGTGTGTGTGTGTGTTTTCTTCCATCACTCTCTACCTTATTTACTTATTTACTTAGAAACAGGGCCTCTCACTGAGGCTAGAGCTGTTTTAACTAGACTGACTGACCCCTGGGGTCCATGCCTCTCTGGCTCTGAATCCTGAGATTAAAGAGATGCTTCTGGATGAGCAAAGCTAAGATTCTTGAGAGCCTCTAACAACCCTGAGCAACAGAGACCCTTTGGTTCCTAGGAGTCAGGTCACTTCAGAGCAGGAGAGAGCAAAGCTGCCGAGACCGTGGGCCACACCAAGCAGCCTGCTCCAGTGCTTTTGCTTGCCCAGCCCAACAGGTGGCACTGCTGGGCTTTTGATGGAAGAGTCCTTTGTGTGTGTGGCCAGGGAGGGGACAGGGCTAAGTATCCCAGGAGATATACAGAACAGGCTCCAGTGAGGAATTCTGCCCCCCACCCCCACTCCCAGTCTACTGGCCCAGGTTGAGAGGCCCTGACCTGGAGGGAATGTGCCAACAGCTGACTGTCTTGTGGCCTCACCACCAAACTGACCTGGTGGAAACCACAGAACACTAAGCCTGTGGACAGTGGTCTGGCAGGGCTCAGACTCACTCTGAAGGAAAATGCTACACTGAAGCCCTGTCTGACGGCCTACTGAGTAGGGAGATGCAGATGGAGAGGTCAGCCCTTTCCCCAGCCTGACATCACTGTGGGGACATCAGAGCAGTGGCAGGCCTTCAAACCTGGCAGGCAGAGCCCAGCCATCTAGTAACACGGTCAAGACACGGGCAGTCACCCCCACGCACCCAGACGATGTCTCGGACCCTCTTGGAGATCTTGAGCAGGAGATGCCTGAAGGTACCGGGTTGGAAGCGAGTGGCAGAGTGCTGGATGCAGAGGCAGAGGAGGAAGGCAGGTGTCAGCTTGTGGTCATCGCCGCCGGGCTCAATCAGCGTCATGATCCTCTGCAACAGTCTGTCCTCCATGTCCGGCTCAAACTCCAGGAACAGTGACCGCCGCCGGACCACGGCAGGAGGCAAGGAAGTGACCCCACGGGCTCTGAGCACCGCACCACACATCCTACAGTTCTGTGGTGCGGCCCCAAGGCGGGCAACAGCACAGGCAGGCAGTGGCTGTGCCTGCCCAGGGTCCTTGAACAGCAGCAGGTAGTAGAGACCCAGGGAGAGCAGGTCGCCATGTTGGAGCACCACGGGATTCCTTCCCACTTCAGAGAAGTTGACTGAAACCGATGCCCCTGCAATGGGCTCCAGCACCAGCCTGGTCCCTGTCTGGCCACCTTCTGGGGACTGGTGACGGCGAATCGTGCAGTGCAGGGGCAGGATGTCTGGGGCAGACAGGCTGATGCTGGGTTTGCTGGAGGGTGTGCGCTGGCCCACTGTGTGCCGCTCCCGGCTGAGCACGTACACCAGGCTGTCCTAAAGAGCAGACAGACGACTTAGGACAGGATGCTACTAATCATGTCGGCACCAGCACAGCAGTGTCCCTGTTACAGCAGCTGGGCCTTCCTAGGTTCTGTTCCCAGGACCCCTCAGATCCTGGGCCACTCACCCCGAAGTCACCAGTAACCTGTCACCTTGGTAACCCTTCCCTGGCCACCCCAGCCTGTCCCAGAGGACAAGAGAGACAAGGACAGTGCTTGGTCTGATAGCCATAAGCTGAGGGATGCCAAACTCCCTAAGTCACCCCCAAAGCAGTGTAGGCCCTGCTCCTTAGCTCTCAGCTCAGCGTGGGGCAGCTCTTGAGACTGAGCCCAGGAACCCAGAATGCTGTGAAGGGCCCAGAGAACAGTGCAGGAAGGGGCAAAGGAAAGGTAAGTGACAAGAGGATGTCACCAAGGCTGGCTCCTTGGGACTGGGTCTAAAGGCATAGGCCAATCATCTCTGTATTTGGGAAGGCAGTTGAAGCAGAGGGATCACATTCAAGGTCTGCTTGGGTGACATAGTGAGTTTCATACCAGCCTGGGCTACATAGGAAGACACTGTTTCAAAAAAAGGTCGGGGGAGGTGAGGGAGGGAAGGAGGGAGGAAGAGCTGAGGGGAAGAAGGAGCTAGGACAACACAGCTACCAAGTCATGATCAGTTCCCACTGTCACCTAGCCAAGGAGGCCCGCCCCTCCCTCCCTCCCTCCCTCCCTCCCTCCCTCCCTCCCTCCCTCCCTCCGTCACACACACACACACACACACACACACACACACACACACACACACTCCTATCCCAAAGGCCTGAGATAGAAGCTGGAAAGTGGTCTGGCACTAAGACCCAAGGAGGAATGAGTTCGGTTGACAGGCCTTGTCCAGCTGTTCCCTGCCTTGTGCTCCACCTCCCACCTCCACAGCATCCTCCCAGCCAGAGGGGAGATCCCACAGCTGCCTCTGCAGGAGGCAGGGTGAGGCCTGACCTCCAAGTCCTTTGGGCTGCAAGGGGCAGTGGTACTGGGGACCAGGAGTGGCTCACATGCTGCTGGCTGTAACCCTGCAACAGCAGCAGGTGCGGGCACTGGTACAGTGAGTAACGCATAGTGTCAGGGCTGGCCTCCTCAGGGCTCTGGGCAGCCTCAGGTAGTGTGGGTGCTGGACTTAGGCTGGTCTCGCTGACTGTACGGCGCAGGCGGGTCGGTGGGGAGCTTTGGGCAGCCTCAGAGGTAAGGGCTGGGGTTCCCTTGGCACGGATACGCTGTAGCCTCCTGGCTTGGGCGTTTATCCCTGGAACAGAATGAGTGAAGGGAAAGTGGTCAGAAATCTCATCATGACTCACTTCTCAGATTGTCCAGACCACGAATCTCATTGAGTCACTTGGACACCTGTCACTGTTCTGTCAAAATGTCCATGTCCTTTGAAAGTTTAGGCATTGCCTTGATGATGAAGTCTCAGGAAGGCCTGCAGGCAGTCACAGAGCAGATAGGCCAGCTTTACACACTTTGTGGCTCAGAGGCAACCATCACATACAAAACAATCCCCCGACACAGCATTGCTCATCCCAGACCGTCATGTCACCACAGAACCCTGTCCCTGACACAGCTATCCTGTCCTTCCAAGCTCATACGTGTGTCAGGGCAGATTCTTAGAGGATAGGATATTCTGGCTAGAAGTGATGGAACCAGTCGGTCACTTTGCAAGGTAGAATTGGTCAAGCTGCCAGTCACCTGCTGGTCTGCTTCTGCCACAACATGGCTGCCACCTTCCGGAGGCCATCATGACCCGACAGGCCACAGTAGCATACATATGAACACATATTTTGGCACAAGAGCATCCAAATAAGCATCCAAATATGCATACAAATGTATAAATACACATACACAAAGAAGTGCATGTAAAAATGTACACAAATATGTATCACACACAAACACATACATCCGCAAATGTAACACACAAACACCATAAAATATACATATTCATGCAGCCACAAACACACATGCACAAAAATCCTGCACTTCACACTCCCATGTGCAACACGAAGGTACAAAAACATAATTGCATGTGTATGTGCACCCAGCTCTGTACACATGCAGACATCCACATGCACACACTGCTGGGAAATAACACTACACTCCATGAAACACTTTAAAAACCTCATGCTCTCAAATACCGGAAACGCTCTCTAAAGTACCACTGCTGGGAAAGCTCACAGCAGGATGGATGGAACCCTGGGGACCCAGTTCAATGTTCCAGCTGACCCTGGCGCTTTCTTCCCTGAGTCCTCTGCCGAGTCCCCTCCACTCAGCTTTGTCCCTGTCTGTAGCATCCTTTCTTCCAGCCATTACAAACAAAACCAGACAAAAGCCAGAAAGGGGGCCAGGAATGGCTACCGATACACACCTTACCGGAGCTGGTGGCTGAGCTCTGAGCTCTGCCCTTCCTTCCAGAAGGCTGCCTGCGCATCTGCAGCCCGCAGGGGGCCGGGGCTGCAGGATGGAGGCTGGCCAGCCGCAGTGCCAGGCTAGGAGGCTGCTCCACCCGCTGCAGAGCCCAGCTGGCCAGCCCAGCAAGAGACAGGTGCCCAGCAGGTGGGACCGGAGCCCCCCCCCCCCGCCCCGTCCTGCCTTGCTCCCCCCCCCCGCCCCCCTCCAATCTGTAAAGAATGCCAGATGCTCAGCTTGTCCTCACTGAACAACCACAGGACCAGATCTGAAAGAAGAAAATAAGGTTCAAAATGATGTCCCCCACAAAGCGTCCCCCACAAAGCATCCCCCAAATCCCGGGCTTTGTGGTGGGAGAGGAAGCAATTCCCTGGGGACATTCCAGAAGCTCTGGCACTGCAGAAAGCAGCTGAGCTGAAGGTGGCCTCTCCTCTTTAGTTTCCCAGGGCTCCCGGAAGGCCCTGAGGTTCCATGTCAGGATGTCCCACATGAGACACTCACAGCTGACTGAAATCCTGTCATTTTGAGGGACTTTATTGTCCCCCCTCAAGACAAGGCCACAGAAGGCAAGGGCCCAAACCATGGGATCAGGGAGAGCAGTTCTGGTGACCTCTGAGTCCCTGAATTCTTAGAAACAGAGCCATGGTCACAGCACCACTGGGCCCATGAACTTCAGCACTTACACATCAACTCAAGTCTCACACACAAAAAAGCCTCCCCCCTCCCCGCACCCCGAGTTCAGAGACCTCTGCTGCTCCACAGACACTTCCACTGTTCTACCTGATACATACTTGGTGTCCTTGGTGTGTTCCCCTTTCAGGGTACTCAGAGACCTTGGTTTTTCCACACAAGGACATGCTTAGAGACCCAAACTAGCATTGGCTAATCCATGACTTCCCACATCCAGGAGCAAAATGAACAGGATTCAGTGTTCCACAAGCTTGTGTGTCCATGAGCACAAGTGTCCAGGGAACATCTACCCATACAGCTCTGCAGGTCTCCCAGAGGAAACACCTGAGCAAGCAGCTGGGAGTGGGAGGAAGCAGTGCCTTTGACAGCGGAACTCTGAGTGGAACAGAAGGGTGCCAAGTACAGCTAGGACGGCGATGTGGCACCAGTGTCCCCCCAGGAAAAGACTCCAGGAGCACTAAGCCCTCCTCTGGATCTTCCTTCCTATGTCTGCCTGGCCTCCTCCCCTTCCACAGAAGGTGCCGGCTAAAGCGTCTCTCTTGGTAGAGATGTGTGGAGGAGGGGTGGGTCACCACTAACAAGAGCTGGTCACGGTCATCAGAGCTGCCATCATGGGCCAGCTCTGGCTTCAGAGAGCCTGGAAAACACAACCCAGCTTCCTGAATGTCCCTTGCTTCACATCCCTTGCTATCACGTCATTCTGTGGGTCTGTCCCTGGTCCTGTTTGTTCATCCTTCCCTGGCTCTATGGTTTGAAACAGTACAACCACGAAGTCCTTCAGTGTTCCCTGCCCAAGACCCTGAGCTCAGATGAGGCGACCAGCGTTCCTGTGCTGAGGTTTTTCCAACATGAGGGGAACAGCCTATTTTTAAAGGGATGGCTTGTACCAGCTGGGGACACACTTCAGTAAGCCACAGCTGCGAAGAGTCTCCCTGTCGCTGGAGTACCCTTTTCTAAGTCAGCAAAATCATGGAGCTCTGTCACCAGAGCAAGCAATTTCAATGCAAAAATCATTCAGAATGCATATTAAACTGCTTTCCAATCACAAGTGGTGATTGTATGTATGTCTGTAACCCAGCACTCAGGCTAGGGCAGGAAGACTGTGAGTTCAAGGTCAGCCTGGACTACACAGAAAGACTCTTGTCTTTTCTTAAAAAAGGTGAAAAAACAGGTGTAGTGATACACATCTTTAATCCCATAACTTGGGGGAGGGGGAAGGCAGATGGGTGTCTGTAAGTTAAAGGCCAGACTGATCTTCATAATAAGACTTTGTCTCAAAAAAAGGGGGGGGTGAACGAGGTGGGGGGATGTGTCTCCATTGGTAGAGCAATTGCCTAGCATGCAGGAAGCTCTCAGCTCCATCCCCAGCACTGCATATACTGGGTGTGGTGGTCCACATTCTACATCTGTAGCTCCAGCACTGAGATAGAAGCAGGGGGGTAAGAAGTTCAAGGTCATCTTCAGCTACATAGGGAGCTCAGAGTCAGCATGGGAGGGAGACTGTCTCAAAGCAAAATCAGTAACATTTTTCTTTTTCTTTTTTTTAAAGAACTACTTAGGAACAGTGGTAAGAACCTCCTTAATACACAGTCAACCTTTCTCTAGGTAATGAATGCACTAGAAATTTGTTTTGTTTTTTTTTCCAAACAAGATCTCACTATGTAGGCCTGGCTGTTCCGGAACTCACTCTTTAGACCCGTCTTCTTGTCAGACTTTCTTTTGGGACTGTCAGCCCCCAAATAATGACATGGAAACTTATTATTAATTATAGAAGTCTGGCCTTCAGCTTAGGCTTGTTCCTAACTGGTTCTTATACCTTAAATTAACCTGTTTCTATTCATCTACGTTCTGCCAAGTGGCTTTTTACCTCTCATTAATTCTGTATGTCTAACTCCTTCTGTGTCTCACTGGTGTCTCCGCTGCACATCTAGATTCATCCCGAGTTCCTCTCTCTGCCTGGAAGTCCCACCTAACCTCTGCCTAGCTACTGGCCATTCAGTTCTTTATTAAACCAATCAGGTGCCTTAGGCAGGTGAAGTAAAACAGAGATACATCTTTGCAAAGTAAAACAGAGATACATCTTTACACAGTCTGTTCAAATATCCCGAAACATAGGCTGTCTTCAAACTCAAGAGATCACCTGCCTCTGCCTCCCAAGTGCTGGGATTAAAGCCATGCACCACCACCACCACCTGGCAATTCCTCTACTCATTAACAGACAGCTCAGGACTTACTGCCTAGGGAATGGTGCCACCCACAATGGGCTGGGCTTCACATCAATTAAGGTAAGTAAAACAACCCCCTATAGGCCAACCTAATCTGTCATTGAGACTTTCCCCCCTGGTGACTGTAGGTTGTGTCAAGCTGACAAACTAACCATCACAACAGCGTTGGAGGATTGGATTGACCCTCAGGTGACAACTATCAGAAAGTGTATACCAAGGAGCTAGACGGATGGTTTAGTGGTGCAAAGCTCTTATTCTAGAATATATAAAATGCTCTTTATGGCTGAGCACATCTCCAGCCCCCACCCCTCCCTCTTTCTTTCATTAAAAATTTATTTATTTAGTGTCCATGAGTGTTTTGCCTGCATGAATGTCTGTGCACCACATGTATGCCTGGAGGTCAGAAGTTGTTGCATCCCTCAAACTGTAGTTACAGATGGTTGAGAGCCACTTTAGAGGTGCTGGGAATTGAACCCAGGTCTCCTGCAAGAGTGACAGGTATTCTGAACCACTGAACCATCTCTCCAGCCCCCACTGGTCCTATTTTTTAAGGGGGGAAAAACTGATGTTGACTGAAAACTGGTTGACATCGCTCGTCAGCTGAGAAATGGAAACAGAAGTGAAAGCTACAATAAAAAAAAAAGTCCCGGGGCTGGAGGATGGCTCTGTGGCTAAAGCCCTTGCCTTGCACCAGGACCTGAATTCAAGCTCCAGAGCCCATGGGGAAAAAAGAAACAAGAACAGGCAGCCATGTGGTGCACACTGGGAAGGCAGGACAGAAGGATCCCTGGCTCTTGCTGGCCAGTCAGCCAGCCTAGTTTAGTTGGCAAGTTCCAGGCCACTGAGAGACCCCATTTCAAAAACAAAAATGTGGTTGGTATCCGAGGAAGGCCAGCCCAGGTTATCCTCTGGCCATGGGAACACACACATACATATCTAAAAACAAGCTAGCGCTTCACAATCATCACGGCTGTTCTTAAAGAGTTACCTGCACAAAACCTACACAGGATCAAGGCAACAAGATCAGTCACTGCCGCAGCAGGCAGCATGTACCCAAACTCTGTGGGGTGAACAACAACAGGCAGAGACAGAAGGTGATATGGGAGGTGCACTTGTCAGGGAAGTATCCAAGAGGAGTGGGAGACAGAAGTTAGGGAGCAGATATGACCGAGGTTCATTTTATACATGGATGAAATTGTCAAAAAATACATAAAAGATATCCCAGGCATGATGGCACATACCTTTAATCCCAGCACTTTAGCAGCAGAGGCAGATGGATCTTTATGAATTTGAGGCCAGCCTGACCTACACAAGCTCCAGGCCAGCCAAGTCTAAATAGTGAGGCCATGTCTCAGAACAAACAAACAAATAAATAAAAATGCAGACAAAGGCATAGTGTAGTGGCATAGGCCTTTAATCCTGCATTCAAGAGGCAGAGAAAGGCAGATGTCCAGAGTCTGACATCAGTCTGGCCAAAAGAGCCAGTTCCAGGTAACAAAGGGTGAGAAGCTAGACTCTGTTCCCTCCCCCTCCCCCTTTTTGGTTTTTCAAGACAGGATTTCTCTGTGTAACAGCTCTGGCTGTCCTGGAGCTCACTCTGTAGACCAGGCTGGCCTGGAACTCACAGATATCCGCCTGCCTCTGCCTCCCAAGTGCTGAGATTAAAGGTGTGTGCTACCACCTCCCAGTTAGTAAGTCCACTCTTAGTGAAATGAAATACCCAAGAGGAATAAACACAGGTGTACACAGATGCTTGTAAATACTCATGGTGGATGCATTACCCCTAACAGTCAAACAGTGAAGCAGGACTGGGAGTGTGGCTCTTGTCTGGTGTATGTGTGGGGCCTGAAGGTCCATTCCCAGCTGAGGAGATGGCTCAATACGGAAAGCACCTGCCACATAAGCATGAGGGCTGGAGTTCAATTCCCTAGCATCCACATAAATGTCAGGTGGGTATGGATGCCTACCGTAATTCCAGCCTCAGAGGTGGAGACAGCAGATTCCCAGAGCAAGCTAGCTAGCCAAACTAGCCAAATCCACGAGCTCTGGGTTTGACTGACAGACCACAGACCCTGCCTCAGAAGAATAAGGTGGCCAGGTGGTGGCTGCATGCCTTTAATCCCAGCACTCAGGAGGCAGAGGCAGGTGGATCTCTTTGAGTTTGAGGCCAGCCTGGTCTATAGAGTGAGTTCCAGGACATCCAGAGCTGTTTACACAGATAAACTCTGTCTCAAAAAACCAAAAAAAGGTGGAGTGCAATCCAGGAAAATTCCCAATATCAACCTATGGCCTCCATACACACACACACACACACACACACACACACACACACACACACACACACCACAAAAGCACACATGAGAAAAGGAAAAAGGTGGAATCCAAATGGCCACCAACTAGTGAATGGGCAAAAAAAGTAGTGTCCATCCATATGATGAACTGCTATGAACAATGAAAAGAAATCAAATACGGCGTCTTTTATACATGGATGAGCCTTGAGTTGACCCTTGAGTTGACCCAGTGGGTAGGGACCTTTACTGCCAAACCTGAGGACCT
Organism: Peromyscus eremicus; assembly: GCF_949786415.1. Classification (NCBI taxonomy): domain Eukaryota; kingdom Metazoa; phylum Chordata; class Mammalia; order Rodentia; family Cricetidae; genus Peromyscus; species Peromyscus eremicus. Next base: position 28,659,083 of record NC_081438.1, on the reverse strand, counting down.
AAATTTGTTCTCCAGGACCAGACTAGTGGAAGGAGAGAACAGACTCCTGCAAGTTGTCCTCTGACCTCCACATGTACTCTGTAGCACATACATACACAAATAAATAAATAAATAAATGTAATTATATATATACACATATACATCATATATATACACATACACATATATATTATATATGTTAGCTGAGTAAAAAAAGCCAGATGCAAAAAAAAATCACATATTATATAATTCAATGTGTATGAAATGTCCATAAAAATGGGTTTCTGGGCTGTGAAGACAGATCAGTCAATAGGTCTGCTGCGCAAGCATGAAGACCAGGGTTTGATCCCTGAGCTCCATCCCCAAAATCCAGGTAAAAATAAGCCAGGCATGAGAAACAGCAGGCCTTGGTAACCATAGAGTTCCTAGAAGACACGAAGACAAAGGCACAAGGGTCTCTGACACTCTAGGTGTCAAAGGTGTCCAGCACCCAAGGCCAGATCAGGATCTGTGAGACCAGCTGATGTTGCCCTCTGCTGCCTGTGCTACTCCTGGAAGTAAAGGAAGTGTCTGGACTTCTGATGCTCTATCCTGAGCACCCAGAGCAGTGATTCTCAACCTGTGGGTCAAAACCCTTGACAAACCTCTATCTCCAAAAAAATATTTACATTATGATTCATAACAGTAGCAAAGTTACAGTTATGAAGTAGCAACAAACTAATTCTATGGTATGGGAGTCACCACAACACAGAACTGTATCAAAGGGTCGCCGTGTTAGGAAAGTTGAGAACCGCTGTTTTAGAGCTATCGAACAGGCCTAGCTCTCAAGGCTGCGGCTGTGAGCCTCTGGGTCTGCACTTGCACTTGGGGTCTCCAAGGCTTGGCACTGCCAACACTCTAAAAGCTTCTCCTCATCCATTCCGTTTCCCTCCAGGTAGAAAAGGATTCTGCCATCAGACCAGTAACAGCTACTGACTGTGTGACAATTGCAGAAGGCTGTGAAGGTGCTGAAATGCCATTTAAGTAGGTGCTAAAACCAGGTGATTTTAAGGGTGTAAAAGATAGCCTGTGAGCTGGGCAGATAGCACATCATAAAAGCTTTTAAAACACAGCAGATATCAGCCGGGCGGTGGTGGCACACGCCTTTAATCCCAGCACTCGGGAGGCAGAGCCAGGCGGATCTCTGTGAGTTCGAGGCCAGCCTGGGATACCATGTGAGTTCCAGGAAAAGGCGCAAAGCTACACAGAGAAACCCTGTCTTGGGGGAAAAAAAAAAAAAAACCACAGCAGATATCGTTTTTCTAAGGTAGAACCAGCCTGACAGACAGAAGGAACACAGGCTGCAAGAAGCTGCAACTGATGAAATACTCAGTGTAGGAGCGACAGAGGATCTCTGTGAGTTCAAGACCGGTCTGCTCTATGTACAGTGGCAGGACAGCCAGAAACCACACGCACACACACAGCATGAGGAGCTGCAGAGATGGCCCAGTGGTTAAAAGCACTTGTTCTTGTAGAGGACCTGGGTTAAGTTCCACATCAGGTGGTTTACAGTCATGTAAAATTCTAGCTCCTTCCGACATCTCTGGCCTCTTTGGGAACCTGCAAATACATGGTACAATATGCATACACACATTCACATTAAATAAATCTAAAACAATGTATCTGAACATCTTGGAGAAAGAGAGGAAGGAGAGGGGGCGGGGAAGGGAGGATATATTGAATTACTGACAAGTAATTTGCCAGGCATGGTGTAACTCATGCCTGTATCCAAGCACTTGGAAAGCTGAAACAGGAGGAATGTCATGAGTTTGAGGCTAGCCTGTGCCAGGCTACAGAGTAAGACTCTGTTTCAATTAATTAATTAATTAATTAATTAGGCTCTTATTGATGAGAAAATGCAGAGAGACCAAAATAATCATCATCAATTACAAAGAAAACTAAAGTTTGGACAAGAGAAAAATCCACGTTGACGTCTTCATTACTGTTTTATTGCTGTGGAGAGAAACCATGACCGAGGAAGCACATAACTGGGGGTTTGCCTACACTGTCAGAGGATGCATGGTGCTGGAGCAGCAGCTGAGAGCTTACATCCTGATGTGCAGGCAGGAGGCAGAGAAAGAGCAAGGAGGCCTGGCATGGCCCATCCCAGTGACACACCTCCTCAACAAGGCCACACCTCCTAATCCTTCCTCAACAGACACCAATTGGGAACCAAACATTTACATATATGAACCTATGGGAACCCTCTTCATTCAAAGCACCACACTTGCAATATCCCAAGCTTCAGTAAATAAAGTATTAAATAAACAAACACCCTAATGTGCTTATTATTTTGAGACAGGGTCTCACTATGCAGCCCAGGCTGACCTGAAACTCAAGACCTTACTGCCTCACCCCACCCCTTTTTTGAGATGTCGAGTATAATGGCTTTGACCTTACTGTGTATGGGTAGGCCTTGAACCCTGATCTTCCAGCCACTCCCAAATGCTGGGATAGGGCATTTGCCACCATATCCAGTTGATGTGGTACTGAGGATCTAACTGGGGGCTTCCTCCAGGGTGGGTAAACCACTCTACTGACTGAGCTACATCTCCCACCCCTAAAACCTTGACTTTCAACTGAATTCAAACTGTGACCACACTGAACAGGGAGAAAGTAACTGGATGAGGTAGTGCAAATGGCTCATGTTATTAGAGAACGTCTGAAGTGTTCAAACTCAAGAAGTGGCAGGACTATACTTGGGGCTGAGGACACAGCTCAGGCTGCAAAGGGCTTGCCTTGCAAGAACAGGAGCTGAGTTCAATTTCCAGAACTCAAATATAAAGTGCTGGCCAAGAAAGCGCATGCATGAAATCCCTACACTGGGAAGGCTGAGACAGGCCGATCCTCCAGGCTCACTGGCCAGCCAGCACAGCTGCTAAGGTGCAGGCAGGGTGAGACCTTGTCTCAAAACAAACCAACAGCTGGGCGGTGGTGGCGCACGCCTTTAATCCCAGCACTCGGGAGGCAGAGCCAGGCGGATCTCTGTGAGTTCGAGGCCAGCCTGGGTTACCAAGTGAGCTCCAAGAAAGGCACAAAGCTACACAGAAAAACCCTGTCTCGAATGCCCCCCACCAGAAAAAAAAAAAAAAAAAACAACAACAACAAAAAGGCAGAGGGCACCTGAGGAACAACACCGGAGGTTGTCCTCTGACCTCCACGTGTACACACAAGCATGCACTACCCAAACACACACACACACACACACACACACACACACACACACACACACACACAAACTAGCTCACAGCTGAATGTCATGGCCTCTGGGGAGAGCAGACTGGGAAGAAGGGAGGTTGGCAGGGAGCCGGGATTCTGTTTTTACTTGGTCTTAAGAAGCAATGAGAAAGCATTCCTTTAACTCTACACATCTGACTGGAGATGACGGGTTCTGACAGGATACGCTTTTCAACATACTGAAAGAAAACGTGAGTTCTCGCTGGCGGGATCTACTTTGGTTCCTAGGTACACTCTCCCGCCTCTGAAACTGGGAAGCATTCCATGTTTACCATGAGCTCAGCAGTGGTTGTGATTCAACAGCTCGCCTGGTGTTTCTGAGATAGATCTGAACACAGCAGTCATGTGTGGATATGGGAAGACAAGCAGAGATTCTGATCACTCTTTCCCAGAACCTGTGCCTATAGACTGGGAGAAAGCTCAAGTGATCAGGGGAACAAAGAAATTCGGCACTTCCATCAGCCTTAGGATGCAGAGGATGGCACCCAGGACTCTGCATTGGGAAGAAGCCTAGGATCTCAGTGGTGGAGCCCCTGCCTAGAATCTCCCAGTGAGGGTGATGTGGGCGTGGCTCACTAGTTGAGCATCTGTGAGTTAAAGGCTAGCATGTGTTCAGTGGCAGAGCAACTGCAAGTCCTGGGAGATTCATCCCAGGTAATTAACACACACACACACACACACACACACACACACACACACACACACACACCCTTGGACTCCAAATCTATTTGACTTTTACACACTGGTTTGTGTAAGATCAGAACTATCTAACACAGAGTAAAACCCATGTGTAAACCCATGTTTAGATTTAGTAGATTTCTTTCTATTCTCACTCCCTCACTCTGTAACTCAGATTGGTTTAGGACTCACTATGCAGACCCAGTTGGCTTTGAACAATAACAACGAAAAAGAGCCACATGTGGCATGTGCATCCTGAGAGAGTCCATGTCTCTGCTGAGGTCACTCGTGAGTCATGGAGCTCAGGAGAGGAGGCTTTGCTAATAAATCTTGATTTATCTCACTTATCGACAGATCTTAAAATGTGGACCAGGGGTCTGGTCCTCGTCACGTGTGTTCCTTCTGATCTGAGGGATCTTCAGCTGGTCACAGGAGAGAAATCAGGGAGATCCATACGGAAGGGGAGGGAGGGGTGGAAAGAGAGAGGATGCAGAAAGACAGTTTTCAGTCCATGACTAGAGATGGACAGAGGCCTCCGACCTCATCAACACCTGTACTTGACCTGGCCCTGCGTGACTTGGGTGGAGCAGGGATGACCCTGTGCCCAGACTCCACCAAGAGAAGAGCATATAGTCCCCAGCTTGTAATTTTGCCATCAAGAACAATTACAGGCATGTTAGTTAGTATGCAGAAACCATGTGCAGCTGTAACAAGTACCCCACGTGTAGTGGGGGTGCTGAAAGTCGGGCAGACGTGAGAAGCTTGAGGAATGGAAAAGGAAAGGCCTGGCCTGCCCGGCAGGCAGTCAGTGGAGATGGGACAGTGAAGATGTTGCTGGTAGCTCTGAGAACGGGAGAAGCAAGCAGACCTTGGAAATGGAGACCAATGGGGTTGCCAGCAAAGGCTGGGGGTGTGAGGTGAGGGGGTGGGACTGGAAACTGGAAGAAGGGGGTCCCTCACACGTCCAGGCTGGGGCTCACTGAACTGAGTCCTGAGGGCTGGGGTGCAGCTTGTGGCAGAGAGAATGTGTGAGGCTCTAGGTTTAATCCCCAGCAGCCAAAGGAAGAAAAAGGATGAAAAAGGATACAGAGGAGGAAATGAGAAGGGGCAGGGGAGGAGAGGAGGTAGAAGGGAAGGAAGGAAAGGAACTAAGAAAAGGGAAGGATGAGAAGTGGAGAGAATGAAAGAAGGGGAAAGGAAGGGAAGAGGAGAAGGAGGGAGAAAATGGAAGAGGAAGGAGGGGGAGGAAATGGAAGAGGGAGGAGGGGAGGAAAGGAAAGAAGAAGAGGAAGACAAGAGAAAGGAAAGGGGCGAGAAGAGAAGGGGAGGAAAGAGAAGAGGAACGGAGAGGAGGGGAGGAGGAAGGCACAGAAGAAGAAGGAGGAAAGGGGAAAGGGAAGAGAGCCCATGTGTGGAAAGTGGAATTTGTTAGTGGTGATCCAAGTGTACAGCCCAGGAACTTTCTAGGCAGAGTGTGCCAGGTGTTATCTGGTTTCTGCCTGCTGCTTACAGTGAGAGAAAAGAGTGGTGCCAGGTGGTGGTGATGCATGCCTTTAATCCCAGCACTCGGGAAGCAAAGGTGGGCTAATCTCTGAGTTCAAGGCCAGCCTGGTCTACAGTATGAGTTCTAGAACAGCCATGGTTACACAGAGAAATCCTGTCTCAAAAAAGAAAAAACCGAATGAATGAACAAAAGAAAAGAAAAGAAAGAAAAAGAGGAAATTGACAGTCTGGGAATTAAGAAAACAGCCAGGACAGGGTGACTTGGAAAGTGCTAGAACACCTCACCCAGAAGACAAAATAAGAAAATGACTGCCCCAGATGTAGCCTAGAGGAAAAGCCCAGTGAGGGTGTGGAAATGCCTGTACTAAAACTGGATAAAGAGAAAAGGCCAACTGCATTGCTGGGGGTGCAGCTTGGTGCTGGAGCAGGCACAAGGCCCTGGGTTCCATCTCCATCCAACAGGAAGAAACAAGAAACCGTTTCACCACTCTCCAGCCTGGGCTGGAGACACAGCTCCACAGTTAAGAGCCCTAGCTGCCCTTGGAGAGAACCTGGATTCAGTTCTCAGCACCCACAGCAGGTGGCTCCCAAGCGTCTGTAACTCCAGCTCTAGGGGATCCGACACCTTCCTCTGACCTCAGTGGGCACCAGGCACTCCTGTAGTGCACATACATGCAGGCAAAACATCTATTCATATAAAATAAGAATAAATAAATCTTAAAAATAAATAAAGTCCTCACACTGCAGGGTACTCAACCTCACAGGAGACTCTTGCAAGGGATGAAGGGATTTCCCACGGATTTTCTCAGGCCAGAAGACCTCAAGAAAACTTAAGAGCACTGTTTGATTGCAGAGGCTAAAAACAGAAGGAATGAACTCAGAAATGTCTGTGGGCGTGGCTTTAGTGCAGTGCAGTGAATTCCCAGGAAATCCCTTGCAGCCCACAGGCTCTTGACAAGATTCTATGGGTGGAGATGGCCAGGACTGACCAGGACCGAAGGTATGCAATGAACAGAACCTGAGGGGACACTGGCTGACAAACACGTTATCTGTCACCAAAAAGGATGGGTGTCCCAGAACAGACCAGAGGACCCAACAGGTGGCATTAGGAGTGCGGTGGGTGGGGAGGTGGGAGGCAGGGTCAAGAGGTTATCCCCAGGCCTGGAAACTTCACCCAAGAACCATGGCTGGAGTTTGGAGTTTGTCTAGCTGGATTTGAAAATCACTTGGGACCAGTGACCCTGTTCTACCTCTCAGCTGCCCCTTGCTGACACTGTCACCTGTGCCTGTCATTTGCCACTGCAGGCCGGGGGTGTTGGGCAGGCAGTTTGGGTTTCAAAGGTCCACAGAGGGGTAAAAACAGTGCCAAAAGGACTGGAGAATTTGCTGCTCTTCCAAAGGACCCAGGTTCCACAGTCATCACTAGTAACTCCAGGGAATCTGATGCCCTCTTCTGGCCCCCTCAGGCAACTGCACTCATGTACACAGACACACACAAATGCATACACACATGCACGCACATAAAAATCTTTAAAATAATTGCTCCCTAAGAATTGCACTTTAAGGGACGAACATGGAGGCACACTTTTAATCCCAGCACTCAGGAGGCAGAGACAGGAGGATCTGTGTGAGTTCAAGGCCAGCCTAGTCTACACAGTAAGATCCAGGGCATCCAGGGCTATAGAGACTCTGTCTCAAAAAACAAAGAATTGTACTTTATGGATTTTACCCAGTCCTCATCCATACCTCATTTAATTTATTAAGATGACTAGATTTGGGGCATAAACTGATGACTCTGGATGACCTCTGAGGTAAGGTGAATGCACGTGCATGTGAAACACAGGTCTGGATCACTGGGGTCCAGGGTTGGATTATGGTCACCCAATGACCCCACCCCTGAATTTGAATGAGACCTGTGAAGATAATGTCATTCCAGGATTCTGGTCAGTCATATGGCAAAAGAGATTTCTTTGGTTATAAATACACTGGATGGGCTGGTGAGATGGGTCTGCAGGTAAGGGAACCTGCTACCAAGCCTGACGATGTGAGGTTAATCCTCTGAGCCCAAAGAGTGGAAGGAGAGAGTTGGCTAGAGTTGTTCTCTAACCTCCACATATGCTATGTCACATACAGAGTAATAAATGCTCATCAGTTCACACTAGGTTCACTCAGAGATTATCTAAGTGATAATTACCACAAGCAAACACAATGAACCTGTGTGTGTATACTCATGTGTGCATGTGTGTATGTGAAGGCCAGAGGTCAGTATCAGTATCTTCCACAGTTGCTCTCTTTATCTTTTGAAACATGGTTTCTCACTAAACCCAGAGCTCACTAATCCAGCTAGACTGCTAGCCAGTGAGCCCAAGGATCCTCCTGAATGCTGGGGTTCTAGACACATGTTGCTAATACATGGCTTTTACATGGGTGCTGGGGGTCTGCACAGCAAGCACTTTATACACTGATCCCCCTCCCCAGCCCCTACATGAGCCTTTCAAAAATAGAAAGCTGAATCCTCAGAGAATAAGGGGGAATTGATATGGCCTACAGGCCTGAAGATGCTAGGCCCTTTGGAAAGGTATATTTAAGAGTGCTCTTGGACTTCAAACTTTTGTGTGCTGTGACACAAAGAAGATGTCAGCATTCTTTCCTTCCTCTCCCTAACAACATAACCCCTGTGCCACTGGGGACACCATTTTTCTGTGTCTACTGCAGACAGGCTGGCCACGTGTAAGTTTCAGTTGATGAAGGATGAAGATGCTCTTGCTGAGATATGCTCCATGGAAGGAGGACACCAGAGTGGAGACAGTGATGGTTAAGCTTTGTGGCCAACCGGATTTGGAGCCACCTAGGAGACACACTTCTGAGTCTGTGAGGGAGGTTCCTGAGATGTTTAACTGAGGAGAGAAGGGCCTACCTCGAATAAGGGCAACACTACTCCAGGCCTGGAGAGAGAGAAAGAGAGAGAGAGAGAGAGAGAGAGAGAGAGAGAGAGAGAGAGAGAGAGAGGAAGATAGAGCAAGCCAAGCACCAGCATCATCTCTCTGCTTCCTAACTGAATACAAGGTGATCAGCTGCCTCATGTTCTTACTGCCACAATTAGGTCCTCTCTCACTGTCATGCCTTCCCTGCCATGACGACTGTCCCTGCAATTTCTGAGCCCAAATAAACTCTTTCTTAAGTTGCTATGTCTGTTAGTTTTGTCAACTTGACACAATCCAGAATCCTCTCTGACCATGGCTGTGGTGGTGGTATGGGGGTGGCTCTTGACTGCATTCATTGAGGTGCCCACTTGGGGGTTCTGGGCTGTATAAGAGTGGATCAAGTGGGCCAGTGAGATGGCTCAGTGGGTAGAGGCACTTGCCACACAAGCTGTGAGTCACTCTGCCACCATGCAATACTAGCTATGACAGACTTGTATCCCCTGAACCCTAAGCAAGAAGAAATCCTCCCTCAAGTTACTTGTTTTTAAAAACGTTTAAAAGATTTTTTGTTGTGATTTATATATGTGTCTATCTGTGAACACTTGTGTAGGTACCCTAGGAGGCTAGAAGAAAGCATTGGATTCCCTTGATCTGGAGTTACAAGTGGTTGTGAATCAGCTGTGTGGGTGCTAGGAATAGAACCCAGGTCCTCTGAAAGGAGGCATTCTTAACCCACGAGCCACCTCTCCAGCCCCTTAAATTACTTCTTGGTTTCTGATCATGTCAACGCGAAAGTAGCTAATACATAGAGAAAATATTTGGCCTTCCCCCCTCAAATCACCCTGCCCTCAACAACCCTGAAGAGGAAGGGTGTGAACTAGTGAAGTGGGGCAGCAGGTGGAAATAGCTAGGGCTCTGGGGATCAGGGGAGCCACCCTACCAGACCTGAATGTAGCATTCAGTTTGTGAAAAGAACTAGACCTGTATCAACCCCAGTGATCCCAGGCCAACAGCAACTCTTAGCTGATCTCCAAAGTATTACATTTCTAACCATAAAACATTTCACACACAAAGGGATGTTCACAACTTCCTGAGATTTAAAAAAAGAACACTGTTGCACCTACCACCCAACATAAACATGGCCACTGCAGTCTGCTGCTCTCCCACCTCTCCTCACCAAAGGTAAACAGCTCAAGTCTTACTGCCATTTTTAATTTAACTAATCCCTGTGATGGTCACTGTTGTCAACGTAATAGAATCCAGAATCACCTGGGAGATGGGCCCCTGGACATGATGGAGGATTATTTTGTGTAAACTGAAGTGGGAAGACTTGCCCTCTGTGGGTAGGCACCATTCCCTAGCTGAGATCTTGGACTGTACACATGTAGAAAGGGAGCCGAGTAGCAGTTTCCATTTGTAGTGTGTTTGCCTGCCTCCTGCTCCTACCACCATGCCTTCCTTTTGAAGCCAGAATAAACCTTTTCTCCCTTGGATTGTTTTGGTAAGGTATTTTATCCCAGCAAATGGAAAGAAATGAATACAATGGCTTTTGACTTTGGTCTGTTTTGAGACAGGGTCTGGCTAAGGTGTCCAGCCTTGCCTGCAGCTTGCTACATAGACCAAGCTAGCTTTGAGCTTGGAATCTTTTGCTTCAGCTTCTTGAGTGCTGGGATTCCAGGGAAGAACCAAGGCACCAGTCACATTACAGTTATAACTGAGTTATAGTGCTTTACATTGTATTTAAACCTTCCATAAATCACATCACACTTTACGTATTTGGAGAGGATTTCCTTTCTTCCTCAGCATGACTATCCATCTTCATCTTCAGGGGTGCATGAAGCTTGTTTGATATCACAGATTTAGGATTCTTACTTGGAGAAGGTGGTACTCCCTAGTCCTCCCCCAGCTGATGGTTATGTGCACTGTTTCTTTTTTTTTTTCATTTTTTATTAAGAAAATTTCTATTCACTTTACATACCAACCACAGATCCCCCTCTTCCCTCTTCCCACACCCCAGCCTCCCCCCACAACCCACGCCCATCCTCACATTTTCCAAATCAAGGTCTCCCATGGCGAGTCAGCAGAGCCTGGCACAACTCAGCTGAAGCAGGTCCAAGCCCCTCCCCCCTGCACCAAGGCTGTACAAGGTGTCACATCCTAGGCACTGGGCTCCAAAAAGCCCGCCCAATGTGCAATGTGCATTGTTTCTAACTTTGGGTTATCACCTAGCCACAGTGCACTTGTCTCCTGGTTACTCAGACAAGAGTCTCTTGGACTTTCCAGACCATGCCATTTAAAGGGAAGTACTGTTTTTACATAGCACACTGCTGGTAACTGAGGGGGTGTAGAGTCCTCAATGAAATGCACTGATCACCAAGATGAAGCTTATCGGTATCCACAGCATGATGCAGAGATCTGAGAGTAAAAAAATAAAAGTGGAACCCCGTGTGTGGGCCTGCAGTGAAATGCCCATGCTATTATTTATCGTAGCTGTTTCTTGAGGTGGTCTCACTATGTAGCCCAGGCTGGCCTTGAACTCTGGATTCTCCTATCTCCACTTTGAGTGCTGGGATCAGAGGCATACATCACCACATCTGGCTTTAATTTTTTTTTTATTTGTGTGTATCTGTGGGGTGAATGGAGAAAGAGAGAGAGGTGTATGTGTGAATGTGGGCACACATGTGCCACAGTTAGAATACAGATACAGGTCAAGTTTCAGGAGTCTGTTCTCTGCTTTCACAATGGGTTCCAGGAATCGAACTAGAGTCACCAGGCTTTTACAGCAAGTACCTTCACCTTCTGAGCCATCTTGCCAGCCCTGGCTAATTACTGATTTCTAACTTATAATACTATAGTTTTATGTTAATACTTAGAAATAGGTTGATCCCAGTAGTTACCTGAGAACGGTGTGCATTTGCCAGTTGTTGAATAGAGGAGTCTATGATAAATGTCCGTGGGATTATCGTGGCCAACCTGCTGGGGGTAGGGATGTGATAAATCCATCCCAAGCCATCTGCTGCTGTATTAGCTGTCTCCTGGCTCTACAGGGCACAGTTAAGTGGTTGTGACAGAGACCATACGGCTTCCCAAAGCTGGAACTATTCACTAGTCAGCCCTTCCTAGAAAAGTTCAGCAACCATGACACTA